>NC_136737.1:7970433-8570433 GCF_936440315.1 Barbus barbus | reverse complement strand
TGGTCATGAAAAGCACATGCTTTATAAGTACTAAGAAACAGCCAGTATGTTAATAATAGGCATGCTAAACAGCTACTTAATAGTGAGAATTTGTCCCTATACTAAAGTGTTACTGTTTACATGACAACAATGTACTACATACAAAACAACAACAACATTGTGAAAATGGTCCCTGTTCACATGGATCTGCGAAATCAACTAATAACGCTGTAATATTAATGCCACACCAGTAGCTGGCAATGTCATTTTGTAAAGAAACACTACGCACATGTGCACATACCTACAGAACGAATATGTAATACTCATCCACATGACGTCACCGTTTTTACAAATTTGCATTATTTGTAGTTTATGTGGAGGCGATAACTTCCAGAATTTGAAAAGTTTGTGTTTCCAGGCCTCCAAAATGCTGTTGTCTTATAAATAAATGGGCAAAACATGGTGTTGGTAATTGAGTTCAAGTTGCAGTATAGTGGTGAGGAATGTGAAGTATATGATCTTAAAAAGAACAAATGACTTTTAAGGTTAGGTAGATTCTAATGCTTATTTGCATATGCATACCATATATTTAAAAAACAAATGAGATATGCAGTATTATCAATGTAATGGAGTTGCAGTATTGGCACTTTTCTTGTAAACCATGCATTTTTGTTCATAGTGTAGTTAAGTGTGCAAATTGCGATGCAACAAGCTTAGGAATTTGCAGTATTCATGCTATTGTTTGAAGATCGTACACTAATCGTGATGTAGCCTTAAGTAAGATGCAGTGACAGCTCAGGCCGATAGTTATCGTGGCATGACAAGCACAACTTTCCTGCTTTATTCTCTCTGGGATTCATTAGCAGATGTCATCACGGCTCTATTGAGTCTATTAGAGAAGCTTCACTGACGATCACTTCACATTTACAAGCAATGCAAAAGTGAAGCTCTTAAATTTAATATGCCCTCAGTCCACCGCGCTTTAGTCTGTCACATCAGGGCAGCTTTATATGTTAATGATCCCATATACAGTTTACATAGGAATTGTGTGAGTGTGTGCATGGAAAACTGAAGTACTTCTTTAGTTTCAGGTCTATTTCTTGACTCATTATTTGATTATATGAAAAGACTGACAACACTAAATGACTAAATGAAAAACTAGAGTAGAAATATTCTGAAGAAAATGGTGTTCTGAGTGGTTTTAGTGTGTTGCTAGGGTGTTTTTCTTTGGTTGCTTACTGCCGTAAGTCAAAAAATTCTAATAAGTCTTCTAGATAGGGTTGTTTTCCCCCTCTTATTATCCATTTGGTGAAATACATTTTTGAAAAAGTGCAGCTATAAGTGCGAGTACTACTAGTAGTGATGCTGTATTTATTAAGCGGTGTAGTGTGAAGTCATGTGATTACTGTGATTATCTTCTAATTGCAGCAATTCTGAAACATTTGTTATTATATACTACATACTACTTTTTTAAAACAGGAGGAATTGTACCCTCTCTCTACCGTGTAGTGCAGTATTACAGATGACGTGACCTGAAAGAGTCTGGATGTCAGTGAGTGACATTCAGATCAAATCATTCTCATCAGTTCTCATCTCGTGTTAAGATCTTTTAAAGAGCCTCGCATATCTTCAAAGATCGTTGGATCTGTGTGAAATGAGATCAGTTGAGCTGCGTTTCTTTCAGATTTTGTCTCTATTTCAGTCATGAACACCTGGAGCGTTCGGTTCATTTATTTATTTTGTTTGCTGACAAACAGTCAACTAACACCTAAATTCATTTCTGCCGATTTCATTGTTTAATCAGTTCTATTCTTTCTACTGGGCCAAGTGGATTATTTAACAGGTGAATGATTAATGCTGGCGGCCGTGAAGGAGCGGCTCTGAATATTGAAAAGTTCAGAGAATAAAAGGCAAAGAGAAAATATGAAATGACTAGAGCGTGTAGAGTCAGAAAGTGGACAGATTCAGAGCATGTTCAAGCTTCAGAGACGGTCTGTGGTCTCTAAGACCTCAAACGTTTCCTATGTAGGCTACATACGTGAGCGCAAATGCTTTTAGCGACGCTAGCGCAAATGCGCGTGATGTTTTGTTTTGAAATGTATTAGAATGCAATTTGTAATTCAACTCAAGTGTGTTGTGAGCGCCGCCACGAGGGACGCAACATTAGCATAAACTGTCGTCTTCTACAGTCAGTTTTCCCTTTCAGCTCAATTATTGACATGAAAGCGCAATAGTTTCTTCTGCTGAGAATCTTATTGGGAAAGTAATCCTACAAATAATATGTGAATGATGTGACACGCCTATTGATTTGGCAGCATCTAATGTACTAGTTTTTGTGATAAAAAAAAGAGATGTGAAGTGTTTGAAAGTGTTTCATACCATCAACATCTGTTTCTCAGTTGTTCTTTGGTGCAGGCTTGAGAACTAATGGACAACAGCAGGACGCCGTTCGATTCCCTCCATCAGTCCGAGCTGTTACAGAATGGCTTTGCAGCTGTGAATCAGTGCGGCCAAAGATGTGACGTGAACACATCCACCTGAACACATTCCCACAAACACATCCATGCACATAATTCGACTTCACAAGGGGAAAAAAAAAGCAATTCCCCGTACTGCGCTGATGGGATATTTTTGGCCTATCGATCCAGTGTTCTGTTTTGCCTGAGGCTAAGTAAGAGAGAACCGCTGCACAACATATTAGAATGTCGCTAGAACAATCTCAATTTTCCAGCACAAGAATCATGCGCGACCCCCGCCTGTCAGCATGTTCTCGATTACAGACAGCTGGGGGCTTTCCAAAACAGCCTGAAATGTTCTTGTCGACATGTTGTTTTTAACATAGTAGACCAGTTTTTTTTTTTTTCAGGCTCTGTTGATGAATTTCAGGCTCTGTTGATGAATTAAAGATTGCATTCAAATACAATTGAATCTATTTACTTAACTCTATAAAGCTTACTGTGTTGTATTTTAATATGCAAATTTCTAAAAGCTCGTTCACACCAAGGATAAAAACTATAATGATAACGATGAAGATGTAGTTTTAATAATCGCTCTAAAGAATAGCAGAGACAAAACACAGCTATAATGATAACAGCACAGATGAACGATATCATTAGAATTATTTTTTTTCCTGCTGTTCAACAATGAAAATATTGCCAATCAGAATTTTTCCTGCTTTAAAGAGCTTGTGGTGATCAAAAGTTTGTTGTTGTACACAATTTATTTGCTATCTTCTATATTTAAAATAAAATCAAGGCCATGTAGGTAGAACAAATAATATTAACCAGTAATATCAACAGCCACTTTTCTCGATCCAATGAAATTCCAGATTTCTCTGCTATTTCACATTAAATATTTAACTCGCATTAAATAATAACTCAAAAGTGCTGTGACAAACATTAAGTTAGTTAAATGTGTTATGGGTGTTATCATTTCATGAATGTTTATTCTGCTGTTTTATTTTTATTTAGCAGATTTTAATAGTAGCTTTTGTGAATTAAGGCAAGATGATGACGCAGATTGCGATTGCAGTTACTTCCAATTTTTTGTCACACTGTAAATGGAATGTAATGTTTAGGTCATTGTGTTGTGGGATGTGCTTTAATATACTTAATTTTTTACATTTTAATAGTGCTGTCAAATGATTAATCGCGATTAATCGCATCCAAAATAAAAAAAAATTGTTTACGTAATATATGTATGTGTGCCGTGTATATTTATTATGTGTATATATATAAATATACACAAACGCATGTATATATTTCAGAAAAATTTTATGTTTATATATTAAATGTATTTATTTATAATATAAATTATATGAATATAAATATAGACATGTAAATGCATGTAAATATTTTCAAAATATACAATGTATGTGTGTGTATTTATATATAAATAACAAATATACACAGACACACATATATTATGCAAACAAAATCTTTTATTTTGTATGCGATTAATCACGATTAATCGTTTGACAGCACTACTTAAACATTGTTTTACGGCATTTTTTGCAAATATGGATGCTGCGCACTTACTACATTGTGCAAAAATATTATGGTAGTGTGCTATTTTTTTTCTCTTAGAATGTAAGCAGTCAGCATTGTTTTATATTATTTTAAATATGCAAATACCTCTGTTCTGATTGGTTGCAGACTCCTGGCATTTCAGATGTCCATTCGGTTTGCTTGCAAACAACTGACACAATTCTCCGCAATGTAACTTCCTGTTGCCATGCGGTGAAAAACCAGTCATGTTGCTGTTGCGGTAAGACACGAGGCGTAGCGACCAGGAGCCGAGGGGGCTTCAAAGGGATTGGAGGGCTGACAAGCAAGCAAGCAATTAACTTGTGTCTCATAAGCCATGTGATAAACAAGGATTTATCCCCATGTAATTAGCACTGTTTGTGAAATCACGCCGGTACTGTGGTGATATACAGGCCCTGCTGTGCTCACCGGCTCTCTGTCATTTCGCGCCTTTGTGTCTGGGAAACGCTCCCGTGATTCTTTTTGCCACTTCACAGCTTGGAAACGGTAACATTATTGTTGCAAGAGTTTAACAGAACAGGATGGACTTGTAAATAAAAGGCTCATTTGTTGACAGAATGTATGGTTTCAGACGTAAGAACAGTTAAAGGGGTAGTTCACCGTTCAAAAAAAAAAAAAAGAAATCCTGTCATTATTTACACACACAAGTTGTTTTTCAAAAACTATGTGAGATGATTCCCACATTCTTCAAAATATCTTCTTTCATGTTTAACAGAAGAAAGTCATATAAGTTTGGAACATCTTGAGGGATAAGTTATGGTCATGAATGTTTGTACAGCCACTGCACTAGCCATTATTTTTAATTCAGTGAGACGTAAGCATGTATCTTTAGCGAAGCAGCGCTAAAAGACACTTCTGGGACGCTTCTGAAACATATCAATACTAGCATTGACTAGAGAGACTGCGATCAACTCTGGTGACTGGGTTTTTTTTTTCATTTTTGGGTGAACTATCCCTTTTAAGCTGCATAAAACCTAGTCTTCATTATGATGGTGTGCTGGCTTCCAAACAGACTTTTATCTAGCTAAACCTCTAAATTGAGCTTCTAACCTGGTTAAACAAGATGTAGTTGGTCCACCAGCAAGAAGGGTCTGGCTGCAGACTTGCACTTGCACACTCAGTACTTGCACTCTCAGATGCGCACTCTCAGACCTTAGTCTCGTCTCCATTGGCAACGCACACGATTCATGTTGAATGCAAGTGACGTCGCAGGTAGCGGAGAGTGCAAGCGGTGATTGCAAGTGACATTGTAATTTAGTTTCTTTTTTCTTGTCTACACTACCTGGCTACTGTGGTAAAATTTTGAGAGATTCAAACTAAAATTAATCAATAAATAGAACAAAATAAAAGTGTCTGAGAGTGCAAGTCTGCAGCCAGACCCTATTGCCACCAGCTAGACCAGCACCAAAACAGTATTTAAATGAATAGTTCACCTCAAAATTAAGCTTTTGTCATCATTTAGCATCCTCATGTAGTTTGTAACCTGTTTGTGACTGATTTTCTAATATGAAACATAAAGATATTTTGAAGAATATCAGTGAAAGCCAATAGGGTCCAAAAGCAACACTGGACCATATTGACTCTTCATGTTTGGGGGAAAAAATATAAAAATAAATCAGCCTGGACTTGCATGGAAATTCAGGTTTCAAAATGGCTTTTATGTAAATGCAGATCCTAATTATGTACATTTGTTTGCTCAGATTGCTCTTTAATATACAGTGTTTAAATGCACTGCATGTGTTTACCACTTTAATGCACAGCCAGACTGCATAATGGGAGAAATCCCTTCTCTGCTTTATTTAAAACAAGCTGTTTTCTTCCAGAATAACAACATTGCGAGGGACCCCACTCTGCTTGCTTTAAATCTCTTGGAAGAATTTGGAGACTTCCCAAACGGTTCATTCTCAGAGTTAATGCGCAATAACGGTACATTTGTTGTGGCGTGACGTTTAATCAAGCCGCGTCACCTCTCCTGTAATCTGAGAAGTCTGTTCGAGGAAAACCAACTTTTTTTTCTGCGCTGAGAGAGCAATGAGGAAGATGCTCTGTGGTTTGTTATACCATCTTAGGAAAATTAAAGTGCTTATGGCCCATAATCCAATTGCGCCTTTCCCAGTCCCACTTACCGAGCTTCACGCTGATTACTTTAGGGAGTTCTGGCAGGGCAATATTAAAACTTTGCACACACATACACACACCGAGAAACCTCTGAGTAGAGACAGAAGCATCCTAACTCAGTTGGTGGAGTTCCTGGCGGCATCTGCTTCCTGTTGGCGTCATTAAAACGTGAGTCTGAATGAAGTTAGAGACTCATAAGAGCAGGAGAAGGTGCAGGGGCCTTGAAGAACCACGTGACAAAGGCAAGGCACTACAGACAAAACCATTGTTTTTTTCAGCAGTCAATTTTGAGATTTTCTTCTAAAATACAAATTTGAGTATTTTTTTTTTTAAGACTATCCATTTGCATCTGTAGATATCAGTTACTATACATATTTTAAAAGCATTTTCTCAAAAAACTTAAGCTGCACTTACATACACCAAACGGTTTTATTCCTGGCTTTATTCTGAAGGTTTTTACAGAGAGATTTGAAACAACATGAGGCTGAGTAAATGATGACAATTTTACATTTTTGAGTGAAAACCTGACGGAAACGTACCTGTGGGAACTTTTGCGCAAGATGCGAAATACGTACCATAAAAGTTTCATCAAATATTGTAAAAGTATGATATCTTTGAACAGACTGAAATTATTGCGAAAGAATATTTGCTCATTCTCTCAAATGTTCACTTTTGCACATTCAAATATGACTTCTTTCAATGTGTTGCATTAGTAGGCCATTACCCTACTAATGTGTTCCATTACCCTTCAAATTGTGCAAATTGAAACTGCGTATTGAAAATATGCCTAATTCGCAAAAACGCCCATATATCGCAAAAACGTTTTTACGCTCGCATGAGGTGGTTTTTCAGGCAATGCGAAAAAGGAATAATTCGCAAAAGTGCAATGGATAATTTTTTTTCCGCATTTACAGGTCACATGGTGTATGTAAATTGTCATATGATCATTCATCAATGTAGCCTACTATAACCTCCAAGAAACACTTAATACGTGGCGCTCTCAAGTATAAGGGGCTTTGCCTGCCATTCATGCTTAGACAATTTACACAGCACACATCTGAGGCGCAGTGTGGCTCTGATACGGCCACCGGAGCTGATCTCAGCCACTCTAGTCTATGCTTGTGTTTATATGAGCCGCGCTGCGCATGTTTCTGAAGCAGCTCTCCCATGCTGCTTTTGTAAAGATACATGCACATGCCTCCTTCGATTAAATACAGCCAAAATCCCATCAAATTCCATTGCCATGACTTATCGCGAGAGGAAAAAAAGTAATCTGTTAATGTAAATGCCATCATTTCGCAATACTTTTCTATCGACATGTAAAAAATATCGCCAAAGTTTTTCGCAAATCTGTAATGGAAACGCGCCTAGTGACATAAAAATGAGAAATTCTCATGTGTTTTGTGTTAGATCTATGTTTGAATGTGCTGAATCATTAATTTTCAGAGGTTAACAATGTATATTTGGTCCACTGCTAATTCTACGGCTTGAAATATAGTGCAAAAGTCGTATGGACTACTGTAACTATACTTTTATTTAGCTTTTTTTGAAGGTTCCCGCGCTGAATTTAAGTTGAACAAAATCTCGCTTTAAAATTTCCAACGTTTAGGTGTACAAATATCAATAATCCTCCAGTGTCCCATAATGTTCAAATAACAGTACAGTGAAGCGTGAACACTTTCATTAGTTGACTGGAAAATAAAGAAATAAACTCTGTGGATTACTTCAAGACTATCTAATCAAGCAGTATCTAAATGCTAAGCTATCAGTGTTGATGCAAATAGTCTCGCTTTGAACTCATTTTGCCTCCTACTTTGTAAATAATCATATTCTCAGTCTAACAGAGAGAAATAGTGCTCCACTCACGCTCACAGGTTGGCCTCGTTCATACAAGCACTAAGCGAACTGCTCCCAGCAGGCATTTAATAAGAGAGCTGTAACAGGCCGTCGGTCGAAATTCAATATTCTCTAAAGGTGAATAAATCACGGATCGCAGATCCGTGCCAGATCTCGATGTGGGCTTACTTTGAGTCGGAAAATATTCATCCGTCGAGGGTGAGATGGTGAAGCCGGTGGTCTTAAATTGAGTTAACCTTGCGCTGTGGTCAGCCTTACAGAGCTGTCGTTCTTCTGTGTGGCTATTGTTAGCAAAGCGAGATATAAAAGGTGAGGCTAGCAGGTTTTCCGGTAAGCAGTGATCACTCCCACGCTTGCCGGATGGGCAAAGAGGATATTGCCACAAATAATAATGATATGAACTTTAACCGAAGCAGACCACCTGTTATCACATAAATCCTCCTGGTTTTGTGAGGTGCTAACAAGAGTTTCTGGGAGTAGTTGTGAAGAAATCCTCACAGGATCATGTCTGTGGAACAGTTGGAGCTTTTTCAATTTGGTTTTGGCCGTTTGCCACTTTTTCTGAGAGCAGAGAGAGGACGATAAACTATTGTAAGCTGGAAACAAACTTGTCATGGTTTTGGCTTTTACTTCAAGACAAAATCAAAATTAACTATTTAGTTGGTCTTATTGTGAGTGTTTTATCTGTTATTTTAAAGAAAAAAAAAATTGTTCATTACAATTAAACAGCAATAGAAAGTCAAAGACTCAAGTCAAAATACTGTAGCATGACCAAAATAGTAAAAATGGACTATTTACTTTGTTTTTAATCTCATATTTTAAAGAAAAAACACATTATTTCAAAAATTTTCTTGTTTAAGTTAATATATGTTTCTGGTCTTATGGTAAATGTTTAATCTCCTCTTTTTCTTCATCTTTCTTTTTTTTTTTTTTTTTTTTTTGAAAAAAATATAGTCAAAATCGAATACTTTAATAATAAATATTTCTAGTCGTAATGGTTCATCTTATTTAAAAAAAAATAATAATAATTTAAACGTTAAAGAAAAAGGTCTTGTAATCTTCCATTATTAAAAATTAAACTAATATCAAGAGTTAAGACTAGAAAGTAACAAACAGAAATAAATAAATACATGATAAATATTATTTTAAATGTTAGTTTGAAGAAAAAAAAAAGAAAACTGTCAAAGTTAAACTGAAATATCAAGATATAAGTCAAAATAGAATTATTAATGTTGGAAAAATTGTCTATTTGGTATTTCAAATATTTGTTCCAGGTCCTATTGTGGAATGTTTCATATTTTATTTTAACGGGAAAAAAGTTTTTTAAATGTTACTTTAAAGAAAAAATGTTAATGTTTGTCTTCGTAATCTGTCATCAAAATTAAACTCAATATCAAGATGCGAAGTAGTATTAGTATAATTACAGTCAACATCACAATTGACTATTTACTTGGTTTATATTTGTTTCTGGTCTTATAACAATACGTATTTAATCCGTTATTTTAAATAATAATAAAACTAATTTTATCTTTGTAATATCTTCATCAAAATTAAACGACTTTCCTTTTTAGATGATGTCATGAAGGACTCCTTTTTCGATTTATGAATAAAATCAAGCCTAGCCGCTTTTCGTTTTGTTAAACCGTACGAAACGAAGTTTCATGTTGATTTGAAATATGGCTTTCAGATTTGAATTAAAATGATTTAGTCTAAAGGAGAAGATTAACAAGCCACTTATGAAATTCCAGCTAATGAGATCTACTTCAAGCTCGACGGATTCCACAGCTAATTGACGTTATTTTTCTGACTTGTGATAATTAAACAGCAAGGGGCCTCAAACAGGAAGTTCTCCTGTCATGTGACGCCCCTCCCTATAATAAACACAACTGATATCCTCATAGCGTCATGCGTGCACATGTGAAACTGTGATGCTATGATGGGAGGAAGAAAAGACCAGGTAAACCTCTGAATGTGTTTTCTAATGTGATGTTAGTTTTTATAGAGATAAACATAAGAAATGGAGGCAATAATAGAGCTATGATGAATCAGATGGCAATATTAGTGTTGTACTTCAAGATGTTCCAGTCTGTAGTGTGTTTAATTCAGGCTGCCAGCAGCTCTGCTTGAGAATGTTTGTTGTAGAGATTATCCAGTTTAATCGACACTGAAGATGTGATGATATGTCAGCTACCTCAGATTATTATACTCAACATCAGTTTAGCACTGCGGAAATTTCACATTTTTAAACCGATCACACAATTTAGCTTTTTTATGGATTCTCAGGTGTGTGTATAATATATACAGTTGAAGTCAAAACTTTACATACACCTTGCAGGATCAGCAAAATGTTAATTATTCTACCAAAATAAGAGGGATCATACAAAATGCATGTTCTTGTTTATTTAGTACTGACCTGCATAAGATATTAAGATGTTTACATGTAGTCCACAAGAGAAAATATTAGTTGAATTTATAAAAATAACCCCGTTCAAAAGTTGACATACGCTTAATTCTTAATACTGTGTTGTTACCTGAATGATCCACAGATGTGATTTTTTTTGGTTTAGTGATAGTTGTTCATGAGTCCCTTGTTTGTCCTGAACAGTTAAACTGCCTGCTGTTCTTCAGAAAAAAATCCTTCAGGTCCCACAAATTCTTTGGTTTTCCAGCATTTTTGAATCTTTTCCAGTTTGAACCCTTTCCAACAATGACTGTATGATTTTGAGATCCATCTTTTCACACTGAGCACAACTGAGGAACTCGTATACAACTATTACAGAAGGTTCAAACGCTCACTGAAGCTCCAGAAGAAAAAAAACGATGCATTAAGAGCTGGGGGGTGAAAACTGTTGAACAGAATGAAGAGGAGTACATTTTTCTTGTTTTGCCTAAATATCTTTTTTTTTTTTTTCATTTAGTAGTGCCCTTCAGAAGCTACAGAAGATATTTGCATGTTTTCCAGAATACAAATGAAGTTAAAGTTACCTTGATCTTCAAATTCAAAAAGTTTTCACGCCCCGGCTTTTCCTTCTGTTTCCAGCATATTTTGTATATTTGAACCCTTTCCAGCAGTGATTGTATGATTTTGAGATCCATCTTTTCACACTGAGGACGATTCAGGGACTCAAACATAGCTATTAAAAAAGGTTCAAACATTCACTGATGCTCCAGAAGGAAAGACGATGCATTAAGAGTCGGGGGTTGAAAACTTTTTGGATTTGAAGATCAAGGTAAAATTGTACTGTCTTCCGGGAAACATGCAAGTACCTTCTGTTGCTTCTGAAGGGCAGTACTAAATGAGAAAAAAAAAAAAAAAAAAAAAATATATATATATATATATATATATATATATATATATATATATATATATATATATATATATATATATATATATATATACAAAATAAGAAAAAAATGATCTTCGTCCTGTTCAAAAGTTTTCATCCCCCCGATTCTTAATGCATCATGTTTCCTTCTGGAGCATCAGTGAACGTTTGAACCTTTTTTAATTGTTGTGTTTGAATCCCTCAATTGTCCTCAGTGTGAAAAGATGGATCTCAAAATCATACAGTCACTGCTAGAAAGGGTTCAAATATACAAAAGATGCTGGAAAACTCAAGATACCGCAGGACATGGAGTATTTTTCTGAAGAACAGTGCTCAGTTTAACTGTTCAGAACAAACAAGGGACTCATGAACAACCATCACAAAACAAAAAAACAGTCATAGATCATCCAGGTAACCACACACAGTATTAAGAACCAAGGGTTCCCAAACATTTGAATGGGGTTATTTTAATAATTTCATCTTTTTTTTTTTTTTGTCTTGTGGACTAAATGTAAACATCTTTTATGTAAAATATCTTACTCGGGACAGTACTAAATAAAAAATAACATGCATTTTGTATGCTAAAATGACATTTTCACAGATTCTGCAAGGGGTTCACAAACTTTGTGTGTACTGTATATATGGCGAGGTCTTTGAGTAGGGCAGGCTTACAATGGGAGCCCGTCAAGTGCTCTTGTCGTGGTCAGTGTGGACTCGTAACTTTTCTGAACTGACAGTGGCACAGACTAAGAGGATAATGGGCTGAGAGTGAGACAGGGACAGCGCACTCTGTGTGTGCTGTCATGCCTGCGTTCCGCTGTCTCTCTCGAGCCCGTCTGTCGTTCTGTCTCACCACCTCCATTAATCTTTTACTTTGTGCTACAGCAGCGAGAGGAAACCTGCCTGACAGCTCGTCTGTGCAGCGAGAGGTTCGAGGAAAGAGCAACAGAAGGACGCTGATGGTCTGACGGAAACGAAACCAGCTCCTTCAAACGGACATATTCACACTTGTTTGCTCTCCAAAACACCATATGATGCTTCTTACATGTTACAGGGATTACAAATAAACAAGTTTTACATAATATTATACAAAATATATTAACCATTAGTCAAAATATGACTTTTTCCAATCTTGTAAGTAATATTGCATGTCAGTTAACCAACCGAAAGAGTGATTTTCAGGACGAGATTTGTATCTCATCATATCAAACCCCAGGTCTATCTTCATATCAGCGAGTGGATTTTAGTGTGCCACTGTGGTCATGCCGCTGAGGAAGCCTGACAAGTTGTCTTAATTGCGAGGTTAATTACTGAAAGTCATGGCTGAGGTGTAGTAAAGCCTCCTGGGATCTGGCAGTAGTGTTTGGCTGTTGTTTTAGTGAAGATTTAGAGTATTTTCCTTCTCATCCGTGAGTTTCAGCATTAGGGTTAATAAAGAAAGAATAAAAGGGCAACATTGGTTGCCACAGAAAGTGATTCGTTTATGTTGTTATGGCCTTTCATTCATAGTTTTTCAAAATCTTTTGCGTTCATTCAGAAAACTGAAACGAAACGCAGAAGAAACTTTAGTAGGACGTTTTAAAGAACTTGTGTAAATAAATAATACACCCAAGTTCATTTATATTGAGTTACAATTGATTATTATAAATGGTCATAATATTCAAAGTGCTAAATTGTGAAAAACCTCTAAAGTAACCAAATTATGAACGGAATACAGCTCAGTTCAGGAGCTGATGATTTGAATCAGGTATGTTAGATAAGGTGGAGGAAATGGCATTAAAAGAACAGGTTTATAGTTATTTGTTTGTGAACCGGACTACACTACTCGCGCATGTTTGTTTGCTTGTTTTAGTGTACAGACCGTCTGTGAAGCTTGTTCAAAATAAAGTGTTTTCTTGCGATTGCATTGCGGCATACAGCCGATCCACCTCATCACATTCAGTTGAGACTACAAACTCACTCAAAACTCAGGTAAAACACGATTTCTTTCGTCATTGCCCTGGAGTTTGAGATTTGGCGGGTTTTTGTATTTGCCTTAATTACTGTTAAAAAACGGTCGCGTGAAAACGGCGGAGCCACTTGTTTTTAGCCAATCTTCATATAATCTTTTGGTAAGTTTCTTTGTCGACCCATACTCAGAAAGTATGTCACTTCACTACTTGGGCTACTGTGAAGTAGTGCCCTGCGCAAAACTGTTTTCTTAATCCTGTTCCTGCTTAATTCCTGACAATTACCATCCGCTCCCGTGATTTTTGTTTCTGCTCTCTCAAACATTCTAACGTTGTATATAATTTCCGCATGTCATATAGCTATCAATATGTGGTGTATTGAAAACTCTTTAGAATGAGCTCTCGCTGTTCACTTTCGATTTTACAACTGTGCGTACTCTGTTTAAAGGAAGTATATTTTACAAGATAATATATTTGTCAATGAGCTCAGGATCCGTTGAGTAGCAAATTTAAACTGTTGCTGTGGGTTGATTTTCCCTCATGGGTTAAAGGTTTGACATATTGCATTAATTGCATTTAACCGAAATGCTTGTATTGAAACATTTAGCATTCTACCTATGAGAAAACTGTGCTAGATGTTAAGTTTTGTTATTTGGGATATTGCCGTTGTGCTACTTAGGGCTGTTTTTGACTGGTATGGGCTAGTTTTGTCACACAGACAACCCTGGCTGTAGCAGACACTTTCAGTTTAGTTTACTGTACTTTTTTCCTAGTTGAACTAAACGCACCAAATCGTGGGATGCCAGGACCCACGCTGTATTTTTTTTTGACCACCCACTCCTGCCCACTTTAAAGGTAAAATTGATCCAAGGGATCATAATCCCAATGGGCTGTGAAGTGACATATCAGTTGCTTCTTATGACATTTGTAGTGCTCTTTGAAATAAACGGCATTCTTGTTACCATTTTATGATTTGATGTTAAGTTATTAGGTGATTTTTAGTGCTATTAGTTACTTAAAGAATGTTATAATATTATTAATATTTAAAATTAGTTTAGAATGAATATTTGGCTATTTATATAGTAATTTGCTGAATGCCTTCATATTTGCATTATTTAAATTATCGATGCATACATATTCATTGTCAAGCACTAAAGTACTTTGCCAGTAACCCACAATGACATGAAATCATTTAACAGCCTACTTTAGCTGCTTACTTTAAAAAAAAAAAAAAGTATATTTAAGATATTTACTAGACTTTAAGATATGTTGCATTAGAGGGAAAACTTGTTATTTGTGTTTTCACATCACGTTCTGTAAGTTTTTAAGAAAAAGTCTGTCAGCAGTTTTGATTTTTTCATTCTTTTTTTTTTTTTTTTTTTGCCTTTAATCGTGACAGTTGAGGGTAGGGAGGAAATCATGGGTGTATGCCCATTGTCCATGATGGCTTTACCACGGGAATAAAATGGTGTTTTATCCCTAAAGCGATTGCCATTCAATGTGCTAGACTCAACATGCTTTCCTGATTGAAAACATCTTATCTTATCAGGTATGAGATCCGGGATACACACTTGGTAGAGGAGAGCGTTATGATGACCCTGAAGGATAAGGCGGACTTCTCCAACTTCAAGCCCCGTCCCTTCAACATGCGTGAGTTCTACGATCGAACGGGCCATGACATTAAGGAAATGCTGCTGTCCTGCTACTACAGAGGAGTCGAATGCAGCCCCGAAGACTTCTCAGTGGTGAGCATGAATGCAAACTTCGTTTCAGGTGCAGAAGGACGGAATCTGATTGGTGGAGACTGGAATGATAGGGGAATTTGATTTGTGTTTTCTAGGTACTTGTATTTGTTTTATTTTTTTTAAAAGTTCTTCAAATGTAATTTATAGGTGCACCATTGACTTTACTGTCAACGTTCCTGTGCGAGGTGGACTTGTCATCTTTAGGTCATGGGTTGAGTTCATACAGTTTTACTGAAGCGAGCATTGCTGCCTAGTGAGATAGTAAGAGATTATTTTTACCCATGGGGTCGTATCGATCTGATCCTCTGATAATACCGTGAAGAAGCATCACTTAAAAGATTCCTTTATTCCCCTGGTGATCCACGGATAAGGATTCTGTAATGGGTTTATTCGTCATCTTGCTATATCTGATTGATGGCATCTGTAGAAGGAAAGGTGTTTTTCCATATAGATGCTGTATTACTTTTTTTTTAAAAAGCACACGTTTCCAAATATGTAAAGTTGGTTCTATTTTGAGTGTATTTGGCAAAATTGCAATAACTTTTGACTGACACTGAGCTTAATGGAACTTACACAATTATTTTTTCAATTAATGCTCAATCATTGAGATTGCTAGTTTAATTTAAGCTTTAAGACATTATCGTCCTGGTTAACGTGAATGACTCAGATGGAAAAGCTTTTAAAGGTGTGCTGTCTCCATAGATCAGTTTAAAGCGCTGTGTGAGAGGACCGTATTGATTATTGATAAGAGGCGATTAATTAGTGTTACTCTTACGAGAGATGAACACTGACATTTTTAAGTGCTGCAGAAGATCTCAATGATATTACGATTGATTTAAAACTACTTCCAGTGCAAGTCTGAATTTGTGTTTGATTTATTTTGTCTCTTGACATCTGAAATTTGCCAACTCAGCTTTTTACATTCATTCATAATTTAATGCTTTGAAAAACTTATTTTCATTCCAAGCAAAAATCTCACGTTTTAGGCACTAGAGATATTTTTGGTGAATTTTTCCTCGTAGATACATCCTTTGAAGTAAAATAACTATTTTTTCCAATGTATTTAAATATTTTCTGATTAAAAAAAATTCCCTTAGAGTGCTCTTTTTCAATGGTGTCTGAAAACTTTTAGTTCATTATAGGAACCTAAACCTAATTTGCTGACCTCATGCTCTTGGATAATCAGCTGATTGTCATGCATATAAACCCCAGCTTTAAAAGCATGTGCTGAGATGTAAGCAAGCATCCGTGCCATTTCCTTCAGTGTCCTGGTGGACCCATAAGCCCCAGCTGCTGTGAGATCCCTGCGGTGGAGTGCACACGTGTACGAGGGGAGTTGTGCTGATGTGAGTGTGTGTTTGTGCTGATGTTGAACAGCTCAGCAGAGAGCAATAACACTGTATGATGAGACACACATGAGTAATGAAGCAACTAAACTACCTTCACATGACACGTGTGATGCTTGCTGTGTCTATCTAGCATTCTCTGTCTGTTGTTTGCTCTATCTTTCTATATTTCTATGTTTTTATTCTTTAGATCAGTCATTTGTTCTAGCTCTTATTCTAACTATTAGCTGTTTGTTCTAGCTCATTCTACCATCTGCTCTTCGTTCTAGTTCATTATAGCATTGGCTGTTCGTTCTAGCTCTCATTCTGGCTAACAGCTGTTCGTTCTAGTTCATTCTGGCATTGACTGTTCGTTCTAGTTCATTCTAGCATCGGCTGTTCATTCTAGCTCTCATTATGGCCATCAGCTGTTCGTTCTAGTTCATTCTAGCATCGGCTGTTCGTTCTAGCTCTTACTCTGGCTATCAGCTGTTCGTTCTAGTTCATTCTGGCATTGACTGTTCGTTCTAGTTCATTCTAGCATCGGCTGTTCGTTCTAGCTCTCATTATGGCCATCAGCTGTTCGTTCTAGTTCATTCTAGCATCGGCTGTTCGTTCTAGCTCTTACTCTGGCTATCAGCTGTTCGTTCTAGTTCATTTTGGCGTTGGCTGTTCGTTCTAGTTCATTCTAGCATCGGCTGTTCATTCTAGCTCTCATTATGGCCATCAGCAGTTCATTCTAGTTCAGTCTAGCATTGGCTGTTCGGTCTAGCTCTCATTCTGGCTATCAGCTGTTCGTTCTAGTTCATTTTGGCGTTGGCTGTTCGTTCTAGTTCATTCTAGCATCGGCTGTTCGTTCTAGCTCTTACTCTGGCTATCAGCTGTTCGTTCTAGTTCATTTTGGCGTTGGCTGTTCGTTCTAGTTCATTCTAGCATCGGCTGTTCATTCTAGCTCTCATTATGGCCATCAGCAGTTCATTCTAGTTCAGTCTAGCATTGGCTGTTCGGTCTAGCTCTCATTCTGGCTATCAGCTGTTTGTTCTAGTTCATTCTAGCATCGGCTGTTAATTCTGGCTATCGGCTGTTCATTCTAGTTAATTTTAGCATCGGCTGTTCGGTCTAGCTCTCATTCTGGCTATCAGCTGTTTGTTCTAGTTCATTCTAGCATCGGCTGATCATTCTGGCTATCGGCTGTTTGTTCTAGTTCATTCTAGCATCGGCTGATCATTCTGGCTATCGGCTGTTCATTCTAAATCATTTTAGCATTGGCTGTTCATTCTAGCGCTCATTCTGGTTATCAGCTGTTCATTCTAGTTTTGGCTGTTCATTCTAGCTCTCATTCTAGCTATCAGTTGTTTTAGCTATTGATTGTTAATTTTTGCTGTCATTCTAGCTGTTCATTCTAGTTCTTATTCTAGTTCTTATTCCAGTTATCGATTGTTCTAGCTAATGGTTGTTTGTTCTGGATCTCATTCTAGCTATCTACTGTTTGTCCTATCTTTCTTTCTAGCATAGTTTTTTCTGTCTATGGATTGGTTGGTTGGTCATTATCAATAGATGGAAAGCTGTCATTTTAGTTTGTTCTTTCTATCCATGTTTTTGTCGTTCTATAGATCAGTTGTGTGTTCTAGCTATTAGTTGTTTGTGCTAGGTATTGGTCATTAATTTTAGCTAGCGTTCTAGCTATCTGTCTTTTAGTGTTGTTCTTTCTAGTGCTGTCCATTGATTGTTGGTGGTTATTTTTTCTAGCACTCATTGTAACTATCAGTCGTTTGTTCTAGCTATTTGTTCCATCTACCATTCTAGTTATGTGCTGTTTGATCATCTTTCCTTCTGTGTTTTTCTAGCATTGTCTGATTTTCTATGTATTTGCTCTAGCTATTGAGAATTTGTTTTAGCTCTCATTCTAGCTGTCATTCATTCTAAACATCGTTCATTCGTTCTAGTACTTATTTTGGCTATCATTCATTTGTTCTAGTACTCTTTTGATTAATTCATTCGTTTTGCTAAATTCGTTCCATCTATAGTTCATTTCACCACTGTCACTTGTTCTAGTATTCTGATGTTTTTGTGTTTCTATCCTTTGTTTGTTCTGATGTTCATTCATTCTAGCTATTGTTTGTTCTATTGTTCCACCTAGCATTCTCTGTTATTTTTCTTATTTTCTTATTTTCATTCTGTTTGTCTGTTGTTCAATCTGTCCATCTGTCGTTAGTTTATCTATCCTGTCTGTCATTTGTTCCGAGATCTGTTAATTTTATCATTTTGTTCTGTTTTTATTATTATTATTAAGCCACTCTATTGTTATTATTTAGCTTCTTTCCGTCTCCAAGGTCATTTCTGTCATTGGGTTTTATTTAGCATCTGTCGAAAACAGTCAAGTCATGCATCTGTTGGTAGATATTGCACCTTTGTGGATAAAATGGCCAGTGTACTTTAATTACACTCTCATTATGACAAGCCACACAACACCAGAAGGGTCATTTAGTGTAGGTTCCTTTAGCGAAAGAACACTGCGACCTAAAAACAGACCCGAGTTCAGTCTGAGTTCAAACGTTTGTTGATGATTGTACGCATAAATCCATCCGTCTCATCCCGATGCCTCAGCCCACTGCTCCTGTGATAAAGAGACTGAACTTCCAGAGGAGAGAATTCCCTGCAGAACATCAGGGGAAAGTTTCTTCAAACTAGTTACCATGAAAACAAACTTTACTTAATGCTCAAGTCCCCCAGGAGGACACAATTCATTGACTAGGATATATCCACCCTGTGCAATTTACTATTTTCGCTACACGTTCTAACTTTATTCTAGATTAACAGGAAAAAGACATTCCAGCAGTTTTTTCAATGTTAATAGCGATTTCTAATGCCCCATTAAAACGTCTCTTGTGGGCATTTTAACCTGATGTTTTGGGTTTCTGAAAAAGCCTTGGTTTCTTTGGATTTTACAGGCCACTGCATGATTGTGTTATATTTAATGAGAAAACATGCTTTTAATGCATTACAAGGTCTGTCCATTTTTAAAATCAAATGAATGACTTAATATTCCAGTTATTTACTCAAATTAATTGCGTATATCAATCTGTGCTGAGAGAAGCCAGATAAGGACTTGACAACATTATTGTGGCTGACTAGAAAATGTTAAGTGACATTAACAAATGTCAATATATTGTAACAATCAGAGGCATGATTAATTGCTTTTTTTATATAATTAATTGTGCAACATGGAAAATTGACAACCCTGTGCATTATATTAACATTGTGTAAAATTACGTTTTATTTTTTAATTGTCACATATCACAGGTTAGTTTGCTTTCTGGTAATTTGCATTGCGAGTCTAGGCTGGAAATTAGCATTTCTGTTTTTAATTTCCTCCCACCGTGAGTGAAGTGTGTGCGAGGGCTCTTAAATGTGCTGCTGTCTACTAGTACTCTCCTTTTTTCGTATTGTTTTTTTGGAAAGGAAGATGTGTGAATGAATGAGTGGGTGTATCGGCTCACGGCGTTATGGCTTTAAACCAGAGATTTCACTACTGCTTATACACACACCAGATCTCATTTTATTGATATTCAGCCCAATATGAGCTCTTCATGTGGGTGTTGCTGTAAAGGTGGCATGTTGTGCTGGTCCCTTTTGAGAATTACACCCTAGTGTTCATGAATTCAGTGTTTATTAGTAGATCATGTAGATTCACTGAGGTCTTCTCAACAGTATGGTAAAATCTCATATTTTAGCTGTGTTTGATAAGTCAAGCGTTATTAGTTTTAGTCCTCCATAGTATATTGTAGCATAGCATATTATAGTACATAGGTTAAAACTAGTTCTGTCAAAAAAAAAATTCAGTTTAGCAGCGTTAAAAATATTTAACGCAGGGGCATCACTCACAACTGCTGCTTCGGTCTCTTTTTTTTTCTTGACAAAATTGCATTTATTTAGTTGAGCAGCGGCATCTCTTAAAGAAATAGCAGCCAAATAACCTAATAACCTGAGCTGCTGTGAATCAAAGAACAAAAGAAAAAAGAGGAAATCAATAACTTTAACATTTTAAGGACTCTTTATTTAATTTAGAATTTAGTGTTTGATAACTGTATTCAATTTCTGTATATTTCCCACTCTCAGAATGGCACAGGTAAATGTGATATTATAACAGGTTTATGTGAAAACTGTTTTAAGTTCACTTTAATTATAAGTTATTTTAAGTATTAATAAATGTTAAAATTAATAGCTCTCAATTATACTGTAATGTTAGTAGTCAACATTACATATAGAAATATTACATATGTAATATATATTACATATGTTGAAATATTAGGGGAAAAAAGAGACATCAGTAGTATTGGCATTAGTGATACTCACCTTCAGTCACAAAAAAAGATGCCATTAAATAAATATTAGAATATACTGTATTTATATTGTTTCTGCATTCATTCGAAGATTGAATGTGGAATTATTGCAATATAAAAGTATATTTAAAAACTTTAATGTTAGGTGGGATTTATCATGATTAATCGTTACTGATTTCAGAAAAATGTGCAATCAATTGATGTCAATTGATTGACAGCACTAGTTAAAACCCAACACCACCCTAGCAACCCCCTGGCAGGATAGTAACATCTAAAACACACTAGCAACTGAATAAGAGTGCATTATACCTCCTAGTACACCCTAGCGAGCGTGCGTTAAATCACTCAAAACACCTTAGCAACCATTTGGCAACATAGTAACATCCCACCCTAGCATCGTTGTGGGGTCTTTTTGACATTCAAAGTCACTATTTTCTTTAGAATTCATAAAAATCGATTCAGTTCCTGTGATGTTTAGATTAATTTAGATAGAGAGACTGTTTTTAGACTCTGCTTCCTCTCGCCTCTTCAGATGTTGCATTCCGACTGATGTGTGCAGGTCTTATGAATACGAGATGTTGTTTGATGGACAATTCAACAGGGCTCAGCACTTCACGTGCGGATGTGTGTGTGTGTGTGTGTTCCCCTTCGATCAAACCGGCCCGTCTGTCTTCAGACCTTTTGATTTTTCTTTTGTCTCTCCCTCTCTCGAAGCACTTTGATGTGAATGGACTTGATTGTTCTGTTACCTGTACCACAAAAAAAATACGAAGCAGCTCTGACCATATTAACTCTTCTTTTGTGATTTTGCTGTTGTTGTTTTTTTCTTTCTCTGAGTGCAATTGCTCTCCCTCGCAAACAGAAACGTCGGATGGGAAATTGGAGGCCCTTTGTGAGTTTAAGGCAAAGCCGATTACTTTCACTTCCCAATAAACAGCATTTGAGACCGGCCTAAATTTGCATTTTTATGCACGATCGAGTGAAAAGATTCCCTGCTTTGCATAGTTGCCTATTCCGTCGTATTTTCAGAGCCACGCTCAAGTACAATGTATTTCCATA
The DNA here is from genome assembly GCF_936440315.1 of Barbus barbus. Classification (NCBI taxonomy): domain Eukaryota; kingdom Metazoa; phylum Chordata; class Actinopteri; order Cypriniformes; family Cyprinidae; genus Barbus; species Barbus barbus. The sequence continues at coordinate 8,548,686 of NC_136737.1, read as the reverse complement.
ATCATCCTTGGACTTGGATTCTTGGACTTCCTGATCCACTAAATAATCCCGTAAGGGTTATAAAAAAGATCCACATGAGTTATTCTTGTTTATTGCGTGCAATAACTGCAACTTTTAGTCCGCTTTAAGAAATCTGAAAGGAAATAAAACTGCATTTTATGGCATAATGTGCAGTATGTACCCTTTTTTTAAACAAATAGCATGTTTAATAATAATACATATTTATTTTGTATTATTTAATCTAATATTTTGTGAATGTTTTTGTTACTTTTGATATACATATATATCATGTAGAGCACATTGCTTTCTGGGCATGTTTTTCCAAAATGATCCGACAATAATTTCACAGAATCATGCAGGGTCTCTTTTTCTCTCATTTGTATGCGGCGTTTGATGGGAGGTGATATTTCATCTTCACTATGTCAGAGGGAAATGGTAACGCTGGAGTCTCAGCCAAGAGGTCAGATGGTGATCGTGCATGTTGTGCTGACATGACCCCTGCTGCTCATCGAGCCCATAACCTGCTGCTAACACACACACGCGCGCGCTTTTACTTGAACTACAGATTTGAGCAGGTGAGATTGATATCAGTGGCCAGTCTGCAGCTAATTTGTGTTTTTATGATAACGATCTCCTTCGGCAAAGCAGATTCAAACAGAACGAAATTATATGCAGTTATAATTAATGAATGTATATTGGCAAACAGCTCAGATGTATTAGAGCCGCTGAGGCTCATACCACTCAATATGTTTGAACGTTACAACAGAGGCCTGTAATTAAGATCCATTTCTATAGTGAATAATTTGTGTTCATTTGTACCATACATTTAGCTTGAAGTGAAACTTTAATTATTCCAATAGGAAGACATCAGGTCCATTTCAAAACCTAGTGAGCAGTGGTATTTAATATTTAGATAATGTCATAGTAATAATTTTGAATTAGCTGTTTTTAGTTTTAGTAATTTTGTTTGTATTTTTTTTAAATGCTTATGATTACGTATATGCGACTCTTCATTTTCATTTAAGTTTTGGTTTTTCATAAAATAATAAATGTATAATTTTGTAGCTTAATCTTTTTTGTCAAAATTTGGTTTCATTTTTTTTAGTTAATGCATTGCATATCACGCGAATAGAGCTTGCCGTTAGCATGTGATTCCCCTAATCATACACCAAAATACAACCTGAATTCCGGAAATGTTTTTTAAATCTGAAAATGAAAACTAAAAGACTTTCCAATCGCATGAGTCTATTTTATTCACAATAGAACATAGATAACATAACAAATGTTTAAATTGAGAAATTTTACAATTGTATGCACCAATTGATCTCATTTCAAAATAGTTGGGACGGGGACACGTTTACCATGGTGTAGCATCTCTTCTTTTCAAAACAGTTTGAAGACGTCTGGGCATCGAGGTTATGAGTTTTTGGAGTTTTGGTGTTGGTGTTTTGCTTTTGAACTTAACGCTGATAACACGCTGGAAGGTCTCCATCCTCTTTAGCCTGGAGTGCACGGCGTCCGTGATTTCCAACAAGAATGTCAAATTTGGCCTCGACTGACCATAGAACACTTTTCCACTTTGAAACAGTCCATTTTACATGAGCCTTGGCCCACAGGACACGATGGCATGATAGAGCTTTAGTTGGCATCTGCAGATGGCATGGTGAATTGTATTTACCGACAGTGGTTTCTGGAAGTATTCCTGGGCCCATTTAGTAATGTCAATGACAGAATCATACCGATAAGTGATGCAGTGTCGTCTGAGGGCCCGAAGACCACGGGCATCCAACAAAGGTCTTCGGACTTGTCCCTTATGCACAGAGATTTCTCCAGTTTCTCTGAACTTTTGATGATGTTATGCACTGTAGATGATGAGATTTGCAAAGCCTTTGCAATTTGACATTGAGGAATGTTGTTTTTAAAGTATTCCACAATCTTTTTACGTACTCCTTTCACAGATTGGAGAGCCTCTGCCCATCTTTACTTCTGAGAGACTCTTCTGAGAGACTCTGCTAATCATGTTACAGACCTGATGTCAAATAACTTAATTAGTTGCTAGATGTCCTCCCAGCTGCTTTTTCTGCCCTTTGTTGCCCCCGTGCCAACTTTTTTGAGACCTGTAGCAGGCATCAAATTTGAAATAAGCTCATTTAGTGGATAAAAGTGTAAAATATTTGTATAATTTGTTATGTTATCCATGTTCTGTTGTGAATAAAATACTGGCTCATGTGATTTTGAAAGTCATTTAGTTTTCATTTTATTCAAATTTAAAAAACGTCCCTATTTGGATTGTAATCAAAATAGTGTTTACAAATAGTGTTTATGTTTACAACGTTTCTCGTCTGCCATCTTAGAATGTGCCTATAAGAATGTATAAGGTTTTGAAACCGATCGGTGGTTTGCTTGAAAATCTCAGAAAATACAAGCATTATAAGATCAGTTTTAGAATCTGATTGGTGTAGGAAATCACATGACTGAAATAGATAGTATAATACAGAGCTCTGCTGAAGTGCGTTTCCCAAAACTATGGTCATTAGTTCCATTGAACTCTATTGGTGACAACAGAACTTGCGACCATAGTTGCCATCCAGAGATGCATTTCCCAAAAACAACTAAGTCGTTCTCAAACGTTACTTTGCCCACCAGTTGATCCAGACACTGACACATCTGATTGGTTAATCCCTCCTCTCACAGTTTGTAGCCCCGCCCACTCATACTTACCACCTGAGGTTGCTGTTATCGAGCCGGCCAATCCATTCCTCAATGTCTGTCTCCACAGGACTACAGGAACATTGATAATGGACATGAATCAATGAAATCTATTGGCTAAACACCTGCTGACACATGGGCTTTAGATTGTGTCTGGCTGTCTAACTGCTTGAAATTGTACCCAGAATGCACCAGAAACATTTGCATGCTTTAGGCCCTTGTCGCCAAGCGCATTAGCTGAAGTTCACAAGCTCTTGAAGTTCTCCGTGGCGTTCTGTGTCTTTAAACCCCTCCGGTGTCTTCGTTCTCATTCAGGGCTCATCTGAGACTTCGCGTTATGATTCCCACAACCCCTTTTCAGGCCAGATCAATCAATTCTCCATTACTGTAGTGATCAATTAGATCCCGGCCGGTGAATTATAAATGCAGTGCTAATGAGGAACAGGGTCGTTAGGGGAAAAGAGGGTCTAATGTTTTACATATGGGTCCTCGGTGAGGTCAGGAGTGACCGCTGTGACAATATGCTAAGAAAAGAAGTTCAGGTAGTGCTCGTTCTCTTCTCAGTTGTTTCTCTTTAGGATCAGATGTTAAATTATTTTGGAAAATTACATTTAAATGAATGTGGAGAGCAGCTTGGATGAGGAACTTGAGAAATTAGTTCTTATTGAGATCTTTAACTTCTGATGGAGACTTTGGTGTGTTGGGAACTTCTCCATTTACAGTTTTAGAGAAACTATTGAGATAGTAAATATTTCATTCTTAATGGTAGCTTTGTCTTGTTAGTTTTGAGAGATTGATTTGTTAAGCCCCAAGTGGAGCAGATTCGATATTTCTCTATGAAGGCCTTGGAGATCAATAGGATGCAAAACATTTTATTAGCATCTAATTATGTGTGATGATCACTTAATAGATTCAGTTAACCAAGTTAAATTGCCAACTCAAAGGTTCATGGGATATTGACTGAATTATATATCCTGTGTGATTTCAGATTTTCTCTGCAGCCTATGCAGTTCTGTCATGACTAGAAGCTTGATTGACTTTTTGTAATTGCTTTTAATAGATTGTGATTTGTTGACGTGTGAAGTACCACCACTGAATTTTATATTATGTTTTAAGTTCAAGTTCAAGTTTTTTTTTATAGCGCTTTTTACGATAAAAATCGTTGCAAAGCAGCTCTACAGGAAATTAAGTTTCCACAATATATTTATATATTGCAGAACCTTAATATATTTAACTTATGGCAAAATTTGGTAATTCTGTATGTTGTCTGAGCTTTGGCATCCTCTGAGGTCCTCTGAGGGGTTGGCATTTTACTACCAAAAGTCCAGAGTTTTGCGACCTTAGGGAGTGGGTTGGACTGTAGCGTGGTAGAAGACAAGTTAGGTACGCAGGAGCTAAACCATTTAGGGCCTTATAGGCAAGTAATAATATTTTGTAAATGATACGGAACTTAATAGGTAGCCAGTGCAGAGACTGTAAAATTGGGGTAATATGATCATATTTTCTTGACCTGGTAAGAACTCTAGCCGCTGCATTTTGGACTATCTGTAGCTTGTTTATTGAAGATGCAGGACAACCACCTAGCAGTGCATTACAATAGTCCAGTCTAGAGGTCATGAATGCATGAACTAGCTTTTCTGCATCAGAAACAGGCAGCATGTTTCGAAGCTTGGCAATGTTTCTAAGATGGAAGAATGCTGTTTTTGTAACATGGGAAATATGATTTTCAAAGGACAAGTTGCTGTCTAATATAACACACAGATTTTTGACTTAAGAGGACGTAACAGTACATCCGTCTAGTTGCAAATTGTAATCCAACAGATTTTGTGTACTGTTTTTTGGTCCAATAAGTAATATCTCTGTCTTATCTGAATTTAATAGGAGGAAATTATTGGTCATCCAATCTTTTACATTTTTTACACAATCTATTAGCTTCGATAGTTTAAAGAAGATTCATCTGGTCTTGTTGAGAGATATAGTTGAGTATCATCAGCTTAACAATGAAAACTAATCCCGTATTTTCTAAGAATATTACCAAGGGGCAACATGTATATTGAAAATAGGACCTAGGACAGATCCTTGTGGTACTCCATACTTTACTGGTGATAATTGAGATGACTCCCAATTTAAATGAACAAAGTGGTAGCAATTGGACAGGTAGGATCTAAACCATCTTAAAGCCTGCCCTTGAATACCAGTATAGTTTTGTAATCGATCTATGAGTATGTCATGGTCTATAGTGTCGAACGCAGCACTAAGATCAAGTAATACTAGCAATGAGATGCAGCCTTGGTATGAAGCAAGAAGCAAGTCATTTGTGATTTTAACAAGTGCAGTTTTTGTACTATGGTGAGGCCTGAAACCTGGCTGAAATTCTTCATAGAGATCATTTTTTGCAATAAGGAGCACAATTGAGCAGACACAACTTTTTCAAAAATTTTAGACATAAACGGAAGATTTGAAATGGGTCTGTAATTTACCAGTTCATTAGAATCTAGTTGTGGTTTCTTAATAATCAGCTTAATAACCGCCAGCTTGAATGGTTTTGGGACGTGACCTAAAGATAACGATGAGTTAATAATATATGAGAAGCGGTTCTTCTGCTACAGGTAACAACTCTTTCATTAGTTTAGTGGGTACAGGATCTAATAAACACGTTGTTGGTTTAGATGCACTGATAAGTTTATTTAGCTCTTCCTGTCCTATAGTTGTAAAGCACTGCAGTTGCTTTGGGTGCGATGAATGATGCTAAAATACTAGACACAGTAGAATCTACATTTGATATTGTATTTCTGATGTTATCTATTTTATCAGTAAAGAAATTCATAAAGTCATTACTATTAAACTGTGAGGGAATATTTAGATTGTGCGGTGTCTGTTTATTTGTTAATCTAGCCACTGTGCTAAATAAAAACCTTGGATTGTTTTGGTTATTATCTATGAGTTTGCGGATATGCTCTGCCCTGGCAGCTTTTAGAGCCTGTCTATAGCTGGACATACTGTTTTTCCACGCAGTTCTAACAACTTTAAAAGTTTCTCTCCGTTTGCGCTCAAGATTACGAGTTTCTTTCTTGAGAGAATGGGTATAACTGTTGTACCATGGCGCAGTACGTTTTTCTCTAACCTTTTTCAATTTGAGGGGGGCAACAGCTTCTAATGTATTAGAGAAGATAGTGCCCATGTTGCTAGTCATTTCGTCTAGTTCGTGTGTATTTATGGGTACACAGAGCAGTTGAGATAAATCAGGTATGTTATTTGTGAATCTGTCTTTGGTGGCTGGAACAATAATTCTGCCCGGACGATAACGCGGAGCTATATAATTAATATCAGTAATACGCAGCATGCACGACACAAGGAAATGATCAGTAACATCATCACTTTGAGGTGCGATATCTATATTGGTAAGATCAATTCCATGCGATATAATTAAATCTAGCGTATGATTAAAACGATGAGTGGGCCCGGTGACGTTTTGCTTGACTCCAAAAGAGTTTATTAGGTCAGTAAACGCAAGTCCTAACGCATCATTTGTATTATCAACGTGACTGTTAAAATCTCCGACAATTAGCAGTTTATCAACGTTAACCAATAGATCTGAGAGGAAATCTGCCAATTCTTTTAGGAAATCTGTATATGGCCCTGGCGGTCTATACACAGTAGCCAGAGCAAGAGACAGGAGAGATTTCTTTTGCATATCTAACAGTGTAACATTAAGCAGAAGTATTTTGAATGCGTTAAACCTCCTGTATCCTGTTTTCTGAGTAACATTGAGAATATCACTATATATTGTTGCAACACCGCCGCCACGACCAGTCTGACGGGGCTCATGTTTATAACAGTAGCTTGGTGGAGTAGACTCATTTAGACCAAAATATTCATTTGGTTTCAGCCAGGTTTCAGTCAGAGAGAGTACATCAAAATTATTATCTGTGATCATTTCATTTACAATAACTGCTTTGGGAGCGAGTGATCTTATGTTTAGGAGACCAAGCTTTAAAAATTGTTTTTGTTCATTTATTTTGCGTTTTTCTGGTCTAATCACGATCAGATTTTTTTCTAGATCCTGCATTAAGTTTATATTTTGACCTCGCTATTCTGGGAACAGACACAGTCTGTATAGATTGGACAATGCAAGTACTTCTATCTTTTAAGTGGGTAGAACAAACAGTTATCTGAGAATTGGCTTACTAGTCAGTTGGAGCATAGCGTCCTGGAGATGTTTTACTCAATTAGCAGGATTGCAATCTGAATTGGATGTCATAGAATGCAAATTAGTAGAATTAAAAAGGGTCTATATAGAAAGCGTTTTTTTTTTTAATCTTTTTTTACGTTAAAACAAATATACGGCTTGATTCATAAATGAATAAATTGTTGTAAGATGGTTCTTTTTAAAGAATCAGTCTAAAAGTACTATGACTTTGTTTGGAATCAATTAGAATCCTTTGAATCATGATGAAATAATTATGCATCTTTCATGACTCTTTCTGCAGGTTGCATCATTAATTGGCAACAGTTTACTGTATTTATAAGTGAGTCATAAAAAAGTGTTTAACCCTCTGAGCCCGACAAACGCGAATACGCGTTTTGGGGCAGATTTTCCTGATGAGGCAGAAATGAGCTTGAATTACTCTGCCATTTTTGATCGTTCAGATAAGAGCAATACACCATTCGAATCTGTAAGGGGTCTTCTTTTATTTGTATACACTCATAATAACAACTACACTTTGTGCTTTTGAAGAATAAAGAAAACAAACAGGGTGCGCTCTCTGTCTTCTCCATCTACGCGATCTGTTTACAGAAATGCGTCACTAAAATGAAGTGTAACTCAGCGAATACTGAACACACAGACATGAGTTATATCTATAGAAAGCTTGAAGTGTCTTCTTTCAAATGAAGTAAGTCATATCGAAAACAAATATTCTGTGATGAAGTAATCCGTATGAAACCAACACGATGTTCAGTCTGTCCCGTCTAACTCATTATTTTTTATGAGATCCCGCCCCCTCGCGTTCACATGCAAATAACCACGTGACTCGCGCTCGCTTGGAGACGCCCAACATAAACACGGAGACTGTTCATCGCTGCTATAATGTTAGTGTCTGGAAGAAGACGCGCTGAGTAAAGGCTGGATTTCCCTCAAAAGAAGAGCAATATTTCATCCAGTAGAGAAGATGATCTGATAAGTAAGTAATGTTTATGTTTTGCATTAGTTAGCGTGTTATTGTGACATAAACTTGAACACATTACTAGTTGGGTTGTTCCCAAATTACAACACGATGAATGCTACACATCTAAGAATGTTTAGACCATGTTTATTATTAATCATCTGTTCACAAATATATTTTAATAGTGTGCTAAACGATAACAATTAGTTATCAGATATAAAATATCCTTTTAATGAATGAGTCTATGACTGCAAAACCTATATATATATATATATATATAGATGCTCCTGATATAAACATGCTCACAAATGTTTTTTCTTTTTTTTTTTTGGTTGTTTGTATTTTATTGAATCAGACACCTGCACCACAGATGATGAATCCTGCTGACTTTCAGTCTCTTCAAACTGTTTTCCTCTGGGAGCGCTGCAGCAACATCAGAAGTTCAACAGTTTCTTCTTGAATCCATGGAAAGTAGCAGAAACACTTAAATAACACGTAAATATAAGGTATGATTTATTTGTTTCACTTGTTGAACAGAATCTGTTGCAGGAACGAGTCAAAGTCTGTTCACATCTCTGTGGTTAGATCAGTGCACAATAATGTGTCTTTTGACCTTCATTATGTATGTTTTGATTATACTGTGTTGTAAATAAAATACAAATAATTTTAAAAACCCATTTTTTCAGTCTCCTCACACTCTTTTACCTACCTCAGTCACAGTCACACTGATGGGCCATTAGCAGCTTTAGGGGAGGGCCCTTTGTCTCTCAGGTGAGAATCACTTAATATTCAAGACTATTACCACTCCCTCGCATATTGGCTTTAGATCACAAAACATGTCTTTTAAAAATTTAAATCAATGTATTGTTTTCTGTGAATGAGTAAGCGGAATGATTTTCACATAATTGTGAAGTAAAAATTCTAGCCTACAAGATCCGGTTCTCAAAAGTCTTGTGAACAATTGTTCTGTATGTGTTTTATGGTCTTATTTCAGTGACTTCAAAATTTTTGTTTTTCACTAACCACGCATAAACGTTGTTTTCTCAAAAACACAATCATGTACATAAATGCTGCTAACATATTATTGTAGCCCTGATTGTGCTGTTTACAGTGTTATTAGACTTTATATTTTTATAAGCAACTGAAAAAAGCACAAATGTCAGGGCATGTCGAAACTTCTCCAGGCCCCCAAAACACCCTCAGGGCCCAGAGGGTTAATGACAAAAAAAGTGACAGATTAATTCAACTGACTCAAAGACGTTCAGCTTTGAAATGTTTAGCAACAGATTTATTCAGGAATTTAAAAACACAATGATTTATTTTGGAATGAATCAAGTGACTGCCATTGAGTGAGTCAATTAATTATTTACTAATTTGATCAGGAATTAAATGAATATCTGTTAAGAGTGAGTCATTAAATAACCCAATGAACTGGTTTGTTCAAAAACACAGTTTCTTTCTGGAATGAATCGAATGATTATCTTGAATAAGTGACTCTTTCACTCATACAATTTCTTCAGAAACACAGATTCATTCAAAAACGGAACAAATGACTGTCTTTATGAATGCGTCATTGAATCATCCACTTAACTGATTTGTTCAGTTTTTTTCGATTTGGTCTTTCTGGAATGAATCAAGTAATTTATTTAATTATGAGTAAATGACTCATTCACTCGAACAATTAGTTCAGAAACACCGATTCATTCATAAAAGTAATCAAATGAATGAGTCAATAAATCATCTGTTCATCAGATTTGTTTAAACTAATTCATTCAGGAACAAAGTAACTGTTTTTGTTAGTCAATAAATTATTACTTTAAAATGATTCATTGGTTCAATATGAGTGAGACATTCAGTTGTTCATTTGTTCAAACACACACACACTGGTTCATTCAGGAGCAAATCAAGTGACTGTCTCTTATAAATGAGTCATTTATTTTGTTCAGCTGATTTGTTAAAACACCAATTAAATCAAGTGACTGCCATTACGAGTCAGTCCTTGAATTATTCATTCAAATGATATGTTAAAAAACCAACTCCTTCAGGAATTAAACAACATGAAGTGAGTCAAGGGAGTTTTGAAGGGCAGAAGTCAGTGAAGCGGCATTAAATGAGATTGCCACTTCATTGCATTACATTCAGAAATGAATTTTGTTTTCAGCTGACACCATCAGTTCCTCTTATTTTGCAACCATCTATCATAAAGAACCATTTTTCCCATTTAGCTTACTAACCGTATAGTGCTAATCAAGAAAAAAGTGTTTTCAGGCCACCCATCACGCTTGTGGTAGGAGGTGGTTCATAGGCTGATGGTTCGTGTATTTCTGGCAAGCCAACAAACATAGTAAAGCGTACATCTGCCATCACCAGATGCCACCTGTATCGGGCCTTGATACGATCCGTATGGTCCAGACTGATTTTTCCAAGATGGTTTTTCCCCAGTGGGTAGGAGATAAACCCGATCTATGCTCGCCTTTTAAATGTTGCCAGATCCCTCCTGCGTTACTTACAACTTGCTGACATTTTTAATTACGCCAAAAACCAGGCGATTCAAAGACAAATTCGATCTAAGGAATTTGTTTAAAGCCTTAAATAAGGACTTCAGTGGCTGCTGGCCCTCAAAACTCCTGGTTTTGAAATGAAAAACGAAGAGTGTTTGGGAATATGAAATCATACTGAGCAGCTTATCCCTTAAAGAATCAATTATGAACGCTTTGGAGAAGATCAGAAGCGTTCGCCCGGCTTTTCAGTGACAGGAAGTGTGCGCTTGAAATAAGGAAGCTGATGCATGTGCCAGGAACTTATCATCATTGCTTTGGGGGGAGAGAGAGAGAGGGGAAGTCGGGAGAGAGCGATGGAGAACATGCCTTGCATGATAAACAGTAATAACTCCCGCCATCCAAACACAAAACCTGTCAGAAAGCTCCAGGTCTCCTCTGATGAGATGATCACGTCCTGGTCTGGTGGTCAGAGGTGTTTGTTTTCTAATTGAGAGGATGATTATCCCAGTGTGATCTGTTAGTCAGGACAGCATTCATATCTATTAGCGATGTGCAAAAGCGATTAGTCGGTGGGTCGTCTTCGTGACTAGACAGTGATACATCAGCTGATTTCTGAAGTCTGGAAAACTCTTGACATTTATTGTTCATGGTGAAGTGATGCTTTGAGCGGAAGTGCGTTTAAAGAGGATGGATTTGACAAAATCTTTAGAATCTTACAAATGTTGTTTTAAACAAGACTTTATAATGGTTGATTTTACGCTAAACATTTTTAGACAATATATTCTTGGAATTTACTAACGATATGCTTTGATAAAGTATAACGTATATTTATTTTAAATAGAAAAAGTTAACATCCAGTAATCTCAAAACGTCCTGCATATTGTGTTTTATTAGAGTTTTTCTCAGCTCTGTTCTTATTCACTGCTTGAATGTTATAGTCAGTGATATAAGCTCAAGTTTTTCAGGTCTGCACAGATTTGCGAAGAGTCTGGCTTTGCTCCTAATGATGGTGATAGTTTGTTCTCTCAGTTTGTTTGGCTCACGTCCCTTTTTTTCCCTTCCTCCCTTCTAAAACACTCTCGCGTCTTTCCTCTTGTTCTGAGAGCAAACTTTACACGCCGCACTCGGTGGGTGGTTTGAATAACCTTTGCTCAAGTACTCTGCGCCAGAAAGGTTTTTGGCAACCGTGAAAGGACGTCTCAAGGCTGTACGCTTAGTGTGTAACACCTTTATTGTACGACTCTTAAAGTCTGTGAACAACAGTCTCTTCGTTATATTTCTGAAATGGTAAACTAATGGAGCCGAATTAAATGGATTGAATTCAGTCTCGAACATGTCACGGAGTGCAAAGGCCGTAAAGTTGTGTTCGTTTGGTCAGTTTCACTCATTCAGTTTTTAAACTGCTTGAAACATTGTATGACACGAATCAGCGTTTCGCTCGTATTCTCACATTTCTCTCGGCTATAGGCCTCTGCTTGTGTTGGATACGGTGTGGCAGTTCTGGCTCACAGTGCTGCTAATGGATCGGCCCCCCGCCGTCCTGCAGGCCTTGATCCAGTGGCGCAGCCCCGGACCGCCTGCTGCTCTCAGGCCGCCACTAGAGATTTCTGACTTCAGTCAGAGGAAACAGCACTTGCTCATCCAGAACCACACGAACACTGCTGACAGAATATGACTGACGTCAGGCAGGATTTGATTCAGTCTCGACTTGTATTGAACTACATGCATGTTATAAACACTCTTGTAGATCTGCTGTTTACATGCTGAAAAACAGTTTGATTAGCAGTGGAAATAAATATAAATGTAATTCATTTAAATTCATTTATAGTAATAAAATATTCATTTATAAATATAAAATTTATTACTTTTTAACTTGTCATAATTACTGGATATTATTATTTTATTTTACCCTAAGGGGTTTTAAGCAGATGTAATATTTTATCCTGATATCAATGTATCATATCACATGAGTGTCATATAAATGAATTAAAAAATATACACATAATACACATAAAGGGTTTTATTTGATAGATTTTTTACACTGAAAAATGTTAAGCAAATGTAATATTTTATCATATTACATTTATGAATGCATTAATAGTATGCAAATGCATTCAGAAATGAAACATGTAACAGTTTTTGTTATAGATTTTATTTTACATTGAGACATTTTATGCAAATGTGATATTTTTTCTCTATCATTGTATAATGTCACATTTAAAAATATATTAATTGCATGGAAATGCATTTTAAAATGATACGCATTACAGGTTTTATTTAATTTTTTTAATTTTACGCAAATGTTATATTTCATCCTGATGTCATTGTATCATATTGCATTTATGAATATATTCATATCTTGTAAATGCTTTCAAAAATTATACACATTAAAGGTTTTATTTTAGAGGTTTTTATACACTTTACAAGATTGAAAGAACAATTTCATGCTTATTAAATATGTAAGAACAAATATTTAAGACCTATTTTGGAACATTTTGAGCAGAACAAAAATATTTGTATTTTTGTATTTAATTATATTTATAAGTTAATGTAGACATTACTTTTTCCTTTATTTTATAGATTATTTATAGATTTTATAGTATATAAATAGTATATTATAGTAATATATTACTATAATTTAATATTTATTATATTATTAAAATACTAACAAATTGTATGTTAACACTGTGTAATGGTTCATAATTGTTTTATAGATTATTTAGTTGTATACATTTTCACACTTTCAAAGAGTAGTTTCAATATTTTAGACCACAGTTTCAGCATAGCTGTATTTATGATTTATTTTTAACAGAATAAATGAAGTCAGTATATTTATATAATATATAAATGCTATATATATTTTATATCTGCTATATATTTTTTTATTTTATTTATTTTTTACTCTTTTAATATTTAAGATATATAAGTTCAAATTCAGTTTCCTGAGTCTAGTTTTTGTTTTTTCCACTGTTCTGCCAAAAAAGCGCATAACTAATATAAAGCAGAACAGAGACACTCGCTAACTCGTTTGAGAGCAAACTCACTAGAAAGCTCCATTAAGGCAGTGCAGCTCTGTAGCTTTGTTAAAGCTCAAATCCACTGCTAGTGCTCCACATTAGCGCTTTACTGCATATACCTGCAGTTAAAAGTGTTGGGAGCTTTACTCTCATGGATCGCTGGAGCGGCTCCGCTCCGAACAGACACCAGGCTACTAATTAGGGCCCGAACGTGGTTGCCATAGTACCTCGTTGCCATGGTGGCACAGAGGGATGGCTTTGTAATGACAGTGCTTTCTGATGTACGGCACCGTGATGCAACGGAAATATCAAAACTGATCAGAGCCAAACGGCGCTTAAAAGCTGTGTGTCACCCGACGAGAGAAACGCCAGCTAATTGGCTCTTGAGACGGACACTAGACGCAGTTATTAAGCTTATGGAGTCGCCTTTTGAAGAAATGAACAACAAGGGATTGGCTTTGTCCCGCAGGACGGGGAAGCCTGGCAAATAGTGCTTTTTGTTTTCCTGCATCCCCTGAACTACTGCTGTTTTTTTGTTGTTGTTGTTGTTATTAAAGTCATTGGCAATTATGGATCCATCATCTGAAGTGCAACTTCATCAGCAGTTGGACCTTAAATGCATTTAATGCGTGATTTTATTGTGAATTTGCTGAACAGTGAATTTGGGTTATTGGAATTTTTCCTTGTCATCTCAATGGCAATAAGTGTCTCACTTTACCTAAATGCACTCTACTATTTTTGCGTCGTACTGTATTTTCACTTTTAGCAGCATTTGATATCAAAATTGTATGATATCAACATTGTAGTTTCAAGTCTGTAACCGGAAGATTATATATATATATATATATATATATATATATATATATATATATATATACATATATATATATATATATACATATACATATACATATACATATATATATATATATATATATATATATATATATATATATATATATATATATATATATATATATATATATATATATATATACATACATACATACATAAGTGTGTATGTATACAGCTTATTCTGCATTGGAAGATCATACTTTTCATAATTGTTACTTTGTTTTGTTTTTTTCCATTTATTTATTGTGCTTATAAGGTTAAAATATTTTATTGAACTTCTGCTTAGGATGTTGTTGTTATTAGGGCCCAAGCCAGTAAGGCGCAGGGCCCTATTGTTCCCCTAAGGATTATTTTTAGAGCCCAAGCCAGTAAGGCGCAGGGCCCTATTGTTCCCCTAAGGATTATTTTTAGAGCCCAAGCCAGTAAGGCGCAGGGCCCTATTGTTCCCCTAAGGATTATTTTTAGAGCCCAAGCCAGTAAGGCGCAGGGCCCTATTGTTCCCCTAAGGATTATTTTTAGAGCCCAAGCCAGTAAGGCGCAGGGCCCTATTGTTCCCCTAAGGATTATTTTTAGGGCCCAAGCCAGTAAGGCGCAGGGCCCTATTGTTCCCCTAAGGATTATTATTATTATTATTAATATATATTTTTTTTTTTTCGACTATCCGGGCACTTTTGGAGGCCTTAATGTGCTCAAAAACTCTTGAAAATTGGCACGCTCGTTGGAACCTTTTTGATATGTCGAACGGTTTGCCCGTGGCGAGGCGATTAAGTTATGGCGAAAAATGAGACACAGGAAATGCCTAATAACGTCCACATATATATTGTATGATGTTGATCAAACTTCAGTGGTTTGTTCGTTGTATGATGCCAATCGGATAGATGTGACTATTATGACTGAAAGTTATTGCGCCACCAACTGGCTGCAGGAAGTGTGTCGTTTTCAAAATGCTTTGAATTAAGCATCTTATTTTTACTCGATTTGCTTCAAACTTCACCAGAATAATGTCAAAACACGGCCGATGTAAAACTGTGAAGGGAATATTGATATCTAAAATACTGTTGCCATGGCAATGTGTCAAAGTTGAAAATTCGTTTCTGGTGATTTTGAGGCAGATAACATGTTTAGAATGTCATGAAACTCAACACACATATGAGTATTAATGATAGTTAGACACTGGAAAAAGCTCATAAACGGGCGTGGAAGAGACACTCTATAGCGCCACCTTTTGTCAAAAATGGGGGGGGTTAGTTTTAGCTACAGACACCAAACTCGGTACATAAATTGTTCTTATTAATCCGGACAACTTTCTAATTTACAGTCATTAGCTACGACCAACAGGAAGTCGGCTATATTTATTTTAATGTGGGTTTTTTTTTTTTAAATGGGCTGTAAACTAATTCATACTCCTCCAAACAGAAACACGTAAATCACACCAAACATTTTTTTTCTCATGATGCCAAGATACTGAAGATGCTAAATTGCAGACAGATTTAGGATATCTTGAACGATGATTTAATGGCAATTTATTAAAGTTACAGTAAAAAAGAGAACACAATTATTTTTTATCTTTTAAGAGCAGCTTCCAAACACTTCATAAAATTACATACACAGAACAATACAGTCTGAGGATATGTGATTTAATTTCATGAATTTACAATACACTATGGTGAGAAGAACATTTTAAAACTAATCAGAGATCTGCTGTCACTCTGTGGGTGACTCTGTGGGTGACTGACTGTGTGAATGTGTATTGAGGGGGTGGGGGAAAGAGAGAGAGAGAGAGAGAAAGAGAGAGAGAGAGAGAGAGAGAGAAGGTCTGTTTAAACTTCTCAATAAAATCCTTAAAAAATGCTTAAAGCATTAAAGGTTTTGATAACACTTTATAATTAAGTCTCATTTGTTAACAGTAGGGAATGCATTAATTAACATGAACTAACAATGAAAAATATATTTTTAATGTTAGAAAAATAGTCATGTTCAAAAGATAAAACTTTAAATTTTAATAATATATTAACACATTTTTTAATTGATTTTGATCAACATTAAATGGTATATAATTTATTAATGATGTAAATTAACAACAGTTAAATAATGATGTTTTTTAACATTGGTTAATTCACAAATAACATTAAGTATTAACAATATATTTTTATTAACAATACATATATATTTATTTATTTGTGTAAGTAAAAATTATTCATGTTAGTTCATGGGAAAATAAATCATTAAAAAATACTTATAAATTATTAAAAGCTTAGTTATAATAATTTTAATAATTTAGGTAATTTAGATATAAATGGCTTGTTCTTTATTTATTAGGCATATCTATGACAAAGGAGATATAAAGGCTCAGTCATCTTCCTAACAGAAAAAATAAACAAACACAACACAGAGGGATACAGAACAGAAATATTTTTTCAAGATGCAAAAAATGAAAACGTACAACTGTACACTTTAATTTTTATTTATTTACTTTTTTCAATGAAATTGCAGAGGTTTATTTTTCTTTTTTTTATCAAGTTGTTTCATTTTTTGCATCGTGAAAAAATATTTCTGTGTTCTATATCCCTTTGTGTTGTGTTTGTCTAACTCTTCTGTTTGGAAGATAAATGAGCCTTTAAATCTGCTTTGTAAATGCTTTATAAGGTATAAATAGTCCTCACTTTAGATGAGCTCACACAAATAGATGGCTGGCAACTGCTAAATGTTTCATAACTACCTGACCTAATCATGAATTACAACAGGAATATATGTTAATAAAGCATTTATTAACACACTGAGCAATTATTATGATGTGTCTAAATGATTTATTAATGTACATTTAAATAGTTTATTAATCATTTACACTTTCTAAGTGATCTTATGATCCACTGAAAACTCCTAAATAACTGGTTCGTAAATAACATAATAATTAAAAAATGGTAAATTGATCATTAATAAAGTATGAAAATACAATTATTAAACATTATATATATATATATGCTCGAGAACAAATCATTTGTAGCTGCCTATAAATACCTTACGACATTTCTTGAGTGCATGGATGTTTATATAAAACTAATTGTATTAGTAGACTTAGGTAGGGTCGGTAGAATATTCACATACTTGCAAAGTATCCTATACTCAGTTTGTCTGTTGAGGAACCATCAAAATAAAGTGTTAGCATACAGTATATTCAGCAGACACACTACTAATACTCTTATGACTGCTATATGACATGTAGTTGCAGAGTTACTTATGTTATTTATAATGCATTATGCATTCATTATAATGCCTTAAGAATACCTTTATTACGTGTTATAAATACGGGCTTCATAGAAAGTGGTACCATAAATACTAGATACTTATTGTTCATGTTAATTAATATAGTTACTGTTAAAAACTGAAACCTTATTATAAAGTGTTACAAAGTTATAATGTTGTATATGTTGTTCTGTGTGTGTGTGTTTTTCACAGAGTTGATGGTTTGGATTAACCCTTTAATTGCCGTATTCCTTAAAACCAAACTGCCAGAGGGTTACTGTGATGTGTGTGCTCGCTGGGCACCGGGGTGGCGTATGCACTGATAGCTTGGGCCCGTCATCGCTGCTTGCAGCTATATTTATTATTATTATTTAGCTTATAGGAAGTTCATAAAATGCAATATATCTTATTCTGCATAGTAAAATCTTTTTTTTTTTTTTCATTTGGTTATTCTGCATATTCTGCAGAGCAAGGGCATATTTTTTTGCATGGCAAGTTCAGAATTATTATTTATAAAACTTATTATTATTATTATTATAGCTTATGGGCTTTTAATAAAGTGTATTTATATTTTATTTACCTTATTCTATATCAGAAGTTAAAGGTTTTTCATTGATTTATTTTTAGATGTTTATAATTTTAGTACTCTGTATAGGAAATTCATAAGGTGTTTTTTATTATTTATTATTTATTTATTATTTGTATATATTATTTATTATTTGTATACATTTATTACTTATTATTATTTATTTATTGTATTTTATAAAAAATATTTTGATTTATATATTTATTTAAGTTTAGGTCACAGCATTGTCTTTAGTGTTCCTCTTTTGCCCACCCATCCCTCCATGTGATGCCGGTCTTGATATGCTACTCAATCTAATGCTTATGACCTGAAACAAATGACAGTGGCCTTAAACAAATGATGCCGGCGTCATCGCGTCTCTGATGCCTGTGACTCCACTAGTGGCAAAATTGCTTTTCTGCTTGACTAATTTAAATAAATGAGATGCGTAACATCTGTACTTTGAGTGTCACACTTCCTGTAAACGACACAAATGACCAAAGGCTAGAAGCTAATTAGCTAAAGCATTTAATTTAAAACATATCATTTGTTTTATGGTAACCATCAAATCAAAACATCTTTCAGATACGCTTTCTCAGTTTTTTTTACTTAAAGCGTTACATTATGGTAACAAAAGTCGCAAACAACCATTTTGTCGTACATGGCCTGAATTATAAAGCTAACATGCTAGTTCTTATTCTAACCAGTTTCTCCTCCAATCCACACACTTTTGTCCTCTTGGAAGTCACATTTCTGGCTAATCAAATTAATGTTTGTAGCGATAAAAGCGTCTTTTATTCGACCTCCGCTACTCTGCGACTCTCTCACCCCGCAAAGCTGAGCGTCTGCGTCTCTTCGGCTTTCTTCTGCTCTTATCTCTTCTCTCCACGGATATTTGTGAGCGCAGAGCGAGGGCAGAAATGTAAAGACCCCAGAAATCACTTAAGTGCACGCTTTCATACCCGCCGCTCTTTATTTGGGGATACAGTTTGCGGTGACTCTGGTCCTGGAGTCTCGTGAATGACTTTATTTACCATCGGTGCGATTGTGGGCGACAGAAATTAAAGCGTAATATGCCGGGCAGGAGGAAAAACCTGACCTGCTGCTAACTCAGGACTGAAGCACACTGCTTTCTGCTGTTGCTCCCCATCCCCTCACTATCTCTAGGTTTATTAGCCTGTGAGGGCAAATAGCCTGTTTAGTCCATTCAGTTCAGGCTAAATTAGCAATTTCTGAGCGGCTAATAAGTTGTTTCGTGTGTTCTCAACCCTGAAGTGCTCTGTTGTGAACACATGGTGTTTGTAGAGCGAACATTAGTTTTTATTAGCAGGAGGGAAACTGTCCAAACGCCAGCACCAAACAACACTAACTTTTTCTAATTTTTCTTTAATTCATGATCAACCAGACAGTAGTGAAACCGATTAAAGTTGTAAATTAGCATTCTTAACATTGAGTTCACAGTGTGCAATTTATAGTAATAAATATTTCAATATAATTATATATAATATTATCCACCAAACAACAGTAAACTTTTCTAACTTTTCTTTTCTTTCACTAAAACTGGTAGATTTTTGTATGTGTTTTTATCTCATGAACAACCAGATGGTATTTGAACTGATTTGTTGTAACTTAGTGTTTGTAACACTGCTTTCAAAAAGTAAACACTGTTTAATTTATAATAATGATAATTAATTTAATAATGTTTTATAGTTCATACATCATTGTTGTACAATGTGTTAAATAAATAAATGTTTTGATAAAATTATATATAAAAGTTTATACACCATTGTAATATCTTTGAATTAAATAAAATTTAAGCTTAAAATAATTATAAATAAAGCTATGTTTTAATATAATTGTATATATTATCGTTTACAGCATTGTATGTTATATTAAATCTAAACTGAAAATATTAAGTAAATATTTTAATATAACTTGTAGTGTGTTTGTATTGAACTAAATTAAATTTAAGCTATTAAATAAATTAATAAACAAATAAATGAATGAATAAATAAATAAAATTACAGTTTATACATTTTAGTATATTGTATTGTAGATTTCAGCTGAAAATAATTCTAAATATTTTTACTATAATCGTATATTATAGTCTATACAAATCATGTTGTATTGAATTGTATAATAATAATAATAATACACATTTATTATTATTGTTGTTGTTGTTGTAATTGTTATCTTTATCATTATTGTTATTACTGTTATTATTATCATTATCGTTGTTATTATTATTATTATTATTATTATTATTATTAAATTTAATGTAACTAATATTCTAGATTATACATTATTGTAGTATGTTGTACTGATTTCGATTTAGACTAAATAATCCTTCTATTTGGACAGTTTGTTTTCTGTTTTAAAAAGGCATTAATGTTCAATCTAATCTAAATTTAGCTTGATTTAGAGTAATGATGAACTCTAAAGCACAGTTGGAATGGCAGTAGATGTTGAGGCTTGAGCATCCATCACAGCTGACATATACTTAGTCAAACAGCTGTGCTTTAACAGTTTTAACCAAGTGTATTAGTCATTGATGTCAGTCAGTTTGATTTCTCATTATTTTATCTAAATATAACACGACTTTCATCACAGAGCGTAGATTTTATCCATAACGCAGGGGTGTTGTACTGAACATCCCCTGTATGTATGCAACGGAGGCCGGATATTTGATCTTTCACTGCTCTCAGCAGCTCTGCGAGTGAAGGATGAGTGTTGCCTCTCCACAGCAGCTGCCGGTGACGTTATTTGCATCTCTGCTGGAAACGAGCATGTGAAGTTGGCCGCGGGCGGCCGTCTCGTGGTGAGGGACTGACTACTCAACCGCAGCCAAGGACGAAGCTCCCAGTCTATTGAGGAAAGCTTGCGGCTGTGTATTGAGTCAACATGCGGCCTCTTGTTTAAAACACTACAAAGGTTTTAAACCACATCAATTCCACCTCGTTCTTTAAAGAGCTGCTGTTAAAGGTGAAGGACACTGCTGGTTGAACCTTCAAAGAAGGACGTTTTGTGACGGTGCTGCTGTCAAGCACATTACTTCAAAAAAACTGAAATGGGGTTAGAGGTTTGATGAATTCAGAAAAAAACACAGGACGTATTTGATGTTTAAAAAGGTAAATTTAACAAAACCAGTCAAAAACATGCATGGGTCACATGAAAACATAATCGATAAATAATAAAAAAGTGATCATATTTTAAGGCCATTAAGTCCCCCCCCAAAAGAAATATGGCCAAAACAAAACATCCAGTTGCTCATCTGCAGTGAACGTCTCCATTTCGTTTCGCCTCAAAGCAATCTGCATTGATTTCCTTCATCCGTGACTGTTGATTTGCACTTTGACCTCGGCAGAGCAGAATAAGAACCCAGACTGCATATAAGACCAGTCGAAATGATGCCAAAACACAGATTTAGTCCATTTCACCAACACTGTGCCAGTGTTTTTACACACAGAATATCAAACAATCAGAGTCGTGACCTTCCGAGACCCATATCTGCAGTAGCGATAAGGGGAACGCGCGTGAATGTGTCATGGGCTCATTTGGAGATCATGAATATATTTGCATATGACATTCAGATCAGTCGTGATCATCGGGAGGAGTCAGAATCCAGCTGCATATCGAACACGGCTAATTAAACTCAACAACGATGTGATAAATGAACCTCCATAGTAGAGGAGTATATGTTGATTTGATATTTTGTGAACGCTGACGTCAGAGTGAATACTTGGATTAAATATGCACGTCATGCAGCCGTTTAGAGGCGCAGTATTTATGGTGCAGGATGACTGGTCGCCCTGACAGGCATGAAGACGGAAATGAGGCCCATTTGAGCGGACAGGCAAGGGCACACCGATGACAGATCGGTGTTCTCTGGCACAGATTTTCTTCAGGGTTTTTAAAATCAAATTTAATACTTTTAAAGACCTTTTTAAAGGGATGGTTCAATCAAAAATGAAAATTTGCTGTTAATTTACTCAACCTCGGGCCATCACACATGTAGGTGACTTTTTTTAACTTTTTCTTAAGTTTCTTAAGTTAAGAAGCTGAAACCGTGGTCCTTGGTGATTCATAAAATGCAAATCAATGGCTACTGACACTTTGGAAGCCAAACAGGAGCATATCAGACAAAACTAAATTAATATCTGTGAAAACTGACGATATATCCACAAAATTGTGGATATGAATTATGTTCCACAAAAGTAAGCTGGAATGTCAACAAGAATTTGCAACCCTTATATGCTGCATGAAACTGAACCAAACCATTTCATCCTCCATCTCAATCCAAAAACATCACAGAGAGCAGATCCAGGCTGTTCCTGCGGCATTCCGACTCACTCCTGAGGCGTCACACTTTTGTAAACACAGATAAAGTGAACTCGCCACAATCCCTCTGCATCAGCAGCGCCAACACCTCCTGTGGGACACATTCACTGCAGGACACGCTTTATATCTGCTCTCAGAGAGGCTATATTCCAGCACAGAGGATCCGAGAGATGATGAGCAGACTCTTGCAGTTACAACTGACAAGTAAAGTTGCGCTAACAGCAGGAACGTAGGCCAGAAACACAGCTGAAGTAACATTAACTAATGTGCTCAGCAAGATTCCTGTCAAACTCATCCTTCGACCATGACAATAATGCATCTATCTATCTATCTATCTATCTATCTATCTATCTATCTATCTATCTATCTATCTATCTATCTATCTATCTATCTATCTATCTATCTATCTATCTATCTATCTATCTATCTATCTATCTATCTATCTGCACAACATATTCTGATTCTGGAGTAATACAGATGCAACATAACACTCTCCACTGCTTCGCCCTTAAATTAACTATTGTCTCCATTTCCATCCGTTTTGTTTCTTCTGCAACTTTTTCCGACATCAATTTCTCATTTCTGAGATAAGCGAGTACCGAAATAAACCTGTCAGACCATCATCATCATCATCATCTGCTTTCCATAGATAAACAAATACACATATTGTCATTAGAAGCGGTGTCGGAGCGATATGTGAGAAACCAACGAGAAGCAGAAGTCATTTTATTTGAGAGCACGGCTCTGTGCCGCCCACTCTCTCGCAGTGATTTGTAACCTCGCTGAGGAACATCTATTGTGACTGTCAGGCCAACTTTAATACAGCATTACTTTCCTATATTAGAAAAACACGCGCACACACACAAATGTCAGAGCTGCTGCTGTTCTGGTTCAAGCATGAAATATACAGCCTATCAGCCATCCGTTTGTAAAGAAACAGACAACAGAGCGCAGATAACCAGATAAACTTGCTATTTTATAATCAAGATACATTTATGGAAGAAAAACATCTTATATTGTGAGCTTGCAAATTGTGTTTGACGAGAAAAGGGCAAAGTGACAAATATATATCAACATGTCTTTTATAGTGTTACATAATTTTTTTTTTTAATGAATCAGCTGAACTGAATGGTGAATCAATATGAATCAAATACTGGAGTCATTGATCTAAATCAAGGACTGAATCAGTCACCAATTGACTTTACTTCATTGAATCACTCGCTTACAGAACTGGTTTAACTGGTTGAAGTTATAATAATTTTCTGTACATGTTATGACTGTACATGCAGTGAAGGCAAAAAGTCCTGAAGTGGAACGTGAGATTAGCGCGACTGAAACAGCCTGACTGAGCGCAGTAATGGTGAACTGACCTGTGATAAATGGCCTGGAGTTTGTTTGGGCTAATGCAACAAACTTCATTTAGTCACTCCCCAAGGAAATTAGAATGCAATTTTGTTTTTCTATTTATACCAGCTGAAAAATAATTCAGACAAATTATTATAGTGGTAGAGATGCTGCAGGACACAAAGCGATCACAACTAAGAGGAAACAAGACTACCTCATGTTTACATTTTGTCTTACAATGGTGGGAATTGGTTGGAATTGTTAATGTCTTTTTTAACTTCAGACAAAGGCCTACTTTAATCCCGGTTTATGCAACATGTTCTATTTTTCACTTCAAATGGTGGTTAGCATCACTTAGCATTTAGCCATTGTAATGTTTGGTTGTACTTCTGAGTTAATGCTGTTTGGTTTTTATTTTGTATGATTGTGTTTTGTTTGTTTTTATTGATTTGTATCTTTCTATTTCTGTATGATTATTTTTAATTTTTCTTTACATTCATTGGGCCTCATTCATGAAACATTCGTAAATATAGGAGTAAATTACGAGTAATTTGTGCGTAAAACTGACCTTCCCGAAAACTCTCCTCTGGATTCACAAACGCTTCGTAAACATCCGATTTGATAGTTAAAGGTGCTGTATGTAGGATTGACACCCAGCGGTTGAACTAGGTATTACAGTCCAAATTCAAAATATTGGAGACGTTTTTTTTCACCCGGCCCCTCCTCCTCAGATGTGACGCACACGCAGGTTGCCAGATTAACGACACCAACAGAAACGAGCGCACATGGCGATGAATGAAATTAAATACGCTGTGTTTTCCGCCAACTGGCAAACCAGGGTGCCGAAATACAATTGGGTAAACTGGCAGTGGGCGGGTTTCACAAACCATAACAAACACAGACATTCCGGGCTGGAATGCACATTTTCGAAGGAGAATAACTGACTGTAGCATTGTTTTTCAGATAAACAAGTATGGCAATTTAGCATGTTTCTTAAATATCTGCAAACATATGGTATTTTTATGCTTTAGTAGAGTCAAAATCCTACATACAGCACCTTTAAACGTGTGTATGTTAATGAATTCCAGTCATTCGTAAATAGGGTGCTTGTGCACGCTCATTCATAATCAGCATAATCCCCGCCCATGACTACAGCTATGCAAATTTCGTGTCCAGGAATGCAGTGGAATATTCCGGTCTACTTTCTCAGGTTTGGCTCCATATATATAATATTATATATGGTAGTGCATCAAAGTCATCAGTTTGCCAAAAAGAACACCGAACGTTTTAGGCACCATTTATGGTAGGGAGTAGGTGTAAATTTCATACCAACTAACATTTTTAAAATACGATCATTTTCATGAATCCAAAAATTTGTCAGAACAGCTTTACAAACCATTTACACAAAATTCGTTCTGCTCGTGTTTCATGAATGAGGCCCATTTAATGCAATTACGATTTTTTCAATTTCATTTAAACCTTTATTTATTCATTTACAGTTTTCTTTATTTTATGAATTTTATTTTATGAGTTTCTGCAGTAGTTAATTGTACAAGTAAGCATCTAAAATCCATGGTAAAATCACTCTAACACAATATATATTTATTTTACAATGATTAAAAGTTATTAACCACCGTTCAAATGGACAAATCTTGGTTGAAGTTGGCCTTAACCTAATAAAAAAATTTATAATCCAGAGTTTTATATAATGTGACAGCCCAAATGTCATTTTTTTCATGCTAATTTACATCTGATGCCTCCGGTCCTTTTTTAAAATTCTCTGTGTTCCTTTTTCCGTTCGTCTCTTCAACCCCAGCCAAATGACACAGCGATAAAAGTTTGACGGCGTAATAAAAGGCCATCAAAAGTGAGGCCAGAAGCAGAGAAGCTGTGCGGTCGCACATCCAAATCATGTTTTTAATGCTTGATGGTAAAAGACATCTAAAAGCCGTCAATGTCAAATTAGTGGTGATGGAAAACATCCGTGCCCCACGTTGAGCGCCATATCCTTGTGAAATTTACCCCAAAACACCTGAACCAGCCATATATCTTTGACTCTGATGTCGACTAGTCTCATCTACAGTACGCCCATGATTGGCAGATTAATTTGTAGGGAA
The DNA here is from genome assembly GCF_936440315.1 of Barbus barbus. NCBI lineage: Eukaryota > Metazoa > Chordata > Actinopteri > Cypriniformes > Cyprinidae > Barbus > Barbus barbus. The sequence goes on along the minus strand of NC_136737.1, from coordinate 8,522,832 downwards.
TATTCCTGTCTTGTTTCTGGCAGTGATGGGATGTGGGTAAAGCCCTGCACACCAGGGGATCATTAATACGCAGCCAGCTGCCGAAGATATCGAGTGAAAGAGTGATCCAGCCGGCATCGTGCACCCAATACCCGAGTCGATAGCACATCCTCAAAGCACTCACGGGACACATGACTCTCTTCCTCGTGGCAGACGCGCAATGGAAGGCAATTAAACACCTCGGATAGTGCTGGCAAAACAAGAGCAATTCCAATGAATGTTGCCGTTAATGATCGGCCACGTGAGGGGTCGATTGCGGTTTCACTGCGAGAGCCACCCGCACCGATCTACCATGACACGTTTGATTATTGATCGGGGATGGCTAGAGGAATCATGGTATCCCTCTTTAAGAATTAATGACTTAATGGCCGCTCTGCCAATCCTACTGCTTACAGTGCCATTTCTGTTAGATTGCTCTCCTTGTCTTGTGGCTAAATATAATATTATCGAAACCTCAGCCTTAGGGATTAGCCCTTCACCTGCTGAAGCTTCACTGACTTTAGAGCAGACTGTGTTTGTGAATAATCAATGATGGAGGGCGTTTTCTCTTTTGCATGTAGATTACAACATTTTCTTTTCGAATGGAAATGACATTGAAATCACATGGTTGTGTTGGATCACTGGCTCCGAGTCCTTGTTCTATTGCACCTGTCCATCAGTGCACACTATGTTTGGATAAGCCTGATATTTTTTTACTATATTTGTAAAAAACGAAGCAGTTTTATCCTGCTGCTTTAGGTGTTTGTTGCATAATACTACTATTATTTATCTTACATAATATGGTACACAGAGTTTTTCCTAACCTCGGGTGGTTCCATCTATCGTAGGACTCGTGGATGGCTTGAGTTTAGAGGGTTCACGCTTCACTTTGGTTCGCTTTTCCTGGTAATGAGCTTCACTACTGTATCTGAGAAGCCCATTCAGCACCATGAACCCAGACGAGAAGGTGCAGCTTCCATCAACCAGAGTATATCATTACTGCAAAATTACATGACATCTTCTCTCTATGACCGTTTCCCATGTGGGCGGCTCTGTTTGTTCTGAAGGCTTTTGATGTTAACAATCTTCATTCACAAGACCAGAGAATATGGGTCGACGTGTAATCACGGCAGATCTGCACTCTCGTCTCTTGTATTCAGTGTCTCTTTGTACTCGTTCCACACCTGACGTGAGAACCACTCCAAGCGCATTCAATTGGCGGCCAGCTTTTCTTTTTAATCAATCAAAGCAGTAGATTTCCTCACAATGAGCTCTAGTTCATTCCACATTAAGTGTGACAGATCTTCAGGGAGCCTGAATCCTTTGGTTTTTATGGCGTACATTGCGGGTCTACTCTTCAAGTGTCCCGATTAAAGGTCAAGCTATATTTAAACTAAAAAGACTTTAGACTTTATACCTGCCGCTTGCTCATAAGTGTGGAGTATTAATACAGTTAGCTTCGCAGCGGTCAATGTCACGATGAGGTGAGAATTAGCACGCTAGTTTGCCTCTCTATGAGTTCTTTTATCACTTCCGAATGATAATTATACGCAGCCGAGACTTCAAGCACCGGAGACCGACCGAACTTCCTTTTCCCCCCAGCGTGATACTATCTACAGCTCTCCGCGTGCACATCGCCGGCCTTACAATGTCCTTTTGTGTCACACGGGCCAGACGGGTGTAGAGATAGAGGCTCTGCTGCCCCGGTGTTAATTAATCAGAGCAACGAGACGACCGAAAGTGGCGCATGTATTTACGATGTTCATATTCACTCCACCCCAATTCCCTCTTTAATACGGATAGAGGGATTTAGAGAAAGTTTCACGGCCCTGGAGTTGATGAGCACTCGCAAGGAGATAAAACACGCGGTGGTACATAAATTAGAGCCGCTGACTCCCTTCTAAGCCTCCAGCTTTGCCCCTCCTAAATCAGAGAGCAGCTGAGGACCTTCGGCGCTTGATCATGCACGAGATGCGTCCTCAATAATATCCAGTCTATCAGTCTTGTTCTGCCGACCTCATTATTGCCAAAGGGCCCTCTGATGTCTTACTTGTCCGTCAAGCGGGCGCTTTGATATTCATGCATCAGGACACGATTGGCATGCGGCGGATGGCGCCAGATTGAGGTCCTTTGTTTCTCATTTAGCTTGGGGCAACACTGCTAACCTCCTTCATCCACCTTGGTACCTCTCGGACAGGGAGGCGAGACTGATCATTTATTCCTTTCAAGCCGACCTGGCGAGAAGGTGCTTGACTTTCTACAGTCATCCGCAGAAGTGCCTTGCACAAACGACTGGCATTCCTCCCATTTTAGTCTGGCTTTTTGTGGCCGACGAGGGCTTTTGTTTCAGTTTGAAATGCTGGCGATGTAGGCACATGCCTTATAAATCCATAGAGGGTCCCGCTCTGAAAGTGTGACTTTGATGACATTAACATAAATACAGTTTTATCACATTGCTATAGTATTCTGGGTTGGTTGCAAAGGGCATTAATATTTCTGGTAAATTTCCTGGATCTTTCCAATGTTTTCCAAAATCTTCCAAATCCTAGAAAGTTTACAAAATTTCTGGAATGTTTCCAGAAATGTTCTGCCACTTTGAAACCCTAATTCTGTGTGGTTCCTAATGTGGTCTGACTGGTTTTTTTTTTTTTTTACATTGCCAGAGTGTCGCTTGGAGGTCACTAGAGTATTTGCGGTGGTTGCTAGGCTGCTATGCAGGTTTTATTTTTCAGTGTTTTTTTTTTTTTTGACTGTCCTGTTTCTAGGGTCTTTTGAACACATGATTGTGTAATTTTTTGTGGTTGCTAGGGTGCTATAAAATGTAATTTTTAGCATGTCACTAGAGCGTCCCTTGTTGTTGCTAGTATATTTTGGGTGTTTGCTAGGCTTAATGTGTTCAAAGTATTTTAACGTGTTTCTAGGTTGTTCTGGGTCTCTGTGACTCAGTCATTTATAATTGCATTAATGCATTAGATTAGGTTCAGAAGGGGAGCATTTTTTTCCAAGGAAACTTTAGTTTTTTTTCTATCCCCAGGTCCTGGGCTGTTGTCACCCACAGTTCCTGATTTACTTCATTTGGCTGCTGAAGTGAACGCTAGGCCTGTGGATGTGGGAGGGTTCTGCCCTGCTCAACACCACGGGAGAGTCTGTGTTCATAAACCATACAGCCGACTTCTGCTGGAGGAAATGAAGACTGCCTGACTCTGTCTTGCACCCTCTGGCTGCTGGTTTAAAGACATGTGGAGATACAATTAAAAATGTATTAAACCAAAACATAGTACTAGATCATTAGCATTCACAATTTTACCTTCCATAATAAGACATTTCTGAGTGAATGAGTCCTACTAACTGTATAAATATTGAGTAAAGCATTATGGGTGTTGTAGTTCCAGCTGATGTGCTACAATGGGAAGCCGGGTGGTTTAATTAAATTAGGTTTTTTTGGTTGTGAATGATAGTTTTGCAGACTGCTTGTGTGATTTATGTTGCTGAGACTGGATTGAATTTCACACATGACTTTACTGGGGCACACGGGGCGTAATTACTCACCTAATCACCTGTGAACGTGCAAAGCGGTAGCAGGAAAAATTGCAAACTGCTGAAAATGTGGTGAACACGCCAGTGCTGCCATCCCAGAGGACTCTGGTGAAATACAGACTGGTAACTAGAGTGTGAAAGAAAATGAGTTATACAGACAGAAGGGTAATGATGGCTTCAGTGTGGCCATTTCCAGGGAAAGTGTGTTGGCCAAGGACATGCTCAGCTGAAATGGGGATTCAATGTCTCAGGAAATTGTACAAAGCTTCAGATCCTTCCAAACCCATAATCAGACTGAATGTGTCAGTCAATTGGCCAGTCCAGACACATTTTCTTGATCGTTTCTAAAGGAGGCAGAAACATTTTTGAGCATTGAAACTTCAGATATTGTCAATACTGATAATATATATATATATATATATATATATATATATATATATATATATATATATATATATATATATATATATATATAGCGAAAGAAAATGAGTTCCCACAATGCTAAAATGTATGAGTGTTTTTTTTTTTTTAGCACGTTGATATCCAGTTGCTGGGGTGTTTTGAGTTTGCCGAGGTTTTTCAAGATTTATTTTCATGCTTTTTTATTCTTATTTATTTACTTACATTATTAGTATAGGACAGTATAGAAGTAGTCTCAGCCTCAGACGTCACGCCCACGGACCGTTGGCTAAACATCTGATGCATATGGCACACTTAGCTGGAAACACTTCAGGAATTTCAAAGTCGTCATCGGATTGGTTAGAAGTTCCCAGACCTTCAGCCGTCAGTCTTGGGTGGGTGGGTGGATGGGTGGATGGGTGGGGGGTGGGGGGTGGGGGGGGGGGGGGGGGGGTCCTCGAGTCAGGGTTCGAACTCGGGAAGCCCATAGTGCAATGGCGCTAAATGTTGACGCACTTCCCACAAGGCTATCAGTGCCAACTTGGTGTTGTTTTTAAGATCGTGTTTTAGCACGTTGGAATGTAGGCATAGCTGCTATGGTGTTCTTGGTGTTTTTTACATTGTTGGGTTTTTCGCATGTTGGTATTTCATTGCTATGATGTTGAGAGTGGTTACCAGGCTGCTATGTGGTTGCTGTGGTGTTTTGAGTGGTTTTTAGCAGTTGCTAGGGAATTACTATGTTAGCAGGCCGTTATGGGGTGTTCTTGGTATGTTTAGCTTGTTGCTATGTTGTTTTGAGTGGTATGCAGGCAGTTATGCGATTGCTGTGATATGCAGGTTTCTATGTGGTTGCTAGGGTATTTCGAGTTGTTGCCAGCGTGTTATGGGTTTACTAAGGCGGTTTGAGCATTTTGTTTTTTTCAAGTTGATACCCTGTTGCTAGGGTGTTTTGAGATGTTTTAAGGCTGATAATGGGTTGCTATGGTGTTCTGTTCTTGCTGGTGTTCTGTTTGTAGCATGTTGGTATGTGGTTGCTATGGCGTAATGAGCGTTTTTTTGCAGTTGCTACTGTAGGTAATTACTAGGGTGTTTGCGGGCCAATATGGGGTGTTTTTTTTGTGTTTAGAATGCAGCTATGATGTTTTGAGTGGTTTTCAGGTTTCTATGGTGTTTTATGGAGCACTTTGTAGCACATTTCTGTGTGGTTGCTAAGACCACACAGGTGATATACCCAGTCATTACCTGGCTGATATAGGGTGTTGCTAAGGTTTTAGCACTTTGCTAGGTGATTTTCAGCACTTGAGTGTTACTAGGCTGATATGGAGTTACAAATTTGTAATTCATGGTGTCTTCAACATTATTTGGTTTACTATTATATTTTGAATGGTTTCCAGACCGTTACTAAGAAATAGTCAGAACGCCTATGTTGTTGCTAGGGTGTTCCAGGTTGTTACCAAGCTGGTAGTGGGTTGTTAATGTATCTTTAGCTCTTTGCTATTTGGTTGCAAGGGCATTCTTTGGCAGTTGCCAAGCTTCTGAGGTGTTACTAAGGTGTTCTTAGTTTTTTGCATGTTGCTACACAGTATGATGTTCTAAGAGGTTGCCAGGCTGCTAATTGGTTGCGAAGGCGTTTTGAGTGATTTTTTTTTTTTTTTAGAAGTTAGCAGGAATGATATGGTTTCCAAAGTGGGTTGTTAGCATGTTGTTTTCTGATTCCTGAAAACCAGGTGGTTGCCAGGCTGCTATGAGGTTGCTAAGGTGTTTTTAGCACATTGTTATTCTTTAATGTTTGTTTTGAGACAATCAAATTCATAACCAGAAGTCGGGTACAGTAAACAAAGGTGTATTTCATTTCAATAGTACCGTAGAGAAAGTGCATTTTATGTTTATTGTCCCATACTTTCAGTGCCATGATATTAGCAATGATATTATCTTCATAATGGCCCTGAAAAAGATTGGTCATTACCATCTGAGCACCGAGGCTCATTAAAATGAGAGAGCGGGACGATGATGGCATCACTGAGGGTCTTCAAGAAACACAATCACGACTCGTTCTGCTCCTCGTCCCCGCTGACGGTAATTGAAGTGACCTATGATGGCATGGAGATAGTGCTCTCTTCACAGAGGGTTTGTGTAGATGGGATCGTATTTGTATCTTCTCGAGCGCTAGTCTGGAGGGTGGGCCGCACCATTTCAGGCTCTTATTTCAGCTGTAATTTTTCAGTGAAACCCCCATCTTTGCCATAATAGTGTCTGTGTTTTTCTTGCCTTGATGATGATTGTGGAAGAACGAGGCCATTTGTGCAGATCCAAATTGACTCTGGGTTACATGATTTTGATGGAAAAATGCTGGGATGAAGTTTCAATTAGGATGAATGTGTTTATAGGACCTCAAAGAGATTTGTTACTCAAGCTTTGTTTTTATCTACGGCGGGTTGTTTCTCGGCCAAAACAGATGGATGTGTTTGTGCTTTATTAGGTTTGAATATGGACACAATAAATGACTCACAAGCGTCAATCTTCAATTCAATATGTCAAACTGACAATTGTTACCTTGTTGTGAACATATGGCCCGTGAGATTTGTTCAACATGTAGGTGGTCAGCGTTGCTCATTCACAACAGATTTCTAGTAATGTAATGGAGTTTAATTTAAACAAAATTGTATTATTATTTAAGACATACTAAACTATAAATGTTAAAATTCTAAACATTGAATTAAACCTTTTTGAATATTATTATTATTATAGAATTGTAAAGATTACTGTTAATAAAATTTGCTGTTTGCTAGAGTGTTTTGTAGTTATAATAAAAATAATTGATTATACTATAAATATTATTTGGATTAATAGTGCTTATTTAAAAATATTGAATAATTAAATATTAAAATTAATAAATGATTTAAAATGTTACAAAAATTATTAAACATTTTTTGTGCTGTGAGGTTGCTAGGATATACTAGGAGGTTGCTATGTAGTAATTAAACTGCTCTATGTGGTTACTTGGTGGTTGTTAGGGTATTCTGAGTGGTTTTCAGGCTGCTGTGTGGTTTCTACGGTGCTCGCTGTGGTTGTTGGGAGTATTCTGTGTTGTTGCTTGGTGGTTGTCAATGTATTCTTGGTGGTTGATAGGGTATTCTGGGTGGTTTTCAGATTACTACATGGTTTATAGGGTGTTCTGCTGTTAGTAGGTGGCTGTTATGGTATTCTGGGTGGTTGCCAGGTTACTACATGGTTTCCAGGGTATTCTGGAAATTCTAGGTGGTTGTTAGGAGTGTTCTGAGTCATTGCTATGGTGTTTTGAGTGGTTGTCAGGCTACTCTATGGTTTCTAGTGTGCTCTGTTGTTACTAAGTGGTTGTTAGGGTATTCTGGATGGTTGTCAGGCTGATATGTGGTTACTATTGTGTTCTCTGTTGTTACTAGTTTGTTAGGAGTGTTCTGTTGTTGCTAAGGTGTTTTGGGTGGTTGACAGGCTACTATGCGGTTTCTAGGGTGTTCTGTTGTTACCAGGTGGTTTTTAGAGGTGGTTGTGGTTGTCAGGTTACAATTTGGTTTTTAGAGTGTTTTCTGTTTTTGCTTGGTGGTTGTTACTAGCGTTCTATGTCATTAGTTGATTTAAAATTGTGTCAGGCTGCTTTGTGGTTTCTGTTGTGTTCTGTTGTTACTAGGTGGTTGTTAGGAGTGTTCTGAGTCGTTGCTATGGTGTTTTGGGTGGTTGTTAGGCTACTCTATGGTTTCTAGTGTGTTCTGTTGTTACTAGGTGGTTGTTAGGGTATCCTGGGTTGGATGTCAGGCTGCTATGCGCTTTCTAGGGTGTTCTCTGTTGTTATTAGGTGGTTGTTATGGTGTTCTGGGTTGGTTGTCAGGCTGCTATGCGATTTCTGTATTCTCTGTTGTTACTAGGTGGTTGTTAGGGGTGTTCTATGTGGTTGTCAGGCTGCTATGAGGTGGTATGCTTCCCCTGCAGTAGAAATGGAGGGTTTTAGTTCATCAGTGTTCAGTGGGTAAACTCATATGTCCCATGTGACTGTGTTTGATCTGTCAGGACAGTGAGCGAATAACATCACAGGCCTTTCAGGAAGTGACATCAGCCGCTAATGACCCACAAATGGCTCTGGAAGTGCAGTGTCAAGTTGCTGAGACACGCTGACCGTAAGCGCTTACACCTTTTATTCGCAGGCATATTAAAGTGATATCGATCTGACAGATATGTAATATATTGAAATATGACAGAGAAGCTGTCCTGCTCAGACCGATGAGGAAACTGTCTCTGTTTGGTGGATTCAACTGGGACAGAGTTGGCATAACCTGTGGGAGCGCTAAACGCTGACCGCAGCACTTTAAACTAGATTTACGAGCGTCTTTAGAGCACGCTAACGTCGTTAGCATGCTCAGGACTCTTCCCTTCAGAGGAGGAGCTTTAGAAACCGCAGATTAGATGCAAAGAATCGCTCTCCGTCTGTTAGATGTTATTTATGTGGAGATAAAAACAAGACGAGACACTCAATGCAGAACAATAGCGCTAAAGTCCTGCGTGAACGACACAATGAACAGACTGCAGCGCGCGCTCTTTCTCTCTGGTTTAATTGTGATCCTTGTGCCGTTTGACTCTCCATGGGAAGGAAAGTTGTCAGCTTGACCTTTACGAGCAGCAGTCATTACGCCACAGCTGAGTGATGGTGCGGTGGTTTCAGCACACTTGTTCAGCGAACACTTCTGTGTTGTTAATGGTGTTAGTGGTGTTCTGACTGTGAGTGAAGGTCATATTCATAATGAAGGATAAATACAAACTTGCCCAGCAGAGCTATGAACAATAACTCACTGTGCATCAGTTGCTATTTTTAGCATTGTTAAAATTCAGCAATTATTTAAAAAAAAAGCTATTAGCTGCTGCACAGTGAGTATTTAAACAACTGAAGGAAATACTGTCATTAATTCATACTTGTATACATTGTAAATATGTCACTATTATAATAAATCATAAAAATAGCAATAGCACTAAAAAACAAAGGAAAAACTAAATACCAAAATATATAATTTAAAAGTAAATTAATGTAATTAGTTATTTCTGTATTATGTAATTTTTGCATATTATTATTATTATTATATATACTTGTTTTTTGTTTCTTTTGTACAATTATAATTATGATTCATTATTGATGACAAATCAACACATTTAAAATGAGATTGCCACTAAGACAGCATTTATGTGGTACAAAACATTAATTTGATATGTTTTCATAATTGTGTATTTTATATGCATGTATAACATTTCAAAGATTTCCAAGAACAATCTCAGATTTGAAAAAAAGTTGAAATAATATTATAATTTAGAATATTATTAATTTAAATAATTTTATTTAGAGTATTAATAAATATAATTATAATAAAATGTATATATTTAATATCAAATATAAACTGTAGCTATGCCAAATATTAGTCATTGGTTTATACATCTTTTTTTTCATTCTCTCAATTTTACCAGAACTACATCTGTTTTAGTCAGCTTATTTTTTATTTTATTTATTTTTTGTATTTGTTTGTTTGTTGTTGTTGTTGTTTTGATCTAAATGCTTTCTCTTTGACCACCGACCATGAAATTATTATTGACCTCTATTCTATTCTTCTAAACTTATGTCATTCTCAAAGTAATGGCAACTATTTTTGTTTAGGTAGAATGTTTTTTTATTGTTTGTTAATCTTTATTTAATTTCTCTAATGATTTCAATAGTTTTAGTTAATGATAAGCCTGTAACCAGTTGCATAAACGTCTTAGACTTTTATAGAAGCCATTAACATTGAGCTCTATTCTATTCTATTCTGTTCTATTCTATTCTATTGTCTCTGTGGAGATGTGGTGTGTGTTTGTCAGTGATGGATGACGCTGAGGCGTCTGCTTGTTTGCAGTGTGGGGGTCAGTGATCTGCAGAAGGTTCTAGATCAGCATTCTGGATCTGTATTTCCGTTCTCTGAGGGTCTGTCGGTTCTGTGTGGGTTTGGTCATTGCTTCCATCATCTTTCCCTGTAGTCCTTTTTTTGTGTGTGTGTGTTTTCAGCGTGTATCCTTTGGGATGAATCCTTGTGGGCATTTTACATTAAAGTACGGTAGATTGCACCAGCCCGCCGCACGCACACCCCTGCATCATCTATTTCTTGCCTTCGCTCCTTCCTTCCTGTCAAAACACAGCATCCCACGGGGCAAAGAAAAGAAAGATTAAACCGAGTGAGGAAATAATTGAGAAAAAAAAATAAGGAGTTGCGGGAGAAAGAAATAGCGGAAGTTATTATATTAAAACATGAAAGGGAAATGAAAAAGAGTGGAAACGCTGAATTCTGGAATGAATTTCACAGCCAGGCCGGACTGATCATCTTGAGAACTTCATTCAGAGACACACATGTGAAATACTCACATTTAACAGCCATAATGTGAAGAACACAAAGAGTTAGAGCTCAAAACTAGCACTTTTTAGCACAAATATGCTAGAAAAAGCAGTTAAATATTGTTATAGGGACTAAAAAATATTTTCAATAGACATAATTCATCCAGCATTTGCAGGTGTTTTAGTGTTATTTAAAAATTTATAACCTATGATGGGTACTAGTAATATATTCTTTTTTTTTTCACAATTTATAGTAATTTTGATTTAAAAAAAAATCTTTTACCGATTTTATCTTTTTTCTATTATTATTATTATTATTATTATTATTATTATTAATAATAATAATTATCATCATTGTTGTTGTTGTTTTCAGTTTTACAGTTAGTAAAAAAAATAATTTCAGCTATATTTCATTAAACAAAAACATTTTAATAGTTTTGGTTAATTAACAATAAATAATTGTTATAACTGAAAAAAAAAAATATATATATATATATATACACACACACACACACACACACACACATACATAGATAAAAAAAGACATGCAATTTCTTTTATTAACGCAAAAATATTTAGGAACTATTTATATCAAACAATCACATTCCCTTGTTTTTCTTCCTCTCTCTCTTTTAAACAAAAAATTAAGAGAAAAAGAATTTAAAAAATATTTACAATAAAACCATACAATATTTACCATTCCCATCAGATTCACATAAAAATAAAAATAAAAAAGACTGAACATTGTGTAAAAAGCATATTCCACAGTCAACCTCTTCTTAACAAAACATTTAGCCAATAATAGAGGATCAGTACAACCACTTCCTTCAACTTAGTTTTTTTCTAGTACACCCTATCGCCAACTTCACCATTCCATAAAGAAAATGAAGAATTATTACTTTTTCCTTATTTTCCACTATATATTCTGGTCCATAAATGAACAATGAAACATTAAACAAACCCATTAATTTCAGACTTCATCAATAAAGAGAAGTCTGGAAAACAATGAGATGCTTTGTTCCTTTCTGTACATTTCTCCTCAAGAAAAATCTTGACTGAATAAGTTTCTAGATCCTCAAGCACTCACTTAGCAAGACGTACAGATCTGTAGCCCACTTTTTGGGCAAGATTTTCAGCTTCGATCCATCCATCTCTTTTTCTTAAATCTCGAAATGTAGATATTCCAGCAGAAATCAAACTTGATCTTATGGTCACAGAGTTCATTATCTCAACAGGCAAGAGCGGGTTAAAAAAAAAGAGGCTCATTTAACAGCCACAGGGCTTGAAACAGAAAACGATTTCCATAGGTCTAAAACTTGCATCCGAACCATTGCCACTCTAGCTCGAATATCTATTAGTCCTTGTCCTCCTCCTTGGACTGGAAGATAAAGAGCAGCAGCTCTCAACCAATGCTGACCAGACCAAAAAAAAGTCCACTAGTAGCCTTTGGATTTCTTGGATTAACAACATTGGTGGATCCACTGCCATCAGCATTGATGCAGTAAGATTATTGGCAATCTCCAATAAACCCTCCCAATTTTTCTTTTTATATTCATCTTGACCTAAATGCACTCCCAAATATTTAAACCCTGTTTTACCCCACTTAATATTATTAGGAAGTATCTACTATCTTTGGTGGAGCCACACCATACAGCTTCAGTTTCTCTAGCAGAAGAAGCACGTTCATAGATTACAATAAAGGTTCAATCGCCAAACTTGTACAATTGGCCAGACATTGGGCAGCCTTGTCTAATTCCTCTTTGTATTTTAACTGGTACACTTAAACCACCTCCTACTTTAATCATGCTTTCAGATCCTGTATACAATCATTTTATCCATGATATTAACTTATCCCCAAAACCAAAACATTTTGGAACATGAAACAAATACTGATGATCAACGCGATCAAACACTTTTTCTTGATCTGAAGATAAAATACCAAGATTAACATTATATATTCTAAAAGGTCTCTCATTAAAAACTAATTATCATAAATACACCTTTTAGGAATACAATAAGTCTGGTCATCATGAATCAAGGAATCCAGTATCTTTGTCGATTTGCAATACATTTAGACAATATCTTATAATCCGAGCTAAGAACAGCAACAGGTCTCCAGTTTTTAAGCAAACACAAATCTGCTTTCTTCGGAAGAAGAGGCAGTACCTTTAAATTATAACTTTCTTCTAAAACTTTAAACAAGTCTTGTCCAATTATTCCCCAAAGAGATTTATAAAACTCTGCCGTAAGTCCATCAAAGCCTGGTGCTCGTCCCGATGAACGTTGTTTTACTGCATCAGTTACTTCTTCAAAGGTGATATCAGGATCTAGAGACAGTCTATCTTCCTCCTTCAAGGTTGGTAAATCATTAAAAAGATCACAGGTCGTATCTAAATCAATGTCCTCTTTGGCAAATAATTTTGCATAAAAATCAGCAGCAGGTCTTCTCATCATTAAAGGGTCCGAAGTAATACTTCCATCAGGCTTTCGTAAACAATGCGTGAGATTATTATAAACAGCCTTTTTTTCCAAACTGAAAAAACCTTGTAGGTGCGTCCATAAACCTTGTTCTAACAAGTGCTGATTTGACTTTTTTATGTAAAATGTGTCTTAATTCTTGTTTTTTGACAACAAATGTTCTTGCACTTCCATGTCATTCCTAGTAATAAATGAACCATATAATATAGAAATATCCTCTTCCAATCTAGACATTTAGTTTTTAATACTAATCCAAGTTTGGGATGAAAATTGTTGGCAGAAAGTTAATTTGGACCTTTCCCACCTCCCACCATTGAAGAATATTTTCATAATTGATCTTTTTTGTTCAGTCCATTTTTTTTTTTTTTTTTTTTTTCATGGAAATCAAAATGATCCTTGATATCAAAAACAGAAAAAATAAAGTTTTATAGCACAGTTTTTTAGAACTTCACGCTCCCACACGTGCCTCTCACACGTCACCCCACTCCCAGCATGCACCAGAGAGAGAGAGAGAATAATATTATTATTATTATTGTTATTAATAATAATAATAATGACAAAAAACTAGAAAATTACACTTTTAATAATAACACTTATTACTTTTAAATGCTATTGTATAATAGGATCTCAGTGATGCAAATATAACACTGCAGAATAGTTTTTATGACAGTTTTTTTTATGCAACTGGCTCCTGGTTTAATTATCCTAGAATGGCTCTGCTTTGCTTCAGGGCGCTTTAAATTTTTACCATTAGAGACTACCGCGGTACAACAAAATGCCAGATTCCCGCACAAGAGCCGAACATTGTCAGTGTTTAAACGTGGAATTGCTTGTTCAGCCTGAAGTGACATCAAAATCCCATTTAGAGAGGTCAAAGTTCAAGGTCCAGGATCTTAAAGCGCTCTGATGCCATTCATTATGTCATTGTTTGGTTTTAGTTTGTGTATGAAACCGAGAAAACAGAAAACAAACGGAAAGCAAGAAGCCAGGATTCACTGGCGGTGGAGGGAGGTGCATCTCCTCTCATTGAAGCGTAATTGTCCCTGAGAGCCCTGAAATCACATGCTCATGTCTAAACTGTTATTTTAATTTGATCCTTTCGAGACGCGCCGCGTCTTAGACTCTCATCACCGCCTGAACTTCGTAATTATGGTGAGCTCGGATAATTGTGTCCGTACTGACATTCGGCCCATCTCACCCGCAAATCAAATTACATTTCTACACAGAAATCTAGAAATTATGAACTGGATTCAAGACGAGCTGAGGTGAAACTAAAAGACGAGCGAGTCTGACATATTTGATTTCTGGAAAAGTGGCGTGAAACAGGATATTAGAGGAAAGCATGTTCAATTTTACGCTTCTTCCTATCGTTCTTGTAAGTTGTCCACACATAATAATAGTCAAAATTTTTAAATCTTTTTTTTTTTTTCTTTGAATCATTCTTTTTAATTTGTATTTAACAAGATGGTACATAATGTCAGTACCATTATTTAAAAAAATATATAATAATAATTACAGATCCTCTTAATTTAAACCCTCCCACTGAAAGAACTATAATATAAAAATTATATTCAACTGAGAGGGAAAATAAAAAAAATTAACAAACATTCCTTTCTCTAAATATGTAGCTTACATAATTAATATTTTCAGTGTTTTTATGAAAAGTTTTTGCTCACCAAGTTTATTTGATAAACACAGTTAAAACAGTAATAACATTTTACAATTACAATTTTACATAAAATATCGCTACTATCTTACAATTTTCTATTGTAATAAGTATTTTCGTCCAATCTTCAGTGTCACATGATCCTTCAGAAATGAATCTAGAAATTCTCATTTGATTTGCTGCTCAATAATTTTTTTTTATCAATATTGAGACATACATGAATGAATTAATAAATATTTTATTACTGGAAAATATTACAATTTAGAATAAAATGTTACAATTTTTATATTAGAAATTTCTATTGTAATAAATATTTTCCTTAGTGGCACATGATCATGATCAGAAATGATCCTAATATGATTTGCTGCTCAAGAAACATTTTTATTAATGTTAAAACAAACAAATAAATGAATAAATAAATATTTTGAGAAATTTAATGCATCCTTGAATAATAGCAGTATATTTTTTTTCTATTTCAACTAACTAAATAAATAAATGCTGTTCTTTTTAGCTTTCTATTCATCAAAAAAATCTGGTAAAAAAACTATAGTTTCCACAAAAATATTAAGCAACACAACTGTTTTTAAAATTGACAATAATCAGAAATATTTTTGGAGCAGCAAATCAGCGTATTAGAAAGATTTCTGAAGGGTCATGAGAGTAAAGATGCTGAAACTTTAACATCACAGGAATAAATTACATTTTATAATATATTCAATTAGAAAACAGTATTGACAGTATTTTTGATCAAGTAAATGCAGACATGGTGAGCATAAGAGACTTCTAGAAGAAAGAAAAACAAAGTATTCCGACATTTGGCCCATAGTGTATTTGGATTTGGTTTGCTCACGAACAATTGCTCTATATTTTGGGTCTGATATCCTGGAGCGCAGCGATCGCATCCCAAGCGATCCGTTCAAGAGCTCATCTAAAGCCTCGCAAGGTCCTTTTTCATTTCCCAACAAGAGCAATACCCGAGTCCTCGTTCAAAGGCCCGAGAAGTCAAAGCTGTGTTCAATAACCTCATATTCTCAAAACAAGCGGATTACATGCGACAGCGGCTTCTTTACCCGCTACAGATACATCTTCATTTCCAGCTTCCAGCTATTTTTACCCATCGCTTATGCGCTCGCCGTTGGATCCCTGTACAATTACTCTCGTCTGAAGGATTGTGGCCATGGCTTATTGCTTTTTAAGCATTGAGGAATGTGCAGGGATGATGCTCCGTGCGGGAATAGAGGTCTAGACGGAGGCCTCACCTCTCATATTGCATACTTATATTGCCATCTGTGCCTCGCGTTATCAAACGCCAACAAGAAAGACTTCAGCAACCCGAGTGGAAGTAGACGGCGTATTTAATTTGAGGAGATGAAAACAAGACCGTGGGGGGCGGAAGACCGTGCAGTTCGTTCAATATGCTGGACTATTTTAAGGTCCTGAGAACCATTTGAAATCAGGATTTTGTGTATTTTCTTCTCTATAATGGACGAAGGTATTGGGCAAATGTGAAAATAAAGTTACCCTGGAGTCCTTAGCATACGCTGCCTCGTTTTGCAGCATTTTGTAATGGTACTTGTTGTTTACTACTTGGGTATCAAACACACTTTCCTAAAATCGGTTCATTCAGTTTGTTGGTCGTTTGAATAAACGATTCAGATGACTTGAATCAACTTAATGGTTTGCAAATTAAATCAATCAAATCAATAATTTTCCAATCAAATAAATGGTTCACTGATTTGTTAGTTTCATTTTCTAAATGTTTTTTCTGTTAATCAAACACACTTTCCTAAGAAGTTCTGGGGAACTAGCTTTGGGAAATCTGAATCGTTTTAGGGAATCGGTTCGTTCATTTTGTGGTTTGTGTATGTAAATGATTTGAACGACTTGATTCTTGAATCGCTTATTTGATTTTCAGATCATTAAGTTGATTCAAAACATTTGCAAATCAAACTGATTCATTTATCGATCAGTGATTCGTCTGCTCATTGAGTAGATTTTATTATTTATTATTTTATTTTTATTTTTTTTTTATATTGTACCGCGGTAGCATTTATATTTGGTGTAAATTTCAGCTTTTAGCATTTTTAGGTGCACTAAAAGGTAGTAACATTGAAGCTATATACAATTTTTAATTTTAATATTGTAATATTTGTTATAACAAATTGTACAATATTATAAAATTGTCAAGAATTTTACTCATTTAAAATATTTTTTAATACATATTTTGCATCAGTATTATGTAATATTTTCTGATTTATTCTTTTTAATGGTATTTATAAAAATTGTATGTGTATATGTATGTGTGTGTGTACATACTGTATATCTACACACACACGTATGTATTAACAATATCAATATATGCTTTATAATGTACAGCACTCTCTTCTACCCTCAATACCCGACTGAGGTGAGACCCTTGAGAAAGACACCATACCCCCAACTACTCCCCGGGCGCCACAGCATAAATGGCAGCCCGTGTGTTCACGGTGTGTGTGTTCACTGCTGTGTGTGTGCACTTTGGATGGGTTAAATGCAGAGCATGAATTCAGAGTATGAGTCACCATACTTGGCCATGTGTCACATCCTTTCTTTTCCTTTTCCTTTCCTATCTTCTAGTGCAGCTAAGTGTGTCCTCTATTTTTCTAAAAGCATGATGGTACTTTAACTACTTTTAATTTCTGAGTAGTTTATAGCTTGGTAAACAAGAGACTGCGAGTACTTCCCAGCATGGGTTTGTGCTCAAACGGCTCGAATCCTCAGTGACGTGACGCCTGGAGGACTTTAAGAGGGTCGTTTAGGAGAAGAGGAGGTGCACGCTAATGAATGAAGATGTATTTTAATTAGCTTCTTTCACAGCTCAGGGCTGAAAACGAGAGGTACGTTTCTGTTCCCAAGAACCCTCAGACAGAGCCATTGTGAATCCTGGGCCAGACCCAGATCTCTCTGTCCTCGCCATCCATGCTCCTGGCGAGCTTTTTCTCCAGTTTCTCTGGAGCAGTGAGGAGTTAACGTCACGAGATGGACGAGGGCCAGAGAAACACAATGTGGCCTGAACAAATGGAAGTGAGCAGGAAGAGTGGCTGCGGACAATGGGATGTTTTCTCCTTCAGTTTGTCTTCTGCTGTCCTCTGTGTCTCTCGCGCTCCATTCATCCATCAAGACTGGGGGAGAAAAATGGATGCAATCTCTTCCTTACTCTATTTCTCAACACTTCTCTCCATCAACTTCACAGATCTGACAGAACGCTCATCTCACATCTACAGAAACCAGGAAAAAAAACAAAACAAACTGTGATCCACTATCGTCTAGCTGAACTGAATGTTCCAGTGACCACGTCTGACATTTTACACATTCTTTGTTGCACTAAATACACTGTTAAATAAATATTGTTACATTTATGAAAAATAAAACTCTGTATGTATGTGTATATATATATATATATATATATATATATATATATATATATATATATATATATATATATATATATATATATATATATATATATATATATACTTAATAATAATAATAATAATAATATATTATTAGATAACTTATGTATAATTTCATATATTAATATAACATATATATATATATATATATATGTATATATGTATGTAATACTAAAAATGTACTAATATATTAAAATAATTTATTATTGTTGTTGTTATTGTTAATAATAATAATCCAAATGTATAATAACTGTATTATATATATTACAAATTAAATGGACTATTATATTTAATATAATATAATAATATTTTTTAATTCTATACAAATACAACTGATTTAACTATCTATTATAAATACCATAAAATGTACCAGTATATTAAAAAATAATAATAATCGTAATACATAAACTTATAATATAATAAATATAAATATAATATAACAATGGTATAAACAACAACAACACTACTACTACTACTGCAACTATTAATTATTATTGTTATTATTATTGTTGTAGTTGTTGTTGTTATTGTTATTATATACTACACTAATATAACTATACTGTATGTTGACTATAAATGCCATAAAATGTACTAATATAATACAAACTTGAATATATTAGTAGTATAATATAAATTACATAACATCATATTATTTAATGTTTTATATATTACATTAATATTGTTATTTACTAATTGAGTGATCTTGGTTTTTCAGCTTTTTATTTTATTTATTTATTTTATTATTACTTTTATTGCAATGCAGTTGCTAGGGTGTTCAGGATGGTTGCCGGGGCATTACTATTGTAGATACTGAGGTATTGTGGGTGTTTGTGTAAAAGTGTTCTTGTGGTTGCTAGGGCATTGCTATGAGGTTGCTAGGGTGTTGCTAAGTGTTTGCTCTAAACCGTATCAAGCAGGCAGGATGAGTTTGATGCTGAACGTCAGCAGCGTTTAAGTGGAGCATCACTAGTACTGGTGTTCATAGTGAACTGATCAAACAGCTAATGAGCGCTAGTAGAAGAGATGTTTGATTTAACAAACACTTGCGCTCTACAGATCTGAATGAACTGCCTCTGTGATACTGAAACTGAAAAAAGTTTTGACTTCACATCTTTCAAAATCTAATTCAAAGCGACCGGTTAAAAATCTCCCGCTCGGGTTGTGTGCATTTTTAACCAGATGGCTGATGAAATTTGATGAAAAACCGGCCACTTCATTTTCCATTTAACGCGGTTTGACATGGATGAGCGCTGCCCCGTGCGGGAAACTTTGAAGATCATGTCAAGTGTCTTGAGAAACTTTCTCCTTTCTTCATAATCATCTGCTTTATTCCCTTCAGTCTCTTTACATTCTTTGAAAATGAATGAAAAGTGTTTCTCTTCTGATCAGGTTGAAAATGGAGATTTCACTGTTTAAAATCCAGTTTAAAATACAATATAACTGTCCCGGTACACTGGACATCAGACTATAGATTGAAAATATATTTATTTGTTTAATAATAATAATAATAATAATTATTGTTGTTGTTATCATTGTTATTAGGGACTTTTTGTATTTTAATTTTAATATGCTACTCTTATTTTCCTATCAGTTATTTGCTATATTTATTAAATTCAATTATATTAAAATATTATTATATTAATATAAGTAATTATATTTAGTAATTATATATTGATTATATAAGTAATTGTATTTCACATTTTTAAATATTAATAAACATTTGTTTATTTTAATATTTTACTAATTAATAGAGAGATAATTAAATTAATTTTTTTGAAGTTAATATTTAATATTTAATTTATTTAAAAAAATTAAATCAGCACATTGAAAAATACATTTAAAAACAGCCCATTATTTACATATATAGAGTCAGCACACATGACTAATCTTTCAAAATGTTCAATTATAATGTAATCGTTTGCTTTACCTCTGAAGTGTTTATTCTATTATTTTATTTTATTAAATTAAATTACTTTTTTTCTGATATTATTATTGGTCTTATATTGGTTATTGGTCTTATTGGTTATATATTGGTCTTGAATATTGATATTTATTACAAATATTGTATTGTAATATTCATTGTAAACATTAATTATTCTATCATATTATTTACACACATATTAATTATCAATAATACTGTAATAGTTATCAATTGAACTGGAGTTTCATGCAATTTTCATGCAGAACTCATATGCATACAGTATTTCACGCATAATGTGGCGTATCTCTCTTGCTTGAGCTGCTGGAGTGAGTGATATATATATATATACACACACACACACACACACACACACAGAGGATTGTGTGAAGTATTTTTCATTTTATTTGATGGCGGCAGATGGACATATTTCAGAGCGGCGCAGCGGCTGTAACCTGTTCCTCGCGCCCGCTGCGCCTCAGCGCTCCTCTGATGATCTGCCGCTTTCAGTCGAGAGAGGGGAACTTTATGAACGGCTGGGAAGGAGGGATGAATAGTCCAGATGCTGCGTAATTCTCAACTCCATCAGCCTTTCCTTATCACACCTGGAAAGAGTGCTCACACACTCTCACACACTCACACACCTGTGCGGCGAGGCCGGTGTTTAATGGAGTCTTAGCGGGACAGCGCGCAGCTGTGTTAAAGCGATAACAGGATGCTGACCCCGACATAGCCCATCTAACCCAGACCAGTCATTCACAAAGACCCTGAAAGAGAGACTGAGGACAAGAGGGTCAAACACGGATGTGGAGCGATTCAGCTTAAAGACGTAGTTCATGTACACGTTGTTCCTTTTTCTTCCGTACAACTCAAAAGGAGATATTTTGACTACTGTTCATGCTGCTCTTTTCCATACAGTTTAGCTGGCAAACTATTACTAATGCTACTATTATTTATATTATTAATATTAATATCAATAATAATATTTAATATATTGTTTGTCCTTTTAAAAAATGTATGTCTTTATAGTTTTTATACT
Organism: Barbus barbus; assembly: GCF_936440315.1. NCBI lineage: Eukaryota > Metazoa > Chordata > Actinopteri > Cypriniformes > Cyprinidae > Barbus > Barbus barbus. The sequence continues at coordinate 8,501,946 of NC_136737.1, read as the reverse complement.
TGTTTTTTTAAATATATACTATAATATATATATAAAATAAATACTTTGTTTTTGTTTGTTATTTTAGTACATTATTACGCAAAATAAACACCAAAGCAACATTGCTCATGTTTATTTAAAGCAAGATTATTGTTCTTAGTCTTATTGTTTATTGTCTTTTTTTAGTTTTTAATTATTAAAGTGTATTATTATTATAGGTAGTAGTAATTTTTATTTGTTTTATTTAATACTGTATGTCTAAATAGTTTATTTATTTTATTGTAATTATTTGAACGTTTAAAAATGCTTTATTCATGTAGGGTTATTAACTAAAAATGAATTTAATGGATTTAAAAAACGTTTAGCTATAGTTGCCTAAGTAACATTTCTCACTTCCATTTGTTTTAAGTTTTAAAAAGTTCAAAAGTTTTTTTAGAACTTTTCTAAAGTTCTAAAACTTAAACTATAGACATAAAAACATAGAAATGACAAAAACACAACAAAATAAGTTTATCATTAAAATGAAAACAGAAAATATTCAACTAAAATCGAATTCAAAATATCAGTCAAAACTAGTTGTTTATCAGTAATACTAAAATAAAAACATTTATATCTTTTTTTTTCTTTAAAAAAGAAAAAAAGAAAGTCATAAGAGTTTTGGACGATATAAAGGGTGATGAAATACTGCATTAAATGTTTATGAATCTACTTTTATTTATTTATGGTTTTGTTTTAATAATAGCTATAATAACACATACGCTGAGCTCTAAAAAGTACAATCATAAAAGAAAGTACTAAGGGTTTTGGATGATATAATGGGTGATGAAATATTGCGTTAACCGTGTTTATGAATGTAACGTGATAAAGGAAGTATGGCTCCTGTGGTTCAGACTGAAGTCCTGTAGGCAGGAAAGGCCAGTGCGGCTAATAACGCTAATTGCTCCGTAGCCCCAGCTGTCATTCTGGAGACAGATGAGTTCATTCATCAGCGTTCATAACAGCGTTAGCTGCAGCAGTGAGCGAGTGTGTGAGAAGCACAGAGCTGGAGACATCCGTCAACACACACACACACACACACACAGCTGAACGGATCTTCAGATGCTGCTCTGAACATGTGCTTCATACCGCTGGTTTTGATGCTCGACTTCTTTTAAGCTTCTTGCGCCACGATTGCTGCATTTTGAAGATGTTTCAAGTTAAAAATGTGTTTGTTGTTTTATTCTGTTACTTTCACTTGTGCTTCTGTTCATTCATCCTTTTTACTTTCATTCATCATTTCATTTGTTCTTTTAGTCCTTTTTGTCATTTCGTTCTTTTTAATTCACTTTTGTCTTTTATTCTTAATCCTTTTTATTTGTTCTTGTTTTAATTAAATCTTCTTTTTGTTTTACTTTGCTTCTTTCATTCCTTATTTCATTAGTTTTCTTTCTGTCTTTCTTTCCTTTTTCTTGTTAATTTTTCTTCTTAAGTTTTTTGTTGTTTCTTTTGCGCTGACTTTTGCTTGCTTTTTATTCAATCTCCTTTTTTCAGTTGTTTATTCATTTATTATACTTTTTGTTCACTCTTCTCTATTTCTTTTATCTCTTACTGTCACGCATTATTTTCATCCTTTGCTAGGTTCTTCTTTCTTTCCTTCCTTCTTCACAATAACAATAGTGTCAATCAATAGAAGAGCAAACATCTCATTGTGTTCGGTTCACTCTGTGCATTTGCCCTTTGCTGACTCATCCGCTTCCAGATAGTGAAGGAGTGAAAAGAAAGGAAGAGAGGAGGATGAAGAGGAGAGAAGTGCCAGCAGGTCAGTGCTAGGCTCGTTAAAAACAGGCTAAGTTTCCTAACGTGTACAGATGACAGCGAGGAGAGCGAGACGGCCAGTGGCACAGCCCACAATCATCATGATAAATAACAACCACAGCAGAGGGAAACAGGTGGGGAAACAACGCTGAAAAATTGGCCAAACTTGATCAAAGGTGTGTGTGTGTGTGTGTGTGTGCAAGAGAGAGAGATCCATGGTGTTTACGCACAGCTTTCGTGCGATCACGCCTCGCGGCGCTCAGGGAACAGTGCTGATGTGTCTGATGGATGCTGCTCTTACCCGATTCACTTCAACAGGCTGAAGATCACAGTGCAGTAAACACTTCAGTACACACACAAACACGGCTGTCGACACACACACCGTGTGCAGTGCTGCACTTCAGCATCTGTGGGATTCCATCAGGTCATCTGATTAGCATCAGTCATTAGATCTGTGTAAGTCTGTCATCACTAGTACTGCTGTTCACTGTGAGCTGAGTAAACACCTGAGTGTTAAACAGCAGTGAGGAGCTTGTCCCGATGGACTCTATTGACCCAGAACTCCCTAGCAACTGCATAGCGACCGCCCAGAATATCTTAGTAACTACATAACAACTGTATGGCAGCCACCTAAAACACCTTAGTAACCACATACAATTCACCCAGAACTCCATAGCAACTGTGTAGAAATCCCCCTGAACACCCTAGCAACTCTATAGCAGCCACCTAGTATGCCTTAGTAACTTAGTAGCCACCACCAAGAACATCTTAGTAACTGCATAATAACTGTACAGCTACCTCTTAGAACACCTTAAGAACTACACAGCAACAACTGAGAATGCTTAAGTAACTACATAGAAACTAACCAGAACTCCACAGAAACTAAATAGCAACCAACCCAAACACACTAGCAACAACATAACAACCACCCAGAACATCTTAGTAACTGCATAGCAACTGTAAGCACCTTAACTGCATAGAAACCACCTGGAACACCATAGCAATTTTGAAGAAATCACCTTGAGCACCCTAGCAACTCTATGGCAGCTACCTAGAATGCCTTAGTAGCTGCATAGCAACCACCCAGAACTCCATAAGTACATAACACCCTAGCAACTATATAGCAACCACCTAGATTGCCTTAGTAGCTGCATACAGTAGCAATCACCCAGAACTCCATAGCAACTACATAACACCCTAGCAACTCAGCCACCCAGAATGTATCAGTAGCTGCATAACAACCACCCAGTACTCCATAGCAACTACATAACAACAGCCTAGCAACTGTAGGTCTATAGCAACCACCTAGAATGCTAGGTGTTCTGACTGGTCGCTGTGCAATTACTACTGTAAGTAACTGCATAGAAACCACCCCCAAACTCCATAGAAACTGCTTAGCAGACACACAGAACACCCTAGCAGCTGCTTAGCAACAACCTGTTAACCATCTAGAATGCCCAATCAACTGCCTAGCAACTATTTAATACACCCTAGCACCTTTATACCCTAGCAACTGCATAGCAACCACCCAATATGTCATGGCAACCACCTGGAATATCCTGTAAACTACATAGCAACCATCCAGAACACCCTAGCAACCAGGGTTGTCTGCCATTCACAGTTAAACTGAGAATGCATTTTACCAATTCACTACAATTTTTTGTTTTTTTTTCGTTTCGTTTATTTGGTTTATCACTAACAAATATACAATAACAAATATACAACTCATATACATAACTTTTCATTAAACCAAAGGGTATAGGCTGAAGCTCAAGGCTTATTAACGCCTATCCCTCTCAATATTCACAAACAGTCAATCAGTGCTCAATTCTCTTCTTGCAAACACTTGAAACAACAAAGTCATAGAATTTAATTACCCAAAACTTATCTATATGAAAGTATCATCTTATTTCTTAGGAGCCTTTTAAATCCACTTATTGTTTGTGTCAATTTAAGGTCTATATGCAAACAATTCCATAAATTCACTCCTCTTACAGAGATAGTTCTACATCTAATATTTGTTCGTACCTTCAGTTTTTTAAACAAACATGTTCTTTTTAACTCATACTTACAATAACGTTTCTCAAACATACTCAATTTTATCAGGCAACATTTTATGATATACTTTATACATTGTCAATGTAACCTTGTAATCCACTAAATCATAGAATTTTAAAATATTTAATTTTAAAAATAAATCGTTTGTATGATCCCTATATTGTGATCTTGTGATGATACGTAAGGCTCTCTTTTGTAAAATAAAAAGTGGTTGGGTGTATGTCTTGTACGTATTACCCCAAATCTCCAGACAATAAGTTAAATATGGAACAAATAATGATGAATATAACATAAATAATGCCTTCTTATTTAACAAATTCCCAATCCTATTTAATATCGCAACTGACTTTGAGATTTTGGATTTTACATAATCAATGTGCTTTTTCCACCCCAATTTAGAATCTAATATAACACCCAAAAATTTTATTTCATTAACTCTTTCTATTTCCTCCACCCCTATTCTTACTTTCACGTCTGTCACACTATTTTTAACTACAATTTTAATTCTCTGAAATTGAATTAAGATATACTGTAGCAAACAGCTTGCTTTCAGAAATTAAATGCAAATAGAATTAAATATAAATTAAATGCAAGGAAGTATAATTAAAATGATTTGAAATTCAAGCTTGTTTATTTAACCGGATTTTTCAGTTAGAAAGCAATTTTTTAAGTAGAATTGACAGTCAAACTGGTAACGCCGTAGCATAATGTATGAATGCCTTGAGCAAGGCACCAAACCCCCAACTGTTCCCCGGGCGCTGCAGCAAAAATGGTGTGTGTTCAGGGTGTGTGTGTGTGTGTGGTAAAATTCAGAGCACAAATTTTGAGTATGGGACACTGTACTTGGCCACATGTCACTGTCACGTTTGCTTTTCAATAAAATAGTTATGCTTTATAGTTGTTTTTAGCCTCGTATCCATTTTTATCACAATTTTCCAACTGTTTTATAATCATAGGTTTTAGGCATCTATAGTGAAAACTAAAATGATGAATCAAACATCGTGTTTGGTAGATATAACAGTTTTTATTGGTATAAAAAAACGCAGCGCTGGTGGAGATTTGACTTTATTGCTCTGCTAAGCTCAACTCGTCCTAATGAGAGTTAAAAAAGGAATGTGTGAGATGCGGATGTAGCTTTTATTTGCTGCTCGGCAAACGATAGTAAATTTGCTCATTATGCAGCTCCGCAAATAAGGAAGTGGAATGTGTAGCTGTAATTATACATGGGAGAGGGACGGCGAGTCATTACCTCGCCTGCATGAAGTAACGCAGATGTTTCTAATCTCAGAGATTTTCCATCCTCATTGTCAGGCGGACTGGTGGTGGTGTGTTGATGGCTTGACAAATCAAGCCGCCGGAAAACTGTTGATTAAGAGCTTATGTCTGTTTGGACAGACTTTAATTGACAAACTCGTTTATCTTCAGTTCTTCGTTCTAATGGTTTTCCTGACGTTCTGTCAAACTCTCTTTTCACACTTTTCTGTTTAGCTTCATATCTTTTGTTTTCCATCCTGGCCCTCAGGAAGGAATTCATAGCTGCTAACGCACTACAGCGAAATAAAATTAACCCATTTTTTCGCGATCAGCAAAACACGGACCGGAACATTTGGTTGACATTACAGCGGATCTGATTAAGGCCACGAGGAAGGACCATCTAGTGGTCTTATCGGCGCTAACACCTCCCTACAATCCTAAAAGCATATTACCTTCTAGGAAACAAAACGGTGTCTGTCTTACCCGATCAATGCGCTCTGGGAAATGTAGCAGTCGATGACAATAACATCACGGGAAATGAGCGCGAGAGCGCTGTCTAGTCTTACAGCTCAGCGGGCGATGAATGTAGAGCATCTGAATTGAACGATGGCTCATTTGCCTCATGACGCACTTGTTAGGTTAGATGATGGCTAATATTCCCTTGATGGTTTCCAAACATGCATGCCTTGCCTCGAGAGGCCCACAATAAACTTTTATTGCTCAGATCTTTCTCATTCATCCCTCAGGAAACTCAAAGTTTTGGTACCAAGTAATAACTTTGTCTCTGATGTTTCTCTTGATAGTTCTGATTTTAGCATACTGTACCTTTATGTAACAGGTCATTTGGAGCTCATATTGAGATCTCTGAGAGGACACCTCAAAATCAAACCTTTAGCAGTAAACTAGCAATTAGAACACCTTAGTAACTACTCAGCACTCCATAATATCTGCATAGAAACTATTCAGATCACCCTAGTAACTGCATGCCATCTGCCTAGAGCACTCTATAAACTTGAAGCAACTACCTATGAGACTTTTTTTCTTTAAAAAGTAGAGAACTTTTAGTCTCTATTTGTTGAGACTTCATTTGAGATCTTTCTTTCTGATGGATCAATCAGATGTAAAGTGTGTTTATAGACACCATTTTCAACTAATTTAGAAAAATGCGTTTTGGCTGTTCATTTAGATGACCGCTACATTTTGAAGGCCTGAAATGTCTTGTCTTCAACACGCTGTTCTAGGCCATGTTTGTTTAAATGCTTGTGAGCTCTGCTGACTCCGCCCCTCTCTTCCGTGGCGTGATGAGCAGACTATAGATCTGTGTAGATTCCCTATTCGATCGCTCCAGATACACTGGCACATCAGCCATCTCGCATTCACCATAATAATCAATAAATATTCAAAGATATACAAGCGTATAACTTGCTTTTGTAGACGCACACAGTCAATGCACTCAGATTCGCAGACTGTCCAAAAATGGCGGATGGCTTATGTATCGCGGCCCATCGAAACAGTAGATAATGAGGCGTCTAGGTATATATCTCTATGGAGCATACTAAACTTCAGCCGCAAAACTGGCTAACTAGCACATTTTTAGGAAAGACATTTTGCAAAGATTCATAAAAACCCTTATACTCCATTCTTCTATAGAAAAAGCTGGATCACGAATGATTAGCTTGAACATAGACGCATTTATGTAGATCAGGGATCGGTGCATTCACTTCAAAGCGAAATTAACGTTAATCCTCTGCGTCTTCAGTGGCTCAGATGTGGGGAGTAACTAACAACTGCTGTATTCATTATTACATCCAACAACTAAACGCTTCAATCGCTTAATCTGAGATACCTTGTCATCCCCTGCACCGGAGACGGACAGCTCTCAGCTCTCTCAGGCCGGGTCTAAGGTAAGACGACCTTGTCAATCAACTATAGTGGGAGGGGCCTGTACAGAACTATGTCATTCTGACAGGAACCTCAGATCAGCCTGATTTGAGAAACAGGATTTTTAAATAGGGATTTTAAAAAAAAAAAACACTGGGTGGATTTTTATCATTATAAGATGGATGTGTACACACACTTCCAACACACATTTTTGTTCAAACAACTTGTATAGTGAATTTTGCATCCGATGACCCGTTTAAAGACCTTTAATAAATCTTTATTTAGTCTGTTTAATCTCACTACTGTTTGTGGGAAACATTTGAAACCGTAGAGATCTCATCTGAAACTTTTCTGTCCTACAAGGTCATGCCACTCCCAGATTGAGACACGACACCACAAACAAAGTATTACTTGAACACCCTAGCAACTGCAAAGCAACCACCTGTGAGGTTTTGTTTGTTTGTTTTAAAATAAACAAAGTCTCCATTTAATCTCACTGCTGTCTTGGAGGGACATCTGTTACGTTTAATTTCAACGGGTGCACATCGCACCCCGATTTATACCGTAGCGCATCAGACATAAACAACAAGCTAGCAACCTCAGCCAAACTGTTGCTCTTTCATAACATCCAGTTCATCTCAATGTTTCTCATGTTTGTCTCCATCCTTCTTTTAAGACCCTCATGTGGCGCATTTGTCCGTCAGGTCCATTTTAATCTGAAGGCGGCAGGCGGCCTGATAAAATGTCTAGTAATTACCATCAGCCACCCAGAGCATGTGTCGCCAGCTTATCTGAGGCTCTCATGCTCCGCTGCCACTTCGCTCCATTCTCCAGAACCCCATCAGATATCCCGGGATGCTGGACGGTGCCATACCATGGATAATGACCCCTGAGACTGGACGGATTCAGCTGTCCCGCCTCCGCTGTTGTCTGTGAGTTACGGCTTCTATTGCTAACACTATCTCCAGTCTCCGTCAACGTCCAATTTCTTTTGCCGTCCATCGAGCGAAACAAAGTTGGATTAAGGATTAAGTTGGCGCTGTATGAATTCGCCGGAGGTTTCCACAGCCCAAGACCTTGATTAGCCTCAATCTAGGATTTAATTGCTCACTGCCCTGTGCAACTACAAACCATTAAGAGAAATTTAAGACCTTGTGATTAAACAGTCACTAGTCTATGTCCTTTTTCTTTATGAATTTTCTCATAATGCTTTGAGGTGAAATTAAATGCATTCTTTTTTCCACATTAAAAGGAAGAGCTCGCCTCAAAAGAATACCCCCCTCCCCATTCCTTTTTATTCATGGTATTCATGTTGTCTCAAACCATTTTTTTAGTCAAAAACACAGAAAGGAAATGTGAAACATGCACCATGTTTCAAGTCTTCAAGCATCAGTTTTGACGTCAGCAGTGCTGCATGGCATAATTCACATAACTGATGAAAAGCATACAGCATCGTATGACTTCAGATGCTTTGGAATACAGCACACCAGTCATATGAACCAATGAACGATTAAATTGAACCAATTTATCATATTGACATTATTGTTATACAGTTAAGAATAATTATCTTTTTTTTAATCTTAGATTTTTTTTTTTTTTTTTTTTTTATATAGAGCTAACTGGTGACTGGTTGTTCATGACCTCATGTAGTAAAAGATTTGTCAGCATATTTTTTTTTTATTAAAATATTAAATATATATTATTTAATAATTGATGTAAATAATTATTTAATTATTAGTTATTGTACTTTATTACATTTATTAAATTTCATTTGGCAATGTAATGTTTTTTTCATTATTATTATTATTATTATTATTATTATTAAATGAAGTTATTTTAGATCATGCATTTTATTAACATGTACATACTTAAACAGTTTTATTTTATTTTTAGATTATATTTATTATTTTGTTTTAAAAAAGTTAGATTAAACATTTTATTTATTAACATTAATACACAAAGTAAAAATAAATAAATAATTATTTGTACATTTTCTTGTTTTTTAATAGTTATTATTATTATTATTATTATTATTTAGTTTTGTCAAATGATTAATCACGAGTAATCACATCCAAAATAAGTTTTTGTTTACAGAATATATGTTTGTGTACTATGTATATTTATTATGCATATATAAATACACACCCATGCATGTATATATTTATATTCATACAATTTATATTATATATAAATATTTTTAATATGAAAACATAAATTTTTTTCTGAAATATATCCATGCATGTGTTTGTATTTATATATACGTAATAAATATACACAGTACACACATTTATTCTGTAAACAAAAACTTTTATTTTGGATGTGATTAATCGCGATTAATCATTTGACAGCACTATTGGTTTTTATTAACACAAAAAAGAAATTACCCCCCCCCCCCCCCCCCCCCAAAAAAAAAACAGTAATTTTTATTCATTTATTCTAGGTAGAGAGAGTGATAGCGCACAGTGGAATTGTCATCCGATGATGCATTGCGGTCACCGTGTGCTATATGGTCAAAATAACATTCTTCAAAACGTCTCCTTTTGTGTTCCTCGGAATAAAGCCAGTCACACATCTTTGGAACGACATATTTCACTGTATTCAGGTGCTCAAACACCTCAAGAGTGTTTGAGAAGCTGCTCAAGCGCACTAACCTAATTTCCCATCATCTGGAGGCTGAAATTAACACATCTCAGACGTACGCGCATAATTCGTCACTGCTGATCTGTGACGAAGCGTTTAACACGACTGCAAATGTTTGAAATAATTTGACTGTGACTCTCTAAAACAAGAAATATCCTCAGAGCTCTCAGGAAAAGCGCTTATAATTATAGAGACATAACAACAGCGATCGCAGCATGAAGTTTGCATAAAAAGTCCAACTGAAAAGCCCACTTAATTTGTGGAACGGAGGCGGAGAAGCCCATGTGGTATTTAAAGCGCTAAATGTCAGTTACATGGATCCTTAACATTTATGATGTGCTTGCCTTTCTAATACTGGAGTTTCCTTCCCCCGAACACCTCCTCGCATCTATACATAGTAAACTTTCACTCAAGCACCGTTACACTGGAAACAAGTCTGTTTGAAAACAGGAACCGCAGGTATTAAATGCAGAATGCAGAGCAAGACGGAAAGCCTTTCCTTTAGTAAACCAGCAGGGAAGGTTGTTAAAACCTCTCTGGAAGTGTATTCGCTTGTGTCATGGCTAATCCGGACTGACTCGTGGTGTTAGTGCCTACTGTACATCCGGTCGGACCGGTCGCTGGAGGTCGTCTCATGTCAAATGTGTTGATGGATCAAATCGCTGATGGTGCAGAGCTGGAGAGGACAGCAGGGCAACTGACTGACACAGACATTGAGGACGACCTGAAACATATGGAAAGATGCTAATGCTAAATTCACTCTTGAACAGATGCAATAGATATCCATTATTATTATTATTATCATTATATGTTTTATTAATTAGATACACAGGTCTTTATGAGTGAGTTGGTGAATAATTTGCTCTTGATTCATTCGTCTGATTTGCACTAATTTATTCAGGGGAAAAAAGTGACTGTCTTTGTATGTACATTACTAATTTGTTTACTTACCTGATTCATTCAACAACACTGATTTGTTCAGAAATGCCCTTATTGTTCTGTGGTTTGTATTTTTAATGGTGGAACAAAAACAGAGAGACAGTGTTGTTTAAAATGTGATTTCATAAATATTACCTTTTTATATAAAATATATATTATCAAAATATATAAATTTAGCCTTTTTTATTATTTATTTTTGCCAATTTTGGCTTTATTATGATTGAACAGTTTTTGGATCTGACAGGAAGCAAAGTAGGAGAGAGAGGAGGGCGGGATTGGGAAAGGTCCTCAAGCCGGGATTCGAATTCGAGACTACCGCAGCGCAACAGCGACACGCTGCCCACAAGGTTATCGGCACTGACACATCTTCTCTTATTTTTAAGAGGTCTCTAACCTGCTAAATAATTATCTTCGGTTGTATCAGTGCTGAGTAGATCACTTACAAATTGTAGTGTGTTGTTGATTTCAAATTACATGACAAAAATTGTAATTAGTAATGTAATCCATTACATTACACATTTTAGGTAATATAATCAGACTTTTTTGATTTCTTTTAGGTTACTTGTTACCTAACATGTTTATCGGAGTGTCTATTTACACTAAGTGCAAATAGCCCGCCTTGTTGGCAGAGGCTATTTATACTAACTCTGCCTACCATCATGTGATTAGGCTAGTCAACACTACACAAGATGATTTCTTTTCAAATCTCATATCACATTGGAAGGTATTTATTTTCAATGAAAATGAAGGAAATAATCAAAGTTGAATATAAAGTATCGGTTAGGGTAGGTAGGGACGGCTTTATTGTCCCAATAAGGTGGCATGCATTTAATAATATTAACATTATAATGTACACTCAATATGTTATTGCATACTGTTTTATAATGTACTACCATACTGAGGTGCGGCGTTTCATATGTGATGTAATGCTGCTAAGTCTGGTAGAAATCGGTGTGTAACATGTATCCGAATGTACCGAGCCGCGTGTTTCTGTACAGCTGAGTTAGCGGGGGCTGACGGCTACGCTAGCTGCACCATCTGGCTAATCTGCTTCTGATACACTGTAGCGCTATGCAGTCAGGAAGTGTGGAAAAAACACATGCTAATATGCTAATATTGATACACAAACAGGCGGTAGATGGGCCACTCATGTTCTCTACAGGCACTGTTTGAGCCGCTCTTTCATTTCTTGTTTGACGGTAGTGGGGCACAAGCGTCTGCAGTGTTAATTAACGGCGGTATCTTTGACTTCACTCTGATTGGCTGCGGCACTGAGAGGAAGCCAGCCGAAGCCTCCTAAACCTGGATACTCCAGTGAGCCCCACGAGACTAATTGTGTGAAAGATGTGAGAGTCGAGATGAAAAGAGAAAGTGTATGTGTGCGCATATTTGTGCATTGAAGAGTTTGGAAATGAAAATAGACTAGGGATGTACTGATGAATTATTGTGCAAAAACAGAGGTAAAGCAATGGTTTGTACCTTTTTAATTTCACTTGTGGCCTTAAAATCACGATGCCTGTGGTGGGACACTCAAACATATAGCATAAGATGTGTTTAAAAGGGTATGAATGTAAACTTTTCTGAGATGGTTTGGCAATTTTAACAATTACCTAGCAGCTAGTAAACTAGTCAAATTACTAAATGTCTAGTCTGCTGTTGGAATACTAGTTGCCCATTGTAAACTGTTAAAAATCTAATAAACTGTAGTAAAAAGTGAATAGACAATTATGGATAGTAAATTTAAGTCATAGTTTGGAGTAACTCTTATTTTTAGATAACATTCTTCTTTTCTTTATTATTTATTATTTCTTTATTACATTCTTCTTTTCATCTTTATTATCGTCGTCTTTTTCTTTTTCATCATATTACATATACATTTGACTATATATGAACATTTAAGTACAAAATACAAAACTATTTAAACTTTAAATATTTGTTTATTTAAATGTTTTAAATTATTATTATTTAATTCATACATTTTATTAACATGTAAGAGCTATTTGTATTTTTTGTTAGAAAATTAATAAATAAAGATTATTTGTATATAATAATAATAATAATAATAATTGTATTTAATAACTATAATAATTATAGATTATAAATTTAATATATTATTATTATTATTATTATGTTTTTTTTTAATGGGAGGGGTTGTATTTATACAGTTTATTATTTATAAACATTCAAACAAATTGTAAAAATCAAAGATTATTTGTATATTTAATTATTGTTCTGTTTAAGTTATTATATTTTATTTTATTATATTTAATAACTTTCAAATAGTCACTCATTTCAATAATTTAAATTTTTATAATTTTACTGTTTTTGTATTATTATTATTATTATTATTATTATTATTATTATTATTATTATTATTATTATTATTATTATATTTAGATTATATTACCACTATGTATCATTTTATTTTAATTTATTTTGAATTTTAATTTATTTTCTTGTTTACAGTTTTATAGTTTTTTTTACGTTTAATTACCTGTAAATTTACTACCATTATTTTCATTAGGATTTATCCAATAATGTGGTCTCAAAACAGTCATGGCAGTGTAGTAGCCTACTTGAAAAAGTGAATCCGAGAGTGACACAAGTCTAAAATAAGCAACTCGTCACAATAATACAGCTCTTTCACAGTGAGCTTTCAAAAGGAACAGTAAAAATCCTCCTCGTGTGTTTCACTGTCCCACTTTTCCCCAGAGAGCCGCTGAAATCCACGAGCGTGTCAGCCGAGTGCCGGCTCCGTCAATCTGTTATCTCGCAGGCATCAGTCAGCGCAGTTAATGGCCGCTGGAGTTTCTATCTGACAACACCGACCGTCTCCTGTCACATCTGCCAAACTCAGCCGTCTCATTTACATGCGTCCAACAGCCACTTACTGTTCGTCTTAGTGCGAACGTGGAGGTGAAGTACTGCGACATGATTTACAATGACTTCTCAATTAGAGAGCAAACTGTGAATGTGACCAATATGAGAGCAGCAGATGTTGATTCCTGTGATGTGGGAGTTAAATCTCGAGCATCTCCGTGAGCATCTGCTGCGACTCACCTGAGCTCGATGCGAACGTCATTCACATCAGTGCTGTAGAAGATAAAGGAATCTCTGGGTGACTAGAACTCAAGTACTGCACTGTATGCGGTCTTTGCTAGTTTGTGTGCAGCGTTTGCAGATTTATAGTCACTGAATTACAAGTCAGTTGAGTAAAGTAGTGCACTCTGGTTCTGATTCACCTAATGATTCTTGATTCATTAACGAATCTTTTAGCACGTTTCAGGAAGCATTGATTCTAATCATATACTAAATAACAATACAAAACTATTTTTGGTTACATGTTTTACTGTTTTAAAAATTTTACAAGAAAAGGTCTAATTTGTGCTTAATTTCAAATAAAAGCTGCAGATGAATCAAATCGAAGATTGTTCTGCGATTCAAACTCATTGGCGACTCTTTTGATTCGCCTATCTGAACCAGCTCTGTTTGTTTTATTGCAGTAATAATATCACAATAATCTTATTTTTGAATACTTTACACAATTTTATGAAATTGTGATTGACAAAATGAATGAAAAATAACGATCTTTTTTGGTGTTCTACGACATAAAAAAAAAAACTGAATTTTAATAATTCAGGTAAATTCGAGAATTTTTTTTTTTTTCATTCAAACCAATAACTCATCATAAGTGAGTCTTTTGACGGATTAATTTAACAGAACTGGCTCATAAGATTCATGCATTGGTGAATCAGACTACTCTTATCGTGCTGTTTGTTTTTGGATGCCAAAAAGGAAGTTCAAAATAGTAGTAGGTAATATTGATATCATAATATTCCTAATTTTGATTGATTTACAGTTTTATGAAACTGCGATTAGCAAAATGACTGAAAATAACCAATAACTTCTTTTGATTGACCTAGCTGAATCAGCTCATAAAAGTCACAAGTCATTATTGGTGAATCAGACTGCAGTTGTTAATTGTAGTAATATCACAATAATCTTATTGAACATTACAATGACTAAAACTAAGTATTAATAACTGAGAAAAATACTACATTTTAAAAATTCAGGTGAATTGAGTCAATTTTTTTATTCAAACCGATATTCATAAGTGAGTGTTTTGACTGATTTATTTTAAAGGAACACTCCACTTTTGTTGAAAATAGGCTAATTTTCCAACTCCCCAAGAGTTAAACAGTCGAGTTTTGCCATTTTCAAATCCATTCAGCCGATCTCCAGGTCTGGCGGTAGCACTTTTAGCTTAGCTTAGCATAGGTCATTGAATCTGATTAGACCGTTAGCATCCCGCTCAAAAATGACCAAAGAGTTTCGATATTTTTCCTATTTAAAACTTGACTCTTCTGTAGTTACATCGTGTACTAAAACTGACGGAAAATGAAAAGTTGCGATTTTCTAGGCCGATATGGCTAGGAACTACACTTTCATTCCGACATAATAATCAAGGAACTTTGCTGCTGTACCATGAGTGCAGCAGGCGCAATGATGTGACGCAGCGCCTTAAAGTACTCCCCAGCTAGGTAACCCCAAGTAGGATAGCTGGGGACTACTTTCAGGTGTTGCATCATGTCATTGCACCTGCTGCACCCAATGGTACAGCAGCAAAGTTCCTTGATGATCTATGCTAAGCTACGCCAAAAGTGCTACTGCCAGACCCGGAGATTGGCTGAATGAATTAAAAAACGGTAAAACTCAACTGCTTAACTCTTGGGAAGTATAGAAAATGAGCCTATTTTCAAAAAAAGTGGAGTGTTCCTTTAAAGAAATGGCTCGTAAGATTAATCGCTTGGTGAATCAGACTACTCTTTTCACGCTGTTTGGTTTTGCGTGTCAAAAATTATGCTAAATTAGTAGTAGGCTATATTGATATCATAATATTCGTAATTTTGATTTACACAGTTTTATGAAACTGCGATTGGCAAAACGATTGAAAATCGTGCGTCTTTTGCCTCGTGTGACAGATATATACTTGTAATGTTTTGGTATTTTTTAAATGATTGAATAATTTTAAATGAAATGTAAATTTTTACAATTATTTATTTTCATGATTTTAAAATAAAATGTAAACTACACCGCAGTGCAAGAAGCCTGAATTAGTATGAAGTATTGAAGAATTTCGGTGTTTGAATAAGTGGACGCATCCAGATGTTCAGTTAGCATTCAAGAAAACCGAACATCACAATTAATTTGCTTTCAGTTTTCTTATTTAAATGGAACTGAATAAATCTCGTTCACAGTTCCCATTGCTGTGATCGTCTGCCGTCAAACAGCTGCATATGTACGTGCTGCCCTTTAACGGTGATGGTAATGAAATCTTAGATCTCTTGTGGGTCGGTCCGGTGAGGCTGCTGTACGCTGAACAATAGAGAGTAATGAAAAATCAGTGATGGAATAAGTGGGAGATAAACAGTCTAAATTATTTAGCGCTGGTCCGTTTAATATCCAGCGCTCTTCAGGATGATAAAACGCCATTTGTCGTCGAGCCCGTGATCCTGAGGCAGAAGCTCCTGTTGGAAGATTTATTTCCACAAACCAAACTGCCAGATAACTAGCTAACACAAGTGGCTGACTCAGTAATGTTAACCTGGAAGACAAATGCTGACCGCAGGAAAGTAGTAGCTGTTTACAAGTTCTTCTTTCTGAAAGGTCAACGTGAATCCAGCCTCGTGTCGTTTATGTTAGCCTGTGAGTATTAGACGGGTCAAGGACACTAAAGCACATTTCACAAACACGCTCGGTTCTATTTTCAGCACACGGTGCAGGAGAAATCGTGTTTACCGGCGTTTGTTAAACAAAGGGGCATTGGGAACTGAACATGCCGATGTTGTCAGCAAACAGCGCGTTTACTCAAGGGTACATATGAGTGTGTGTTTGAGATGTGACTTTAAATAGAAGATTCCCTTTCATAACACAAGATCATTGGAACAGGCCAAAGCGAGAGAAAACATTCTGTATAGACTTTATAAGAGCGGTTAGGTTTTGATCATGGAGTGGAGTTTACTGAATTAAATAAAGTAACTTACAACTAACGATATAATTGGTTTTATTAGATGTATTAAAGGACTGGGAGTCTTTTTGATAGATTCTTTGAAAAGATTCAGTTCAGAAGAGTCATTTATTTGTGAATCGGGCTAGTTGCCATGTCTGTTTGTTGTTACTAAAAAATATACATGTTATACCTCTCTCTCCTACGATAAAAAACTACTACTGAGAAAAATGATAACATTTACCAATTTAATAGTACACATTTATTTATTTTTTCTTTTGAACAGTAATAAATGTGCATAGTATGTGTATCGATGTAGTCAAAGATTCTTTCTGATAGATTCACTGAAGTGATTCAGTTCAGAAGAGTCATTTATTGGTGAATCTGACTACATTTGTCACGCTACGCGTTATCGTTAAAAACTATGATATTCTTAATTTTTGATGTTTTAATAGATGCACTATATAACAAATTTGTTTTATTTATTTATTGACCAGTCATGAACATTGGGAAAAAATTATTTATTTGTTAAAGAATAATTTATATATAAATATATTTATTATATATTAAAAATGTAAGCAAATATTGATAAACAATTTTTTAATTGTATTATTAATTTTATTTTTTAATTAAAATTTTTTACTATGTTGTATTATTTTTAGTAATTATAATGGTAATTATTTGAACAATTTATGTATAAAATATATTTATTAAAATATAATTGCATTTATTGAAAAAAATAATGTTTTAGTCATTTTAATGTAACCATTTATTATAGAAATATTAATGCATTTATTATTTATTAAATCGCTGAATTTTATTGACAAGGAAAACAAATGTATTTTTTCATAAATTTTTATTAATAATAATTATAGTATTAATTTTAGTATAGTATTTAATAATATAATTCAAATTAAACGTTTTTATTGTAGAATTGTTAATGCCTTTAAATGTTAAATTTGAACAGTTTTAAATTATATTTTGGACTGTGTTGGCTCAGCATTGAGTCACTGGGACTTTTTTTTTTTTTTTAAAGCAGTGGCTGTTTTTTCTGTTTGACTAGGAAAAGCAGAAGAGCAACATGATAAACAACTTCAAAAACATCCGTTCTCCCCAGACCTTTCGCACACACTCTCCATGAGTCGCTGCCGTCCAGTGCTTGAAGTGTGCCGGTACGCAAAAAAGGCCACTTTTTTGTGCGCACCGGTACTTCTGATATGTTGCCGGTACTCAGAATAAAATCGTCAGGGTCTGGGTGATTAGGCTATATGATCCCATATATGATTAGAAATTATATAGAAACTATTTAAATCACACTACCCAGGTGGGATCACCGCTCATCTCGACCAATCACGTGAATGAACACAAGCAGCGTTCATTGCTGAACTTGAACGCTGAATTGAAGAAGCACTTCATTGTGTGGTGCGCGAGGGGAGGTGTGCTGAGAGTAATAATGAATTATTACTAATTTAAATCAGTACTTTATAACGAAATCATATCTTAAAATGAAAAGAAGCAGGCTTTTGCAATCACAACATTTTAAACCGTAAACTCCAGGAAAGTCCAAGGATCCAGCGAACGAATTCAAAACAGCGCTACTGCAGAGAAAACATGGCCGATTTCATCAGCGATTATGGAGAGAATAGTGACTTACGTCCAGATTTCAGTAAAATTATTCTTTTCAGTGTGTATTTGGCTTAAAAGCAAGAGTGTTTTATAATGAACGAATATGCGGTGGTCAGAGATTTAGCGATTCTGAATGGATCCGTATATTAAAGGCGATTTAGTGGTCTTTGGCTTCTCCCTGTGGTCCTGTTTGGTATTGCAGCTTGACTTGTGCTAATTTGGATTGAAAACTTTTATTTAATTATTGATTGATTGATTCTGTTTGAAAGATGACGCAGCAGCTGGGACGGGTCAGCTGATGGGGGCTCGTCTTGTCAGCAGCTAGAACAAGATGATGCTCTAGAATACATATTTATACTATATACTGTGTGCTCAGTGCACATTCATAAATGATGCAGAACTCTAATCTTAGCATTACTGTCATTAGTGTGTGTGTGTGTTTACAAGAACACATTTTGGTTTTAGGTTTTAAGACAATTTTGATGAAAGGTTTTGATCCACTTCAAATGTTGGCTAGTGTATATCCAAGTAGATTGAATTCATATTTCTTGTTTATTCTTGTGTTCATAAATGTATGTCCAATTAATTATCATTCAGATTCCCTGAGTTTCTCACTCTTAATTGGAGTTGTCCACAATGTCTAATCACACCTCATTTCTCATATAAATAAACGACCTACAAAATGTGTCATCAGCCTCGCTGTAACAAGACTCATTGTGTTGAATTGAATTAATCTGCAGCCGCATTGATTATTAGCACATGTGTTCTGACGCACCCGACTGGGACTTCAGCGGAATATAAAACGCCCTCAGATGGAGCGACTCGCTAATAAGAAGCTAAAGGAAAGCAATTTATTCCAGAAGGTGACCCCGCTTAACTGTGCTTACTGCTACAGTAATGAGCGTTTTTCAGAAAGGTGAAGGTATCCATGCCTGCTGACCGTTTACCCAGTTTGGCCCCAATTATACTCACATGACTCGTAAACTCCATCTCACGCTTTGCTCACATAATCTCCACGCGCTGCTTTTATTCTCCTCTCGTTCTCCGAACTCAGCAGATTATGTCATTTGTTTTACTTACGACGGTCCGCGGATATTTGCAGAGATGGACACGGAGCAGCGGATTCCAGTCGTGGAGACTAATGGTCATTAATAGCAGAAAATAACCCAATCAAAGCGGGTTGCCCGCTGGCTGTGTTTGATGAATATTAGCTCCACTCAGAGCGCTAGTGCCATAATCATCCTAGAGACGCTCCCGTGTAACCTGTGTCGTTCGTCTCGTCTCTCTCTTTTCTTATTGAACGTATGTTCGGGTTATGACAAAATTTGACATAATACTGAATTAGTTGAGTCACATTTATTAGTGTAGCTGGGGTTTGTGGGGCCCCGGTGCAGGTTGTACCCATGGGCCCTGTTTGAAATTGTGTAAATTGCACAAATAAATAAATAGAACAAAGGTAAAAAAAAAAATCAAGTAGCTGTCCAGAAACAGAAGTACAAAAAATATCATTGTATAGTCTTTACTGTATGAATTAAATATAGATTAATTCTTGTTAAAACTATAAAGTAATTCAGTAAAGGGCAGCGAGTGATTTTCTCTCATTTAATTTATTGGATTAACATTAAGGACACGACAGAAGCTAATAAAAAAAAAATAGGCGCGGTCACTTTTAGAGATAATGCATCCAATATTATGATACACATCCAATTTCTTTCTCAACGGTTTACGTTCACTTAAGACACAACCTACGTTTTTTTCCAAGGATACTCACCAAGACGGGTATTTCGATATAATTTTGTATGTATTTGTTGGTTCAAGAGAAAGAAGAGGCAAAACTCAATTCGGTGTTCAAGAGCTGGGCTTTCTGTGTATGCAATGTGCGTGCAGAATTAAGCTTTTCCCATCTTTCTGAGTTTGTATGTTTAAACTGTCAAGGTGTATTTGCTCAGTTCGGTGTTTGCACGCTGTCTGTGAGAGGCAGCTCTCTGAATGCGCACCAAACTCGACGCATGAGTTCTCAGTTGAGTTCTTTCACATCTTGTGTTGAAAGCTTTAGAATAAATTTGGCAAGGCTTAAAAACACATTTAAACACACAGTTGATAAGCTTTCTTGACAACATGTAGCAGTGGCCCGTCAACTGTCCTAAGCGTCTTTTTAGGCTGGCTTCGGCCAGTCGGTTGAAATTGCCAGGGGCCCCCCACAGCCTTGGGCCCCTATAATCGTCACCACCTTTTAGCCCACTAGTGAAGGCCCTGTTAGTGTTTGAATGAATTGGTTAAGTGACTGAATTGGTGTGTATAATCAAATAAGTTGAGTGAATGATTCATTGACTCACTCGTATAGGTGGTCACTTGTTTTGTTCCTGAATGAATTAGTGTGTTTAAATAAATTTAATTTCATTATATGTAATATTGTTTTATCCAGTTTACGCAGGTTAAAATTACATATAATTTTAGAAAAAGTAATGTGGGAAAAGTGTAGTAATGTTAATTAAGTAAATACATACACTATGTATAAATGTAGTAAGTGTTAATTACTGGTGGGAAGTTTCTTCAAGCTTTAGAAAAAAATATATATAATTTCCTTGTTTTAGAGATTCTTAGGATATAATACAACTCGGTGACTCGCTTATAGAGTCATGTTTTGTTTCTAAAATGAATCAGTGTGGTTGAATTTAAAGATTCAGTTACTCAGTCAGAAAAGCGAATACTTGTTTGTTCCTGAAATGAATCAGTGTTTGAATGAATGATTCAGTGACTCATTCATATAATCAAATCGAATGAATCATTCAAATTTTGCTGTGTCATGCAGAAAGTGTTTCAGAAAGAGTTTTATATATTCAAAAACATTTTAACATTTTACATTATTACTCGTCGTATTTTTGTCAAGATGATGTTTTCATAATTATATAATTAACAAGATCAAAAAGTAACTCATTGGTGAGGGTTAGCCTGACATTAGCAGGAATGGCTCAGTCGATGGAGTGAGTTCAGAATGGGACTGTTGTGGGAAATCTAGCTATTTCTAACAGTACCAGTCGCTATGACCCTGATCTCAGGAAAAACATGCTTCTCTGTTCATCCCCTGCAGACAGTTAATGAAGACGAGTGGGTTAGCGTAAACAGCCCCGAGTCTCTTTAATGACACTGTTGCTCTGCCATTTGAGGTCTTGGGTTGAAGGTATCTATTTTTCCATTAGAAAGCCATCTTCACCCGACAGCTGCGTGCATGAGCTCTTTGAAGTTGGCAACAAACCTATTTTCAAACCTAACCTTTAGCTTTGTGCTTTGCTAGCGCTCCCGTTTGGCTATAATTTGAGGGTTTGAAGAGGTAGATTACAGGACTGTGTATGTGTGTGGGTTCAGACACAGGATTTACGGTTTGCTAAAGAAGCATTTAGCATGGTAATTTTTTAAGCCACTAAACATAGCATCGCTATCTCTGGAGTTAATTAGCAACACTTTATTAGCAGTGGCATGTAATGGATAACCTGTGTCTTAATAGTAATGTTTACTCTAATCCGTTAGTATGTCACTGTAAACTAATAGTTTAAAGTGCTGTTGTCGGTTCTTATGCCACTCTTTAACGCTAGAGAGGTTAGCGTATCGCTAAGCTAATGACAAAACTCTCATTTGATCCCAATTGAGGTTGTTTCTTGCACCTGGCCAGCTAATGGCTTGACTCAAAGTTACATATAGAACAATAGAATACAACATAACATAATTTTATGTAATTTATAAAATATTTTTATAATTAAAATTATTTTTTTATAATTTACACATTTCTAATATACAGTTGTAATTATTGTGTATTTAAAAATTAATAATAATATAATGAATTATAGGTAGTAATAATAATAGTAATTACTTGTATCATATGTAGTAGTCCATTTTTAATTGCTATTTAATGAAAGATTCTCTCAGTTTGCCCGCTAACTTGGATTATTTTATTTATTTTAATTTAGTCTTCGATTTGGTTTATTTGTAGCTTCAGTTTAATTAAGTTTATTAAATAAATGTATTTATTTATTTCAGTTTAGGGCTGCCAATGTTAATTAAAAAGCTAATCTTAATATAATATTGTGTTTTTTAAATGATTCAATAACCATTAAATATTAATAAATAAATATTAATTAAATAATTGCATCATTTGAATTTTTTTTTTTTTTTGTCTGCATTTAATGAAACCATTTCTATCAGTGTGCCTGCCATCATGGATTTTTTTATTTTTTTTTCACTGCAGTTGTCACAATGCATTCTGGGATTGCCTTCTCCATAAAGATCACATGCAATGTTGCCTTCTATTCTGACCAAACTGAGCCATCTTACAAGGCAGCATGATGTCTAAAGGCTGGCTGTGTAGGCAGCTCACTAGATTTTGAAGCAGAGTTAATATGCTCACTGCTTCTGCATACGTTTGCTGAGGTGTCTGGTCCAATTTGGCTTATCTTGACCTGCGATTCGCAGTGTTGTCAAACATCCCGTAGCACCAGTGAGACCAGCGGCAGCGGTGGACATTCTCTGCCCAGAATTACCACAGAGGTTCCTGAGGGCCAAAGCACACCGGCACTTGCATAATGAGCTCTGACAGCAGCGGGAGCACAGCGGTCGGCTCCGGGAGCTTCTCAGAGCCCCACCAAACCAACTTCCCACTCACAGCGAGACGAGCCATGGCAGGAAAGATGGAGAAAGTGAGAGAAATGTCAGTTCCATCAAGGGGACAAGCTGTTGGAGAAGCTCAGGCATGAAGTACACACACACACTTTCCTCGAAGCTCCCTTGTAGCAATGGCCACATGCTGCACCCAGCTGCCTGATCTCTAGCATTCCTCGCTCTCCTGCAGCCATCAGGACGTGTTCCCAAACACTGGCTAAATTCAGCGCGCACACATACAGCACGTAACCTTCAATAAGAGCTTGTTTCTTAACGGTGTCTTGCTTAGGTAAAACACAATGAGGCCTCGGGGCGCAAACACACACACTCTCATGTACACACGTGGTGTATCTGGCTGGACGCCTGGAATCTAACAGACACTAACGTTCCTGTTTGCTCGTGGATGGTGTGGGCTTACTGTTGAGTTAAAGGAATAGTTCACCTAAAAATTAAATTTCAGTATGGCTTCTGTTTATTGTTCCCCGTGGAACACAAAAGATGATGTTTAGCAGAATGCTCACGCTGCTCTTTTCCATACTATGAAAGTAGTCAGAATGGTTTGTTTGTCTCAAAATGTCATATGATTTTATAATAATTGAAATATAGTTGACTAATATGGGCTACTTTCGTGATACTTGTACCAGGCTTTTTCACAGTTTTTTAATGGTTATTTATTTATTTTATTTTTTCTGGGCGTTTTTAAATAAATAAATACATACACTATGTATAAAGCTACAAATAATTGGTAGCTCTTTTTTATTTTTAGTTAGTTGGAGTTTTTCAGTTAACAGATATTTTAATGTTATTTTTAAGCAACCATTTTGATGTGTTGAATTTCCAAAATGACTAAAATGTTCTTACTCCTACCAAACGTAAATTTTCTGTGATATTCTTACACATTTTAGTCTGTTTCTCGCATTATCACATAACTTCAGAGGACTTTGATGAAGATAACTTACAAGTCAACTTGACTGCTGTTATTATATTTTAATTGTGCTTTTTGTCATTTTTGTTGCCCAATCATTTTAAATTTATAGAAAATAGCAGCTTGACCATTCAAGTGCCTCTGTTTTTGATCTATGTAAGACAGACATGTTTGGAATGAAACTGAAATGTGAAGTAAATGATTTGTGTGAACGGTTTCTTTAAGAGGGTGAGAGGTGTTGAAAGTACGAGGGCGAATGATCGATGTGTTCTGTGGACTACAGTCAGCCGATTAGGATGATGAGCGGTTCAGGCACAGGTTCAGTGCACTGCACCTGCTCTCACCGCCTGGTCATGTGATCACAGCGGCTGATGAGGTCATAATGCACAAGATCCCACCTGAGCCAAGGAAAACCTCAGATGTTACTTAAAGCTCTTCCTCAATGTCTCTCACTTCTTTCATGTGTTACTTTTAAACTTCCGTCCCTACAGTCTCCACCTTTCACTTGTTATTTAATGTCTGATGTTCTTACTCCTACCAAACGCTTTCTTGGCTGTAGCCCGCCGAGGTGTGTCCCAATTTTGAACCGTCATGGGGATGTATTGTCTACCACCTGAGCAGATACCCGGCCCTCCGGTGGTCCCCTGGGAGCCCAATTCATCCCCAGAGCCCTGTGATTGAAAGAAAAGAGGGTGTAGTAGAAGAATGTTGTGTTTTGATGGAAAAGAAAACATTATTGGTGCAGAAGGTGGGCTCGGAGGACGTTCTCTGGCTCCCTGTCCTGACAAATGCAATTTTGGATTTGACAGTCACGTTATTCCCTCAGGCACTTGGAGGGCTGGAAGTGCGACGTGTTGCGGGAGTTGGAAGTGCACGCATTTTCCTCCTGCTTTACCTGCCTGGCGAGCCATCTGTTTGGCAAAAACACACGTCTTGAGCTGCAGATGCTTCCTGTTTCCCCCCCATCGTCATGCAGAAACTTCGCTTTTGCAACACCATGCTTCTTCGTCTCCGCATGGCTGAACATGCAAATGAGTTGTTGAAGTCATCCTAACAGGACGTGACGATAAAGGTAATGAATTCTTCCGTCCTGTGCACCCCATGACACGCTCTCGTTTGCATAGCCTCCACCCTCGGCAGGCATAAGCCCCTTCATGCTCAGGCTGAACGCTGCCTTACAGCCCTGCCAGCATGTGAATGAACTTTGCAAAAGGCTTTCAATACGGATCAGGTTTGATTCCTCTTGGTCTGCTTCCCAATCCAATCCCAAACTTTGAAAGACTCTTGTTTTGGTTTTTGGGTTTTTTTTTAAGGAAAGAAGCATGGTGTTGGCAGACGAGGGAGGTTGTAGTGAACACTGCAGAATATATTTCTTTTAAAAAATTAAATATCTGAACCTTAAAACCAACATTTGCTTAAGAATTTAGTTTATTTTTACTTCCCTCATTAGCAAATTAAATGTTAATTAAAGGCATAGTTCATCCCCAAAAAAGAAAATTATGTCATTAATTACTCACCCTCATGTCGATCCAAACCCGTAACACCTTCGTTCATCTTCGAAACACCGATTAAGACATTTTTGATGAAATCCGAGAGCTTTCTGTCCCTGAATAAATAGCAATGCTACTGACACGGTCAAGGTCCAGAAAGGTAGTAAGGACATCGTTAAAATAGTCCATGTGACCTCTGTGGCTCAACCGTAAGTTTACGAAGCTACAAGAATACTTTTTGTGCGCAAAGAAAACAAAAATAACTTTATTCAACAATTTTTCATTCACGAGAGTACCGTGACACCTGGTTTCATAGAGAGGGCTTAGCCTAAACCAGGATTAGGCCATAGTTTAATTAGGACATTTAAGTCATTTTTATAAACATGCCTTAGAATAAAGAACTACTAGTGTGCATCTTAAGACAAAACAAATGCACTGATATATTTTAAGATCAGTCAGTGTAAGTTTCTTTCAGTTGAAACAGCTCAGATTTACAGTTTAGTCTAGGACTAAGCTTAAGCCTTGTCTGTGAACCCGAGGGATTAAGTATAATTATTTTGGTTTATTCTAGCAATTTCATAATCTTTCATGATAATGTTTGAAACACCAGTTACTTTAAGATCAATTTTTTTTCCGTTTATCCTTTTGAATTAAAAGTTCCACAGTTACTTACAAGTGTGTTGTTTCAGGCAGTCAGTGTTCGTCTTGATAACTTCCTGCAGATGTCATCCGTTATCACCTTTTATTTTTACCTCGGTTTGTTTATGTTTCTACTCGATAAGACATTATGCAGCTTCTCAGCTTCCGTTATCAGGAACATCAGTTTGCATTGTGCCCCTCTGAAATACGCAATTTCCTTGGAAACATGAAGGAATGTTTATTTTTCTCTCACACTAACATCAGACCTTGTTTGGATCCAGCGGAAACATCTGTGTTCATGACCTTTTTTAAAAAGTACTGTGGTATAATACTGCGCTTATTGGCAGCCCATGTATTCTTTCAAACTAATTAGAATTTTCATCTGAATTGTAATTAACACTTCTTCGAAGTTGTGTACAGCGGTTAGCATTTAGCATTTAGCTTTTTTTTTTTTGTTATAGTGATTTTTGTCATTTTCTTTTGGTGTTGTTGTTTTTCTGAATTACCTCAGAATGCAGCCCAGAATCCAGCTCAGCCCATCACACTCCAAATTGAAGTCCAACAGTAATTGTTTGTCATAAAAGTAAATGTTTTTGATGGCTGTAGTTTACAGGAAATGAATATAGGCACATAACGTCTGAAAGTTATTGTCAGATTGTTAGCAAGTGCGGTAAAGCACAGCACGCTGTCGACGCTTCTCTAAATTGAACCCGCTGACCATCCCGACCTGTGCCTGCTGAATTTTTAACAGTAATAGTATATATTTTGGACACGTTACACATTCCATCTGAATTCTCCTGAAGGAGGCAATCAATTCTGTAGTGTTATGAATTATAAAGAAGCTGAAAGGTGTAAGAGCACGAATATGTTTACTGATGGCTTCATTGGGGCCCAAGAGGAGCCGTATCGGCGCTGGAGGAAAGATTTAACGGCTGTGTAATATCACCCACTCACACAAAACAAACAAAACATGCAGAATCATTCCCATGGGATGTTTAGCAGATGCATTGAGGTTTTTTTTTCTTCTTCTTCTGTATGCTGGCGTTTATCTCGTAAAATGTGATAAAAGCCCATTCGTCACTGTTATTATTTGATAGCTGAAGTCATGCCGTGAGCGCAGATGGATTGATGCTATCAGAGTCCGGCTGTCAGCAGCGTTTCCTGAACATTCTGTCTTTATTTCAGAAAGTAGCAATTGCTGAATATTATACAACACCTTGCTTGAGTTGTTACAGGTGAGGCTTGGAAGAGAAGTATCCAAATGTCTTTTATAACTCAAGAGAACTAGTTCAAGTATCACCTGTGTCTCAGGTGTTTCTCCTAAACTTCTTTAGGAGTACTACAACTGGAAGATTGTTTCCACCTCAGTTTCTTTGCTATGTAATTGCTACTGTAAATTCTCATAATTTTGACTTTATATCTCACATGAGACATTACAGTATATTGTAACTCACAATTGATACTATATTTCTCATATCTGGAACATTTTCTCATGTATTTGTGCATTTTGTCTCACAAATGCTACTTCATTATGATTTCGACAATGAGGTTTTATTTGTTAAATATTGCTACTTTATTTGTGACTTTGCGGTGAGAGTTTATCTTGCAGTTTCTACTTTATTTTTCATTGTTTCTATGTTTCTCAGATATGTGACTTGGCTTACAGTGAGACTTTTTATATCTTACCATTACTACTTTTTCCTCATGTCGAGACTGTATCTCCCAATTACTTCTTTATTGCTCATAATTGTTATTTTTCCTGAATGTTTGACTTAATATCTTACAGTAAGACTTTACTTTATTTCTCATAGTTGTTCCTTTTATTTCTCAGATTTGTGACTATATCTGACAGTTAGATTTTTCTCACCATTGCTACTTCATTTCTTGCATGTGAGTCTCAGACTTTAGTCTTTATTTAAATTGCTACATTATTTCTAATAATTGCTACTTTTCGCATTTGACTATTTCACAATGACTTTTTATCTTGAAATTGTTACCTTTCCACATAATTGTTACTTTATTTCTCAGATGTAAGACTCATAATGAGGTTATATCTCACGATTACTTAAATTTTTTGCATTTGTGACTATTTCAGAATGAGACTTTATCTCGTAATTGCTACTTTTCTCGTAATTTTGACTATAGCTCACAATGTGATTATTGCAATTAATTGCTACTTTATTGTAATTTTACATCTCACAATTGCTAATTTTGTCGTACTTTTTTTGACTTTACCACAATTACACTTTATATAATTGCTACTTTAATTAGTCGTAATTGCTTTATATGACCATCATTTTAGGTTTATTTCCTTCGGTGGATTTCCATCCTTGAAATACTTTCATAATAGTTTGAGAGAAATATTTGAGCTTATATTAAGATCTCTGACTTTTGCAGATTGTGATGTTGTGAAAATGTTCTCCCCAGTCCAACTTCTCTCTGACATGGAGAAACAACTGAGATGTAATTCACAAGTTTTCTTTCCTACAAGTGACTCTGCATGTGTTTGAAGCCGTGTGAATATGCAACTAGTTGTTGGCGAGAGAAACCTGTTGGCTGTGAGAAGCAAATGGAGACACATCAAGGCTGTTATGTTAAATAATGAGCTTCCACGGGGGCCGTTCGCTTAAGAAACAACAGCAGTAAGACACACGCTCTCACATTCAGACTCGCAATCCAATCAAAGAGGCATTTTGCAGGTTGAGGTGAATATAGACGCCTGCCTTCCCATCATTCCTCACTCGGGCGTCCCAGGGGCAGCATCTCTGGTCCAGACGTGATTGTGAAGAGCGAGTGCGAAGCCAAATCGACTTAAAGGTAAAAGTTGATTTTCTGTAGATTTCAAGTATTAGAGATGTCAGGCCTGGATAAGCCCAAACATTCCCCTGCTCTGCCGGAGAGCGGGAGCGGCTCATTATCCTGTTTTTCCGTACCTCGGGCCTGTCTGTTTACGCCGATAAGACTCCATTCTCGTCAATCTGGCGGGGGGATCTCCATCAAAAACACTCGGGGAACTGTATTGATGGTTGGGAGAGATTATGGATGTGGCTGCTCCGCTGAACTGACACGTCGTTTTGTACCCAGGGGCCCCTGGCTCGCCGCTCAATGTTTTGTTTTTGATCTGAAAGCATGGATAAGAAATACACAGTTGCAGCTGGAGAATGTTGTTTTTTCTGTCTTTGAAGATTGAGTTGCGATTCAGAGAAACAGAAACTCTTGTCCAGAGAGAGACATGAACTCTGGGCTCGAGAAACAGAGGTGGGTGTTCAAACCAGTCTTCGGTCCAGCCCTGCAGCACAAATCTCAGACGAATTCATAAATGTACAATCGTAGAGTCTCCATCTTTTGTTTAATAAGCAGCCTGTTGTCATTCAAAGTATGCCGCGTAAGGGAAACTTTACTAGCTTAAAACTCCATATGCATATAGCTTTATTTAAATATGCTAAATAAGTAACTACAGTTTAAATAAAGAAGTATCAGGCCACAGAATGCATTAGTGGTTCAATTTATGGATCAACTGAAGTATTTAATTATACTTTCCGGTAAGAAGTTTTTATACATTGATCCTTTTGAACTGAAAGTTCTTCGATTTCTCAAAAGTGTGTTTAGACAGCTGGTGTTCATTCAGATAATTTCCTGTTTCTTTCTGCTCTGACATTATGCGGCTGTTCCATTATCAATGCCTTCACTCTGCTTTTTGCCATTTTCCCATTTTGTGTGGCTTTTTTCATGGTCTTTCTATCTTTCATTTTTTTTTTATTCTTTTTTTGCATTTTTGGTGTTTTGCCATTTAATTACATTTATTAATTGTCGATATTTCCATAAACCTTTATGTGATCCTGGACCTGGAACTGAGCTTTATACATCATCTGAAAGCTGAATAAATAAACTTTCCATTGATGTATGGTTTGTTAGGATCGGACAATATTTGGCCGAGATACAACTTTAAAGTTTAAAGCCTTTAAAGTTGTCCAAATGAAGTTCTTAGCAATGCATATTAATAATCAAAAATGAAGTTTTGATGTATTTATGGTAAGAAATTTACAAAATATATTCTTGGAACATGATCTTTACTTAATATCCTAATGATTTTTGGCATAAAAGAAAAATTTATAATTTTTTGGCTTTTGCTAGAAATATACCCCATTGACTTGAGACTGGTTTTGTGGTCCAGGTTCACATATAACGTTAAGTTAGCATTGCAGATAGCGTCGTGTAACTGAATTGACATTTTACTTTACTTTGTAACTAATATCTATCATGATGATTATTCTCTGTCTGTCATAATGTCCTTCGTAAAAACCACATCAAGATATGCATAGCATCGATCTGTCTTCCATCTCTTTTTGATTTGCGGTCCAACCACTCACATGAAGATGACTTCTGCTAATTGTCCGGTCATCAGCTGCGCTTTGAAAGGAAATTGAAATCGTTTGAATGCCATCAGTTGCTTAACACTTAGAGTTCAATACATTAGAAAACGTTGATTTGAAAGGGCCTTTAGAAGAAACTTTGCTTTTTGCAGACAGTTGTGAACATGAAAGTCCCAACCAAACGGCTCCAGACTGCATTAGGTAATTTGAAGTATTTTGAAATGCACGTCGTTGCCTTGATTGGATGAGTGCACATTTTAGGGGACCGTTTTAAACCATTAAAATAACCCGCCAATAAACCGTTATATAAGAACAGGGTTAAACCGGGTTAATGCTGCGTGTCTCTGTGGATCTGAAGAGCAGTGAGGGTTCGTTTTTGCCGTTAAAGCTGCTAATTGCCTGCCGCTACCTCCAACAGCACTCCACAGCTAGCAGTGGCACAACACAGTTCATTTTTTCACTCATTTCCCCTCATAGCCTCCCCTGAATTATTTTCCGGGCTCCTTCGCCAGCCGTGGGTGATTTATGTGTTTATGGCCATTACTGACGTTGACTAATCCATTTTGTTTTTTTCCTGCTCTTGCTCTCCTGGCAGCGTCACGTCGCTCCCTGAGGAATATCAATTACCCAGTTCCTTTTAACTCATGGTTTTCCGAGCCCTCACAGAGGACTGACTGAAACGGACAGATGTCAGCAATGGCACAGAAGTATCCAGTGATTTGTGTCCATTTTTAGCCAGGATAACTAAAAGCCAGAGACTAACAGACTCAAATATTTTGCTTCATTGATTATTAGCAAGTAAGCTAGTCATCTTTTAAGGTTGCAAGTGTATTACGTAAAATATGAGAAACAATTTGTGGCAAATTGCTGTTGTAGTTTAAATGTGCATTTCTGAATTTTTGGACTTAATAGGCCAAAATAAAAACATTTATATAAATAGGCAGTGTTTCGAAGTAATGGCTAATAGCCCACAAGCATGGTATGCTGAGTACATTTGTGTTGAACTTCGATTAATTTTCAGGTTTAATGGAAAGCACCTGCCATGAATCATGTGATTTGCGCATTGTATTTTATGCTGTTTGTTTGGGAAAACAAGATATGTACTATTAGCACTCGTATGCTTAGCAATATTTTAGCATCGTAATCAGATCATTAAGATTATTTCAAGTCAGTAAATGACTATTTATTAAATGATGTTAATGGTGTAAATGTTAGATATTAAAATTGTCATGCTTTGTCTAAATATATGAAAATGAACTAAAACTAAAATCAATTATTTTAAATGCTAAGAGAGAATTTAGGTATCACAAAAATGTAGTTTCAAAATGGATATTCATTTTGAAGTTTGCTAAATATTATTTAATAGTTTTGTCAAATTATTCGTGTTTTAAAGATTAACTGAGTGAGGAACTGAGTCATGTTGCATGGCTTTAGCCAAAGTGAAATCTAACTGGTTCAAAATCTAAATAATGTTTTTATTGGTCTGGTTGCTGTGCTGTTGCTAAGGTGTTCTGGGTGGTAAATCACAAATTTCCCTATCATCTATTGTGGTGCTATCACATTAGATGCAAAATTAAATGTGTGCTGCAGAATTTTTTTGACTTAAGGAACATTTATAAATAGGCAGTGCCATGAGTAGCTTGCGTTTAGTACCTTCGCCTTAAACTTTACATTAAAGATTCATTTCCAGGTTTAATGGAAAGCGACTACCATAAATCACATGAAATGTGGATTGTGCAGTGTATTTTATGCTATCTATGTGGGAAAACGAGATGTATTAGCGCTCTTAGGCTTTGCATACCAATATTTCAACATGGTAATCGGACCACTAACTCGTTGTTAGATGATTTCAAGTCAGTACATGATCTTTAAATGAGTGGAACAGGTGATTTGTTAAATCAGTGAACAACTTTTTGCCTGAATGGGAAGATTTCTGGGTGTCAGCTGTGTTTAGGCCGCGGGGCAATGACATGGTCGTGTCGCATCTCTGCTAAATTGGGCATGGCAGCAAAACACGACTCTGCTTGGATCTGTCAGAGGATCTCCCTGGGACATGGTTTAATGACTGGCGTATGTTTATGGCAGCGCTGTTCTCTGCTTGCTTTCTGACGGGGAGATTCGCTCACCTTTAGCTTCACGTTCATGCGCACTTAGCAGTGCAGTCTGCGTTTAACAGTCAGCGCTGTAGTCGAACAGCAGGTGTTTGTTGGGGGCGGGATTGAGGACATAAGAGAAGCAATTTGTTCATAAAACGTCTCTCAACCCTTTGCATGTTTGTTTCGTAAATAGTTTGGATAAGTTAATTGTGCTTTTAGCTAACAGTAAAACTTTAGTACTCTCTAGGGATGCATAGATCAAATCTGTTGCATAATTATAATTGAAAATATATTTTGTCTAAATAAATGCAAAAATGCAAATCAACTATTTAAAATGCTAAGAGAATCACAAAATTATGTACAATTTAAAACAGGTTGTCTTGCTAAAGATTTAACAGTTTTATTAGAAATCAGAATCAGCTTTATTGCCAGGTATGTTTGCACATACGAGGAATTTGTTTTAGTGACAGTAGCTCCACAGTGCGACAGAATGACAGCAACAGGATAGGACACAGATAATAAAAAAATAATGATATCCAAAATAGCACAAACACAATATACAAAATAGACAAAAGGCAATTCAGTATGTCCAGGTATGTTAGGTGCACATTTGAAATGTAATAAGTATGTGTGTTAAATAAAATATAAAATGTATGATAATGTTGTGTGTTTCATGTTTATTGTTAAGCGTTCAAATGTTCATGAGATGGATTGCCTGAGGAAAGAATCTGTTCCTATGTCTGGTCGTTCTGGTGTTCAGAGCTCTGTAGCGTTGACCAGACGGTAACAGTTCAAAGAGGGAGTGTGCTGGATGTGAGAGTGATTTTACCAGCCTTTTTGCTCACTCTGGATAAGTACAGTTCTTGGAGAGTGGGGAGGGTTGTACCAATGAATTCGCTCAGCAGTCCGGACTACCCTCCGTAGTCTTCTGAGGTCAGATTTGGTAGCTGAGCTGAACCAGACAGTTATTGAGGTGCAGAGGATGGATTCAATGATGGCAGAGTAGAACTGTTTCAGTAAGTCCTGTGGCAGATTGAATTTCCTCAGCTGGCGAAGGAAGTACATCCTCTGCTGGGCCTTCCTGACAATGGAGTCAATGTGAATATCCCACTTCAGGTCCTGAGAGATGGTGGTGCCCAGGAATCTGAATGACTCCACTGCAGTCACAGTGCTGTTCATGATGGTGAGTGGGGGGAGTACAGGGGTTTTCTCCTGAAGTCCACGATCATCTCCACAGTTTTCAGTGTGTTGACCTCCAGGTTGTTAAGACTGCGCCAGACAGCCAGCTCTTTAACCTCCTGTCTGTAAGCAGACTCGTCACCGTCCTGGATGAGGCCGATCAGTGTGGTGTCGTCTGCAAACTTCAGGAGCTTGACAGAGGGGTCTTTAGAGGTGCAGTCGTTGGTGTAGAGGGAGAAGAGGAGTGGGGAGAGAACGCAGCCCTGAGGAGCTCCAGTGCTGATCGTACGGGTGCTGGATGTGTATTTCCCCAGCCTCACTAGCTGCTATCTGTCTGTCAGGAAGCTGTTGATCCACTGACAGATGGAGGTGGGGACAGAGAGCTGAGTTAGTTTGGGCAGGAAGAGGTTTGGAATGATAGTGTTAAAGGCCGAGCTGAAGTCCACAAACAGGATCCTCACATAAGCCCCTGGTCTGTCCAGGTGTTGCAGTATGTAATGCAGTCCCATGCTGACTGCATCATCCACAGACCTGTTTGCTCTGTAGGCAAACTGCAAGGGGTCCAGTAAGGGTCCAGTGATGTCCTTCAGATAAGCCAAAAGCAGTTTTTCAAATGACTTCACGATATAACAGTATTATTATAAAAATTTTAAGTTTTATTAAATGGTTTGTATTTTAATGGTTTGTATTACACTTTGTAGCTCCGCCCCAAGCAAATGTCATTGGTCCAAAATCCAAATAATATTTGGCCTGGCTCTTTCTGACTAATTGTGGCTGGAAACATAGCAGTGGTTTAGTATACAATGCGATTCCTTCATTTTGATGTACATAAGAAGGATCAAACACCATATTTTCTTACTTTAAAGCTGCAGTCCGAAAGTTTTGCCTCTTTGTCGCCATCTCATTTTGAAAACCTGGAATTGCAGCTGCTTGCGGAATTATCTTCCTTGTGTGGGATGTGCTCCGGCACTGCTCCGGCACTGCTCCAGCGCAGCGCAGATTAATCTAATAGTTTGAGGTGAATGTGTGGCAGTCAGTCACGTGTGGATGTTTGCTGTACTTCGCAATCACAGATTCTAGTCTACGTCTTGGAATATATGACCCACGTAAGAATTTTCACCATATATTGTCATCTGAACAAGTAAGTAACAAGTCTGCCAAGTTTGCTCTGACCAACTGAGGAAAAAAGCATTACAATAAATCACGCTACCAATGGTGATTTAATCTAAAGATCGGTTAGCTCATATCACATCAAACCATGCAAATTTTTATTGTTGTTATACTTTATTCTCAAATTATTAATGTTAACAACATCAACATTGAGTGATTGTGAGTATAGTGTGTATTAACGTGTAGATTTCAATTTCTGTACAGTCTAATCTAATTGGCATGCCATTCGAATTTCAGATTAAGAAATTATTTTAACCCTAAAAGCAAATTATGCTCCCTTTGAACTGGTTGTATTTAAAATACAAATATTGTGTAATCCCAGGCTATCTGTAATCAGAAGCACATTTAAAACTGGAACAAAATTTCATTTCATTCACATGTGTTTCATAAACACAATCCTTTCTGGATTACAATCTGCCGTCAAAATGATACATTTAATTATTCTAGCTGCTGTGAGAAAAGGCTTTAAACGATCTGTCACCTGCAAGATCCTCACATGTGATAGCCTACTAGCCGGGACAACTTCTTTATAAGCTAACCATTGTGAATCGGGCTAAATTGAGGTGATAGTTTAGAACACTAGCTGGTTATGTACTTGCTCAAATATTGATTTCGGATCATTATTAACAAAAAAAAAATTACGGACTGCAGTTTTAAAGTACATCAAGTCAACCGCCAATTCGAGAGGCTCCCATTGAGGTTTCCTGTGCAAATGACCTCAGAACAACTTCTAAAAAGCCTTGATTCTCGATCAGTGATCATTTCCCGCTCTCATCTGTCTTTATGTTCTTGTGTTGGCCTTGTTTCCTATATGTTGTCTCACTCAAGATCCTGGGAAACAGATTTTTTAATTGATTTCCCCCCGTCCACTGATGTTTTCTGAAGCTAGCTCACATCCCTGCTAATCTCTTCTTCTTTACAAGCTGTTGTATCCTGGATGTTGACTCGCAGCTCAAACACTTCAGAGTGTGCTGTAGGCCTCTGAATGAACTACTCCAGATTGAGGCAGTGGTGAGATATTTGGGAGTTCGTCCAAGTTCTTCTACTTGCTAGTTTTGTAATTGATTTAATCATTGAAGGGGCGCATGATTGTTTGCACTGTTCATCTCTTGTGTGTTTCTGGATGTTCTGGCAGCAAAGACAGAGAGGCGAATCATTCTGTTCTCTGAAGAGTCATTTGTTGTTCTTTCCGATTATGGAGAATCATAATTGTTCAGTTTTGTTAATTACAACTGCGCCACTAATTCAGTCTCATTTAGAGTTATAATAAAGGGACACGTCTACAGGGACAACGAGAAAAGTGTGGTGGAAGTCATTAGTGAAATCCATCACACACTTTCATCTTGTGCTATTGTAAATGATTTTGCTGGAGTTACAAAATTGAGCAACACTGTAAATATCCCAATGATTTTAATGCAGTTTTAATTATTTTAGCCTATATTTAAAAGCATCTTATAATTGGAATTCAATGAGAGTTTGTCAGTTCAAGAACAAGTGACTCATTCATTTGCGATATCACTCACTCAAGTTGTTGAACCTGACAACTTAAGAACTTGTAAGCTACCAAACTGTTTAAATACGTTACGTCATTTGTCTTGTAATGGAAAGCAGTGTCGCACTTGTCTGACCTGAGCTGCACTAATATGAGTATTTACAGTGTGTTCTGTTGAGACCTCATCATTGCCCAGCGCAGGTGTAAATTAAAGCCCCGCTTTCCTCTGAGCACCTTATGATGAGAATTGATCTGTTTTAAAGACCCAGGTGGAGAGCGAGAGGGAGGGAAAAGTTGGTGGAGAAGAATTTGATTATCGGCTGTAAAAATTTGTGTGCAATGACAGATTTTAATGGTGTGAGACTTGGATGCGGAGGCCAGACGGACGTCACTGCGGGACAGATTAGATGCCGTGCCCAGGTATGCTAAAATGAGTTCAAATGAGCCACAGTTTATGATGCGACACATTTCCTGTCTCCCCTAATTAAAAAATATGATATTATGTACTTTAAAATTACATCTCGTATCCCATAAACATTCCTCAGAACTATTATGAAACTAACTGGGTTGGGACTTCTGGGATGTAGCTAGGGTGTTCTGGTGGTGTGTTGATGGGGTACTCTGGATGGCTGTTAGGTGGTCCTTATGTGGTTGCTGGGTCATTGCAGGGGGATTCTGGGTAGTTTCCTGTGTGCTTATTTGGGTTGTTTGTTGTGCTTATGTATTCTGAGAGGCTGTAGGTAGTTGCTATGTGGTTAATGAGGTGTTCTGGGTTGTTATGGGGTTCTGAGTGGTTTCTTCTGTTTGGTTTTCTAGGTGGTTGCTATGGTGTTCTGGGTCGCTATGCTGTTGGCGGGGAGTTCTGGGTGATTTCTTCTATTTAAATGTTATTCTGGGTGGATGGAGGTGGTTATGCAGTTGCTGGGGTGTTCTACATGGTCTCTATGGGTTTTGGGGTGGTTTCTATCATTTGTATGGTATTTTGGCTGGCTGTACATAGTTGCTGTAAGGTTGATGGGGTGTTCTGGGTCATTGTAAGGGGATTCTGAGTGGGTTTCTTCTGTGTTAATGGTATTTTGGGTGGTTGCTGTGTTGATATGGTAGTCTGGGTGGCTGTATGTGGTTGATGGGGTGTTCTGGGTGATTTCTTCTGTTTGGTATTCTGAGTGGTTGCTAAGTAGTTGTTATGCAGTTGCCGGGGTGTTCTGGGTCATTATACTGTTGATGGGGTGTTCTGGGTGGTTGCTCTGGTATTCTGGGTGTTTTTTTTCTGTTCAAAGGTTATGCTAGGTGGTTGCTGTGCAGTTGCTGGGGTGTTCTCGGAGGTTTCTTGAGGTTTTTTTGTGTGGTGTTTCTACTGTTTATAAGGTATTTGGGGCTATTTATGGTATTCTAGGTGGTTACTGTGTTGATATGATATTCTGGGTGGCTGTATCTGGTTGCTTTGTGGTTGAAGGGGCGTTCTGGGTCGTGTCTTCTGTTTGGTATTCTGGGTGGTTGCTGGGGTGTTCTGGGTGGTTTCTAGGTGTTTTGGGGTGGTTTCTACTGTTTATAGGGTATTCTGGGTGGCTGTATTTTGTTACTGTGCAGTTGCTGGGGTGTTTTGGTTGGCTGCCAGAGGGTTCTGGGTGGTTTTGACTGATTATAGGGAATCATGGGTGGCTGTTAGGTGATTAATATGTTGTTGCTAAGCTAAATAGACATTTAGTGAACAAACTATG
The DNA here is from genome assembly GCF_936440315.1 of Barbus barbus. Taxonomy (NCBI): domain Eukaryota; kingdom Metazoa; phylum Chordata; class Actinopteri; order Cypriniformes; family Cyprinidae; genus Barbus; species Barbus barbus. The sequence goes on along the minus strand of NC_136737.1, from coordinate 8,464,030 downwards.
TCTGTTTGAAGAGGTAACCGTAGCAACTGAAACTCAGTGCATTAGTGCACTGTTATTTGAGTTGCTTTAACTACTTTTTGAACTAGTCTTATTTTACTAATTTTACATTAACCGCTATCAAAAAAGACTTAACAGCTATCAAAAAAAGTCACTGTCTAATTCACACCGTCTATAGGGGCGTGCGTGAAACCAGAATGGGCTTTATTTACCACATGGATCAAACGCTCTTCACATTCAGCGTGATCCGTCTGATGTCAGTAGGTGGAACACATTAGCAAATGAGAGCAAATTAATTTGCTGCATGTGAATGGAGTCCCTCGGCGGGCGTTCGCTGGGGTAAATCTAGCCGCTCTCGCTAATGTAGTTACCAAACTCTTGCCTGAAGCGCTTGTCATATTATGTGACAAGACAAATAGATTAAACTCAGACTGTCCCTAGAGCCGAGGGGCGGTGGTCACAGAGGAGGCGGAGACAGCAGCGGAATACTTAAAGAGCCAAACAGGTGCAGCCTCTTGACAGGACGCGCAACAAACTAAAGTTTGGGGTATGAAGACTAAGTATTTGCGGGATGAATTCAGTGTGGGCTTTCTTTCTTTTTTGGGGGAGTGGGGGGTAGGGGTTCCACCCAGAGCACCTTAGCAACCATAAGGCATGACACCGCCTAGCATCAGAATGAGTTTTCACAGTCAAAAACTACTTCATAAACTACTACATTTTCTTCATAAAAGGTCTAGATTTGATCTGTGACTTTACTCATTTAAGTTCAGTAAATATGCAAATGATGCATCTTAGGGAATAGACAATTAGCATATTTTAAGAAAAATAATATAAATGCCACAGAAAATACAACTTTTTTTAAGTTAGTTGTTTATTTTAAAACTTTTTTTTCTCAAGGTAGTTCAATCAATATTCAGTATAAGTATTTAATAAAACTTTCAGCATAAAGGTAAACATGTTCCTTTACCATTTTAAGATGGAAAAACCCCTATTAAACGATAATTAGAAAACATTTGATTGAATATTACTGACATTATAAATTAAAGGTACTTTAAAAATGACATTTTTTTTCTAATTCCACCAAATTGTTTTATACCATGATCGTAATGATCCTATGTATGCAACTTTCAAAGATTTTCCAAATGATATTATTGTCCTTAGCATTCATCTCTTTTCCGAGTGTCATCATATAGCTATCAGTCAACATTCAGTGCTTTCATGTGCTCCCCCGACTTCCCGTGGAGTCGCAGACATTAGCGGCACAGCTGAACATTGGAAAACGACTTTGACAAACAGCCTTTCTGAAGCATGTGGCGCTGAGCAAATCTCCCAGAGAGATCCTCTCACGTAGCCTCTTCCTTCAGATGGCGTTTGCTGGTGGGGGAAGGTCTCTTAGGCAAACATACCTCCGTCAGGGGGCATTTCACATGACCGGAGGATATAATGGAGTCACACAGGACATAATCATAGTTTTGGCAGCCCCGCTGCTGAGACTATGCAAAGGGGAAGAGGTGTAGCATTAATGACAGGTGCGGCGCCCTTCATTTAAATCTCTTACGTCTGCGTGAATGTTGAGCATCTGTTTTTGATGGAATTTCTCTGGGTTATTGTTTTGTCCATACAATGCAAATCAGTGGGGTCCAATCGATGTTGTTTTGGGCCCCATTGACTTTTATTGTGTGGACAAAAACAGCATAAGTTCTTCAAAATATTATCTTTTGTGTTCCAAAGAAGAAAGACAGTCATACAGGTTTGGAAAAACATGAGGATGAAGTAAATGACAGAATTTTCCTTTTTGGATAACTTTGCCTTTAAAAAAGTTCTTTATGTCCACATGATTTGATTTTGGAGCTCTAGTTTCTGCCAGGTGTGAAATGTAAAAGCGTGTGAAATGCCAGTAATATTGGTGTAAAGGTGTGGTCACATTGAAAATTTGCATGCAAAATTTCAAAATTCCAGTAGGATTCTGCAGGATGCAGAGTTTTAAGTGAGGGTGAAATATTTCCCCACACAAGTTGGTTTTGATTAAAAGTGGTTTCTTTGTGAGCTATGCTTCATATATTGCTACGACAATAGTCAATTGTGTGAAATTTTTTGTGTGAAATTTTAGGCATCGCCCTTTGAGATGCATTTCATCGCAAACATTTCAACTGCATAGTTTATTACAGTTGTGATGTTGTAGTACATATATATTATTTGCCCCTATTTACACATCTCAACAGCTATTTCACAATTTGGTAGGGAATTTCATATGCAAAAAAGTCATTTGCATACTTAAGAACAGCAGCAAAATGAGCCTTTGGACTTCTTTTAAGCAGTTCCACCAGGGATTCACCTTTTTTTTTGTGTGTGTGTGATTTTCTGCAATCAAAAATGTCTAATTTTGTGGGACATCATTTCCAGAATTTAATGTAAAGTTTTTTTAGGATGCCACATTTACCATGTTATAAATTACACAAGATATACAATAGTAGTACATGAGAAAAAAATGTAGGAATCTGTTTATTTTGTGTTTTGAACTTTATTTTGTGTTTTTTTTTTGCAGTTAAATGGCAAAATATACTGGATCACGAAACATCTTGTTGTGCTCCATGGAAAAACTGGAGGGACTGTTTAAGGGTGAATTTTGCCATTTAAAATTGAATTATAACTGTTTTGGGGGCAAGGGATGTTAAGTGGACTTGAAGGGAAAAAAATAAAATGCTACACAAGCGTAGAATGTGCCCCCGTCAGCACGGATTTTAAAAAGTTGATTGGATTGAGGTCATTCTGCTGATAAGAGTAAAATGAGGATAAACGCTAGAGCAAGACATTTAGGTGCAGCTTGGTTATCGTCTATAGCGAACGAGATAACAGCCTTTTGAAGCGTCCAGACTTCGGCATAATAACCATCGCCGTCATTCTGCCGTGTTAAATAGGCTTCATCCTCGTCCACACAGCCGAAGGCCGGCAGGAAAAAAGTTTAAGCTGTGCTTAGCGAGGCTAATCGAACTAGCTCCTCTACAGCCCTGGCTGCCCTTCCCAGAGCGCTTTGTGTCTAGTCCTTCTTGTTTTTTCTCCTTATGTTGCTCCGTGCGATCTGCCCTTTTCAGATGCCCTATTGGAAATCATTGAGCATTATTTTAAGTTCACAACCTACTGTTTGTGTGGATTTGTGTACGTGTGTGTGCAAATAGTCTATAGCCATGAGCTACTTGATGTCTGCACTAACATGAAACCTTTGTGAGCATGTTCTTTCACTAGTAGTGCCACACAAAAGAGCAGAACCCACTTAAAAACTAAGGCTGTGCTTCAAAAACACTTGGCCATCAAACGCAGCATGTTGCAAACACTAGTTAGCTGCCTCGCTCTCTGCTGTCTACACATGAAGCGCTAGCTGATCGCCTAAAGCTAATTTATTTGAAAGGCTAATGGCTTGTTTGCAGAGACCAATGTGTGCATGCCTCTGGGAAAGCTGGAATTCCCATATCTGGTCATACTTGTTTCTGCTTTCATGTTTTTATTCTCGTGTTATTATATTAGTGTCTAACTAGCTGCAAAATATTTGAATTAGCCTCATGTTTCTCGTCCACTGATACGTTGATTGATATTTTAGTACAAAGGCTCATGTTGTTTGAACTTCAAATGTTGGCAGAAGGTGAAATAAAGACAAAATATTATTATTTTGCATCAAGATACATTGCAGACACGTACTGGATAAATAGTATTGAACATCTATTGAAATAGTGTATTTATAACGGACTTTTCTCTCCTTTTTTTTTTTTTTTATATATTTTATGTATTAGTTTTATATATTATATATTCCAATCAGATCAATGAAGTCAATTCAGGGTTCAAGTAAGTAGAACATTTACAGAATGTTCATCTGAACTTTAAGCTTTCAGCACTAACGAAAACACTTTGGCACACCAATTTTCCATCTTGAGGTTTTAGCTCCTCTCATGAAACTCTATTCGAGCTAATATCTGCATGTCAAAACTTGTACATTATCATGGACCACTTTAATGAAACCCTCATTTATGTCGAATCCAACAAAACCTCCGCTGAGCAGGATGCCACACCATCATCAGCTACATTTCTTCCTGTGTCACAGCATCTCTGCTCAAAACATCAGCACTTACTCTCCTGATAAGAAAGAGTCTTAATGGGGCTCCTCACATCAGGCCATTTATCTTGTCGCAGAGTTAGTCATTAGACGCAAGAAAGAACTGTACGTTCTCCATATTAGAGAATCGGAAAGCTTTTAACATATCTGTTCTGTGCTTATCTGTAATTGCTAAGCAACATGCTGAAAATTGTCATTATATCATTAAAAAAAAACTAAATGCAAGATATTATGTTATCAGGAATTTGTATAAATAATTAGTGGTGTTTGCAATAAAACGACCAGAAAAATCCTATAGACTTCCAGAGAAGGAGTTAGATATGGGACAGTAACCCATAGTCTTTTCACACAACACAGTGAGTAACAATCTAGATCACTCGAGTAACCACTTAGAACAACACCTTAGCAACTGCAAAGCAGCCCCTTAGTAATGACTTAAGACATTATAGCAGCTACCTTCCCACACTCTTAACAACCACCCAGAGCAACTTAGCAATGGCATAGCAAAGTTTTGCCAGCACCTGGAAACCACAAAGTAGCATGCTAACAACCACTCAAAACACATTTACAACTGCATAGCAACACCCTGGTAACCACCTGGTAATGTAACTCGCTGATTAGTCTCGCTTCAGTCTGACGGCTGAAGGTCTGGAATCTATGGTAGCTTTCATTGGCCAAGGCCCATCCAAGAGGCCATATGACTGACAGGTAAAGCAACCAATCATGTTTTGTTTTTTTTGCCACATCATGTTTAGGTGAGTGGAAATGTCGCCACAATAACTCCACTTAGAAACATGAAAACCACTCAGAACACCTTATCAACTCATAGCACCTGGCAACCACAAAGTAACACTCTAAAAACCACTCAAAGCACATTTACAACTGCATAGCAACTTGACAACTAAACAGCACCTGGGAATGGTAGAATATAACATTATATTCACATTAACAACCGCATAGCAACACCCTGGTAACCACACAGAACACCATATCATTCGCTTTGGGCAAACAACTCTCAGCAACCACATGGCAATGGCTCTAAATGTCTCAAAACACTTTAGCAGTGGCTATGCCTTGGTAACCACCTGCAACCCCTTGGCAGCTTCACAACACCATAGCAACTGCCTAGCGACCAGAATAGCATAGCCACATTCCAATAGACTTCCAGTTAACCACTATAAAACTGCCTAACAACTCAAACAACAACTCAGAACAACTATGAATCTGCATAGCAACACCCTGGCAACCACTCACAACACCGTGACGTCATGGCGGTGAGTTTTACATGAGCAAACTCCATTCAGATCCTTCTGATCTACCGGTATCATCCACCCTGAAGCTATTGATCCCACACCTTACAAGAAGATGAAGACATGCATATTGCCTCGAGCGGGATTCTGGGTAGTGGAATGGTATTTCTGTTAATCCATCACGATTCTGTTGTATTTGTCAGCTGAAATTGCTCCATGTGCTCTTTAAAGACAGCGCACACAAACTCTGGCATTATTGATCTAGACGAGCTCACTGTTTATTCCAAATGTTTGTGAGTGCTTCAACAGACGCTTGAGTTTGATAAATAGATCTGTAAACGCAGGCTATAATTTAACTGTTGAAAATGCCGTCAGCACTGCGGATCCTCCGGATCTCTGCCTCTAGAAAGACGAGGAGGAAAATTCAAATTAATTTTTAAATATCTAATTTGAATGTTAGCATTTGTAGACAAACAACAAATAAATTATACATGTTAGCAATATACCGCATCAAGTGTATAGTGTGGGCACGAAAACATAACTAATTAATGCTCTGATTCCAATAATCTTGCGTTTGTAATAATAAAAACAGCATAATGTTTTCCTAAATGTTATGATTGGTTTTCATGATGGTTGGTGTATGAGTCCTGCTGTTTATCATTTCAATTTCTGTATTTTGCAGTGCGGTAGAGTTATTCTCGGCTCTGAGGCAGTCGAGGAAGGTCAGGTCTTGTGCGTCTAACCTTGCATAGGTTCATATGAAGCACGTGCCGTACGACCAAAACAACTCATTTACCGTAGCGCGGGACCCTGCGGCCCCACGGCAGCTGTCTTAGTAATCATATCGTTTCTCTCATCCTTTGTCCCCGCTTGTTTGTGTTGGTATTGTTTTTGAAGCGTGCTCTAATGCTTCTTATGTCCCGTGTTGTTTCTGTAAATGCAGTGGACTGAGATCATGTTTATTTATAAAGTGCAATTTATTTGCAGTGATTATTCAAAGTGCTTTAGTGGAGCAATGTGAAGAAACCGAGAAATCAAAACAAATGCAAAGAAATAATAAACAATTGGTTTTATAAGAAATAAGAGTTTAATGAAAAGATAAAACATTAAGATATTATTGAAATATAAATTTTCAAAAATGTTACTAAATTGCAAAAAAATTAATGTCTACAGGTGCTGGTCATAAAATTAGAATATCATGAAAAAGTTGATTTATTTCAGTAATACCATTCAAAAAGTGAAACTTGTATATTAGATTCATTCATTACATACAGACTGATATATTTAAAATGTTTATTTCCTTTAATTTTGATGATTATAACTGACAACTAATGAAAACCCCAAATTCAGTATCTCAGAAAATTAGAATATTGTGAAAATGTTCAATATTGAAGACACCTGGTGCCACACTCTAATCAGCTAATTAACTCAAAACACCTGCAAAAGCCTTTAAATGGTCTCTCAGTCTAGTTCTGTAGGCTACACAATCATGGGGAAGACTGCTGACTTGACAGTTGTCCAAAAGACGACCATTGACACCTTGCACAAGGAGGGCAAGACACAAAAGGTCATTGCTAAAGAGGCTGGCTGTTCACAGATCTCTGTGTCCAAGCACATTAATAGAGAGGCGAAGGGAAGGACAAGATGTGGTAGAAAAAAAGTGTACAAGCAATATTGATAATCGCACCCTGGAGAGGATTGTGAAACAAAACCCATTCAAAAATGTGGGGGAGATTCACAAAGAGTTGACTGCAGCTGGAGTCAGTGCTTCAAGAACCACCACGCACAGACGTATGCAAGACATGGGTTTCAGCTGTCGCATTCCTTGTGTCAAGCCACTCTTGAACAAGAGACAGCGTCAGAAGCGTCTTGACTGGACTGCTGCTGAGTGGTCCAAAGTTATGTTCTCTGATGAAAGTAAATTTTGCATTTCCTTTGGAAATCAAGGTCCCAGAGTCTGGAGGAAGAGTGGAGAGGCACATAATCCACGTTGCTTGAGGTCCAGTGTAAAGTTTCCACAGTCATTGATGGTTTGGGGTGCCATGTCATCTGCTGGTGTTGGTCCATTGTGTTTTCTGAGGTCCAAGGTCAACGCAGCCGTCTACCAGGACGTTTTAGAGCACTTCATACTTCCTGCTGCTGACCAACTTTATGGAGATGCAGATTTCATTTTCCAACAGGACTTGGCACCTGCACACACTGCCAAAGCTACCAGTACCTGGTTTAAGGACCATGGTATCCCTGTTCTTGATTGGCCAGCAAACTCGCCTGACCTTAACCCCATAGAAAACCTGTGGGGTATTGTGAAGAGGAAGATGCAATACACCAGACCCAACAATTCAGAAGAGCTGAAGGCCACTATCAGAGCAACATGGGCTCTCATAACACCTGAGCAGTGCCACAGACTGATCGACTCCATGCCACGCCGCATTGCTGCAGTAATCCAGGCCAAAGGAGCCCCAACTAAATATTGAGTGCTGTACATGCTCATACTTTTCTAAAAATAATTTTTTTTGCACTGGTCTTAATTGATATTCTAATTTTCTGAGATACTGAATTTGGGACTTTCATTAGTTGTCAGTTATAATCATCAAAATGAAAGGAAATAAACATTTGAAATATATCAGTCTGTGTGTAATGAATGAATCTAATATACAAGTTTCACTTTTTGAATGGTATTACTGAAATAAATCAACTTTTTCATGATATTCTAATTTTATGACCAGCACCTGTATATATGCACACACACCATCATTTTAATATTTAATATTTTGATATTAAACTTATTCTTGCACTCAGTTTTAAAGTTATACATAAATAATTTTATACATAAGTACATTATTATAGATTTAAATATTTATTATTAATATTTATTTTGTTGTTTTAATTTTAATCCATCTTTATTAAACTTAAGAAACGTAATTATAATTGACTTAATATATAATGTACTTAATATGGCTACATTTTATGTTAAACTTATTCATTGTTTCACAATTTTAAACTTTTGTCTTAATATGTAAATGTAATTTTAGTAATATATTTATCGATATGGTACCATTTCTCAAGTATCAGACTGCAACAACCAACAGGTTCGTCTTTCTATTTGCGGTTCTTGTAATTTAGTGCTCGTTAATTCCAGCACTTGTGGTTGTGCCAGCTGGTTTCATGTTTTATTCTGGATCTGTGCCACTCGAGGCCGGCCGGTCTCATTAATTCAGTTTCCGTAAACATTCGTAGGTTTCCTGGTGTTAAATAATGCGATTAGTGCCCAGTAGGCCAATTCAATTGTTAGCCACAGAGTGGACATCATTTTCTCACAGCAGCCGTTAAATCAAATTACATATGTGTCAATGTGTGTGTGCGTGTCCGCACTTCCATGGTAATGGGTCTTCATGCATTTTCCCTCACTGCCAGTATCCATGGTAACGACAGGTCTATCACCGCTGTCAGTTGAGAGGGTCTTGAGTGGAAATGATGGACCATCTCCATGCGCTTCAAATGACATACCCGCCCGCCCTCAAGGCACATAGTCGCCGTATGGCAGCATATCTGCTGCCCCCTAGTGTCTGAGAGACATTACTTGCATTAGTACTAGGCCCAAATTGTGTGGATGACCACAATTATGAGAAACAACAATAGTGATGCTTGACTTAGCCAGTACAACGTGGTAAATAACAAGAAAGTACCTGAAGAGAAGTCATAAATTATTCACTTTTTTTGTTTTCAGTGTACTTAATTCACTCTTTGATTCGATACTCTCCCTCAAGATTGAAGGTAGATTGAATGGAGCATGGAGAAACCTGTTGAGGAGCACCGGAGCAGACTTGGGAAATATATATGAGCGTGTTGAGAATTCATTTTCACTGGCAGCTTCAGGCAATCAGACTGATTGCATTTTCAAGTGTTGTGGGTCGACACGGGAAAGGTGTTTGGCAGGAGGTCAGGATGATTCACACGCTGAGCTCTGCTGCCATCTGTTGGACACTGTTTACGTTTGCCAGCTTTTCGTTTTTATTGGATATTGGTCTAAAACAATCTCCAATTTTGAAATGGTCCTTTTACGAGGGCATTTAAATGGATTGACAGCCAATAACTATCCAGTGTTGAAGCTACTTTGAACATTTAGCTTCTCATGCTAGAATCTGTTCATAATTTAAAGTACAGCAAAGATTACAGGCAAGATACTAACAAAAACTAAGAAAAATAGTGTTTTCAAAAGTGCAAATTTACTGTAATTTAACTACTTTTTGAATAGGTAGTTTAAGATAGATTAATGTTACTATTTAATATATATTTTTAATTAATTCAATTTTTAAAATTAGTTTTTATCTGAAAATGGGCTTTGTCATACAATACATTATTGTTGGAAAATATAGCTTGTTAATGGAAATGCAACACTATTTAAAAAACTGTGAAATGTATTTAAGTTCAGTTTTTATAACTATTGCCTACAAGAGTTGCTCCATTGGATCCAAACCTCTGTTCATTTCACCCCTACATAGTTCAGTTAAAGTCTTCTGTCATTTCCATCCAGTCAAATAAAATAAATAAAAACTCTGGCTGTCGTAGTCGTCAATAGAGATCAATCAATAGAGAGCAGCTGTGCAACGAGAAAACGATATGTTTTAAAGACAGGCAGCTGGTCTTAAAACGAATGCATCCGGTTTGCTTCCAAACACTGTGCTTTGAAAATAAATCCTTCAATCTTTGATCATGCCTGAATCAATCAAATTCAATCTAGGACAGGAAACATGCAGCGAATCACCTTATTCAAGAAAATACTATGGAAATGACTTAATTTGAATGAATAAATCCATTCTTATTCCAAATTGTCCTATTGAAATTACCACAAAACTCTATGTAAGAAGGTTTTACATATATATTGCTTTACCCCCGAAATTGATTCTGCTCGTGTACCATGAATTAAGGTGATAAAATCTTGATTAAGTGCTGAAATTCCCTTCAGTTTATGAGCTGCATTCAATAGGAAGTTTAGCAAAGCAATTGCATGCCAGATAAGCGCAGATATATCATGAAAGGTGTTGAGTTTATTTTTTTTGTACTTTAGTCTTTCATGCATGGCATTGTACAGTATCGCATCACCCCTGAGTCAACCCACACATGTGCATGCATGTTGATATCTTGGCTTTTCTCGAAACTCTAGAGTGTTTATTCATGAGCTGATAAACCAGCAACAGTGACGCATTCAGTATATACTGTTTATCAAACCATAACGGCTGTGTGCCTTTTATCACCTAGTGAAAAATCCCCTGACTCTGTGCATCTGGATTCATGAAGCAGATATTATGTGATGGAAACCGCCTGGATTATTATCCTAAGTGCTGAAATGCGCAATGAAAGGCGATCTTGTGCTGACATCAGATGCAGGTTGCACTGGGACTATTCTTTGTCCGAGGGAGGGAGTTTGGGGCCAGGCAGTGCATAACATCCCAACAGCGCCATTCCTCTTCACATGTCCCGATATGAAGGGAGAGACCGATTACTGGGGATGTCACAGTGCACAACACCATTTCTGAAGACATCATTGATGCTTTTCCATCTCTAGTAACCAGAAGATCAAGTCTGGATTGGCTTATTTGGGGTCACTAAATCATTTTTGGACATCTAGAATACTTCAAAATGACATCTTAAGTGTAACCAAACAATCTGAGAAGGTTTTATCAGTGTTCCTCATTTCACTATTGACCATTTTTGATTTAACATCATGGTACGGATCACATGCACCATCTCCTTCAGCACCGACGACGAGCCAGTTGGTCGCTCGCACCAAGACAGCTTCGACGATCACTACAAGCGCGTGGTGTGGTCAAGAGATGCCGAACATGGCAAATACCAGGAGGAGGGTGACGATCCGGACACATACGATGGGACGGAAGAAGAAGTGGTGCACGATACCAGCCTTGCCACATTTTTTGGCGGCTGCTCCCTCCATGGTGCCAACCACGTCTTCGTGGAGGACAAGTTCAGCATCCGCCGGGGCTTGTGGACGGTGGTCTTCCTGTTGGCGATCTCCATGTTCCTCATGCAGGTAGTGGACCGTGTCATCTACTACCTGCAGTATGACTACATCACCATGCTGGACGAGCGTAATGCTAGGAACATGACGTTCCCCGCCATCACGCTCTGCAACTACAACTCGTTCCGGCGCTCGCAGCTGAGCTACAGCGACTTGCTTTTCATGGGGCCGTTGTTGGGATACGAAGACAACATGGCACCAGGAATCCCTTTGGCGCCGGAGCCCGACAGACAAGGGTCTCGATTCAGCCTCGCAGAGTTCTTCAATCGCACCCGTCACAGCATGGAAGACATGCTACTGGAGTGTACCTTTGCTGGGAAGGAGTGTGGCCCGGAACACTGGAGAGAGGTAGGACCGGCATCTGGATGGACTCGTAGAGTTAAATTTTGGCCCCCCGACACTCAATTCATTCTCGGCGTGTTATTGTGAGGGTGGCTGGCTGACTTTATTTGCGAGAAGATAAATGGAGTCGGTGAACTTGAGGTGTCAGAGAAGATGAATAGGTGTTCTCACTGTATCTAACAGGAATCAGAAGCCATTTATTCTTTGTGTTCACTGTTGCAAATGAAAACAGCATTTCAGACCCCCATTATTACCCTTTGACTACTCATGATTGATAATTATATGGTGTAGCTTGCTTTTGTGTAACACATTGGCCTGTTTCAAGGCCACTTGAGGGATTTTTTTTTCTCCATACTTGCTGCTGAAGTTTTGATGTTGTAGAAATTGGTCTCCGGTAAGTGTTTGCATAGATTTGTCAGATATAATGACAAGGTTATTGTGCGTTGTTCTTCAGGCTTTGTGGATGGTGTTTTTGTAAGGATACAATTGTTCTGTTTGTAGCTAGTTTCTTCAGAACTGTTTTAAGCTGGAAGCATTAATGAAATATCAAAGCTTTTGGAAAGTGTTAGCTGTGTTGTTTTATATAATATTCTATTTTATGATTGAATTTTATTAATTATACTTTTTTTTTTTTTTTTTATATTTGTGTTTCTATTATATAATTATTTGCTTTTCTACTACTTTTTTCTTAAAAGGTCCTATGTATTATCGTACATCGGTTTTCATACATGAAAATATGCAGCTGCATTATATTTTACTGTAGGAAGGTCTCTTGAAGTGAGATGTCATATTTGGGGCCACTTGTCATCAAAGATTTTGAAAACCGCTGATATAGGATGCGAGTTTTCTGTGTGGAGTATCGCTCTAGCGTTCTTCCCCCAAGAGCAAGTCTGAGTTTGCAGCTAATCCCTTTACGCTGATGAAAAGAGAGCTGCCTGTCTATGAAATAGGCATTTTGTTTGTCATTGTTGCTGATCTCAAGGTTTCTAGACGGCGCTCACCCCGTTCGAGATCTCCCGTGAGTCAAGCTCTTATTGAGCTGAGTGAATTATGTGGTGCTTCGCCGCAAAGGCCAAGAATATATGTGGTAGCGCTTACTGAAGAATCAGTTTAGAGAACTTAAGTATATTTAGTCTCCTGCCTGGTTAAGTGCATGTGGGGTTTTAAACACTGCTGGGTGCACTCTGATAATGAATGTTTATTATCTCATACCTCTAATGGGATGCATTATCAACCTACTTAAAAGGTGCAGCATGGATAATCTGCTGTATGCACACAAACAAAGCATTCAACGACCATAAATACTGTATTATATAATCCACATTGTGGTTCAACTAGTATATCAGTTCATATCAGCTAGCTCTCCCAGTCAATGCCAGTGTTCTTTGCTAATCTCGACCTCTCCATTAGTGCTTATTTGCTAATCATTCTTGCGACACTAAGAATGTGAGTTCACTGTGTGCGAGTCTCCATCGATTGACAGATATTTAGAAGAGTGCTGGAGCGGGTCGATAGGAGGCGGGCCTGTGCCAAGCAGACAGGCTGCTCATCTTTCCGTCCCGGGGCAGAATTCGAGTCCCACTTCCTCCAGCTCCATTAGACATGGATCTTTTTTCACCACCAGAGCACAATCTCACATTTCACACTTCTGCACTCCTAGCCGTCCCATCAGCTAACTATTGTTCGGTCAGATAGTGGAGTAGGTTATGACTAACAAATGTCTGTGTTTGTGACGTTTCAAGATTTTCCTTTGTGTTATTGCTCATACTGAATTGTTTGTATTCAAGACATGAATAATACCTAGAATAAAGATACATATACTTGTTTACGCAAAAAAAAAGTAAAAAAGCTGCATCCAGTTATTCTACCTTGAAAATATGTGTTCCATGTCGGAATGTCTATTTTTGTTTTAGTTTGTGATTCCACCCACTGCCAATTTACCCAATAGTATTTTGACACCCAGGTTGCCAGTTAGCGGAAAACACATCGGAAATTTGCAGCCATGGAAGTTAGCAAATGAACTGGCTTAGAGATTGCAGAATGTACTTGACGTAAAAAGCCTCACCATCCAACTAAACATCTCTATGACCAGAGGAATAGAGCCCTGAACGGGCCTCAAATTTAGGCCCTCGCCCGGCCCTGATCCCGAGAAGCTCAGGCCCCAGCCTGGCCCGAGTCCGACCTGAGCCTGTCTTTTTCCCCCTTCTCCCAAAACAGCTTATACTACTGTTTAAGCTATTAAAATCGTTCAGTTTTGTATGTAAAAGCAACGTTTTTTGTTCATTATAACTTTTTTTTTTTTTTTTAAGTAAAAACCAAGTGGCCAGTGGCATACAATAAGCTGGTCATAGTCTATGTTTGATCAATTTAACCTTCTCAAATCATCACAACTTGCCTAAAATAAAATCTATAGTTATAAAACTGTTCAAGCATATAACAATGTTTAAATGTTAAACCCAGATAAATGTGCGCTTTATCCAATAATTTGTGTGGAGAGTGGAAGCTAAAGCACGCTTTGCAGGACATGGAAACGTCAGCGCGCTCACTTGTATTTTTTTTCAGTGGATACGCCGCCATTTTTGCTCATAAAGGTAAGAGTAATACATCATTCGGAACTATAAAGGGTCTACTTTTATTTGTGTGCACTCTAAATATCTACAAAACATTGTGCAAAACAAACATGATGCGCTTTCTGCCGTCTCTGTCTCAGGGCTCTCAAGTTTTGAAGACAGGCAAGAGTGACATCTCATCACCCCCCCCAACCCCCCCCCCCCCCCCCCCCCCCCCCCACCACCCCGTAACCTGCCCTTTTGGGGGGGCTGTCCTCTCAGGGTGAATGAAAGGATGCTTAGTTGCCTTTTATCCGAGATGCAATGATTAATGCATCCATGGCCAGGATATAATTATAAAATATGACATGATTTTAAAAGTTTATAACATCAACTATGCAATACACTTGAATTAATTTAGTGCTAATAAAATTATTAAGCCTATTGGAGAGAGATATATTTATAATGTGACAATATGTCAGTCATCGTGTGATAACGAAAATATGACTAGGCCTAGACTACTTGTTCTGAGCAGATGTTGTCAGTGAACAGGCTGTAAAACTGTTGGCTAAGTAACAGACACTCATGAAAAACTGATGTTAATTATCTGGGAAACATTCTCTAACAGCAGTCAAGTTGTCATAATATTGTTTGTGTCAAACAAGTTGTGAATTTGCTGTAACAGGAGATCATTACTTACTTTGTGCTCAAAGTGATGCTTTTTCATTAGTTGTTGCGTTAAATCTTACCCAGATACAATAGTGCTATTTTCTGATTGGCTATTGTGTAGCCTATTTCTTTTTTTTTGATTGGCTGATAAGTGGCAGGCTCGACTAAGAACTCCAGGGGAGACGCGCTTGAATCCTGCCGGTTCCATAGCGAGAGCGGCGCGGCCAGAGAAATGTTGGGCGCTGCGGTATATTAAATATATTATAAATAGTTTTTTCTGCGTGAGAAATACAATGTGTGGCGGGAGTGCGTGACAATAGACCGAAATGAGTGACTGTCACGCTCAATGCGTGACACTTGAGAGCCCTGCTGTCTTGAACAGGGGCACTTTACAAAAATTAACCGATCTCAGTGAATACATGGCTTACAGACATGACAAATATATCTACAAAATAAAACAAATCGAAAACAAAAAATCTTTCATAATAATCATAATCCATAAAGCTGCATTTGAGGAGACGGCGAGTCAGGATCGGCAACTTCATCCTTGCGAAACGGACTCAGAAAACACTAGTTTATTAGTAAATAAGTCAAATATCTCCTTACTATTTCCCCCGGACACATTCATGGTAATTACTTTTACTGGGGCTTTGCGGCAAGCAAAATATGGTGCCTACTGCATGCATTTGAACACGAAACACCGTCTAGCCGCTCTTGACAATCGGGGTAGTACAGTCTTGTGTTGTTTCCACTAGCGTGGCAATATTTTATTTTTCATCACTAATTGATGGATGTCTAAAATATAAAAATGAGAAGCCTAAAAAAAGGCCCGAGGCCCAGCCAGTGTCTGAACTATGACGTGAAAATTGTCTCGAAGCCCGGCCCTAGGGGCGTAAAAAAGTCAGGGGCCATCGGGCCCGGGCTGAAATGCAGGGGTCTACAGTGGAATATTTCAACGTCATCAGCCTACAGTTTAAGGTTTGTCGCCTTCCATTGCCAATTTTGCTTGTTGATGTTGTGTTCCCCCAATCTGGCAACCCGCGTGGAGCCTGATGAGGAGTGGGCAGGAGAAACACATTTATTTATTTTTTGGACTGCAGTACTCATTTCAACCACTAGCTGTCAATATTGCATTCTGCACCTTTAATAATGTAATAATGCATTTAAAACAGCAGACAACATAACTCACAACTCACTGTGGACACAAGTATTTTTTATCGTTATAGTTATCGTTCTTGCTGTGAATGGGTCTTAAAAGCTGTGCTAACACTCAGCAATTTTCTTAGTGATCAGATTTAATATTTTAACCTGAAAAACAATAAAATGGACTTGCATTGAAGAGACTCTTGATGATTTAAGAGATTTATTTTGCCAAACACCGTAAGCATATTCATTTTGTCTAATCTGCTTAATTAGGCTAGTTAAAGAAATAACGATTGAGTGAAATGCAGTTAATTATAGATGTGGAATCAATAAATGGGTTGTCATTTAAGACTCTTACAGGCAAAAAGCTGCAGGGTCTAGACTTCATCTGATGCTGTATTTGGTGTCTTGACCTTGACTGTATAATCTTAACTTGATCTTCATGGTTTATCGGAGGATTGGTGCTGATGACAGCAGCTCATCTAATATTAACAAGGCCAGAAAACACATTTCACACCAGCTTCTCTCCATCCCTGGCTCTGTTCCCTTCATAACCCTCAGAAACGCTTACGCAGCACTCTGTGAAATGCTAATTCATTGCACAGCCATTTAACGATGATGACAGTGATCGCATTGAAAGGTTTCAGTGTTTGACCGAAGGCTTTATTGGAGTGTGTCTAGACTTGTAAATTTTTTCCTTTAAAGACATCATGAATAAAATAAGACTATTGATCAATTTAAAAAACAAAAAATATCAAGTTAACTGCATTATTTCCAGATTCATTGAATTAATGCTATATAGGATATGTCATGCAAAATAATAATTATTCAAATTATGAAAATAAAACCCTTTATTATTAAAAAAGGTTGAAAAACGTATTTAATACATAATATTTAGGGGCTGCAAGTGTATTTCCCAGAGTGTTGCTACGCAGTTCTTAAAGTGTCTCCCAAGTGTTGCTTTGTGGTTGCTAAGATGTTCTGGGTGGTTTCTAGGTGCGGGTGTTCAGGGTGGTTAAAGAGATTGTTATTGTGCATTGCTACGGTGTTATAGATAGTTGCTAGGTGCGAGACGAGTTACACCAAAACTTTCTATTTAGGATTATTGGTTTGTTTAAATCACTCTCCTTATGTGAGCAATAGTGCTAGTGACTGAACTAATGGAAACTACTAATGACTTTCTTTTGTAATTTTACAGTTTAATGATCATGAGTCTCTTTTAATGCGTCTGAGTTTTGCACCTGATTTCACTGTTGCTTTCTGAACACTAGAGGGCCACATAACACACAAAAATGACCCTTTCTCAACAGACTCGAAGAGACTCAGTCCATTGAGTGCTGAACTTCATCACAACAATGCATGCACAGTTACAAAGAAGTTCATTTGTTTTATGAATATAAACTTGTGCAGCCCAATAAAACGGATTTAAAACAGCACATTGGCTCAAGACCGCCACAGAAAAAAACACTAATATTGGATGGAGATTGAATTTGGAAGCTGGCAGCATATTGAAGTCAACATGAAATGACTCTATTTACTTTATTATTTTTATTTCTGGTTTTATATTGCCTGATTCCCTACTGCATTTCATTATAAAGAAAAATAATGTTTTTAAAACAACTTTTTTATATATATGTCTAGTTCATATCTAGTACGCCATGTAAGTTTAATATAAATATTGATATTTCTATACTAAATATATCATCATCCAAACAATTCCTCCTGAATATATCGTCACACCCACATTATTTCTTATTAAATATCTTGATACTTTCAAAAATATATTATATTGTACAATCACAATGGTTTCCAAACACCATTTCATGGTGTGTGACAAAAGACTTTCTTTCTGCTGCTCAGTGATTTATAGAAAATAGATTTCGGTCTTTTCAAGTACTGTTCCTTGGTATTTTCACAATATATTTGAAAGTTAAAGTGCAACAAAATTTGGTTCAGACGAGTCGAGAATTCGTACAGTCAGTCTGCAGCACAAAAACAATCTGTACGAAGTACCTTTCTGCGAGTATAATGCCCACGCTTATCTTGTTCAGAATAGTGCTGTGATGAATGCACCTCGGCTTTGTTTACCGCGGTAATAGCCGGAGGTGTACAGATGATCGCCATCGCCAATGGCAACGCACTGAAAGCGTGTCATTGTGTTCTCAGGGTCTTGAGCGAGATGTGCATCTTAGAAAACTGAGTATTCGTCTCTCAATGATGGCACACGGTGTGTGTGCAGACGCCACTGAGAGCTTTGATTTACTGGGTGTTTTCATACCTGCCATGAGGGAAAGCAGGGACACCGGATGACTTATTTCAGTGATGGATGTGCCGCATTATCTCCAAGACAATCAACAATTAACCTACACACAGCCTGCTATGACGTCCTTCAGGGGTTTGTAAATGCGTAAGAACGTTCTGCAGATGTTCGTTAGAGATCTTATTCATATCCATATCTCAATTAAGTGTTAATTGTGCTAATTGTGTTAATTGTGTTAATTGTGTCTTGCTGTGGGGAAGTCGTGGCCTAATGGTTAGAGAGTCGGACTCGTAATCGAAAGGTTGCGGGTTCGAGTCTCCGGCCGGCAGGGATTGTAGGTGGGGGAAGTGAATGTCCAGCGCTCTCTCCATCCTCAATACCACGACTGAGGTGCCCTTGAGCAAGGCACCGAACCCCCAACTGCTCCCCGGGCGCTGCAGCATGGCTGCCCACTGCTCCGGGTGTGTGTTCACGGTGTGTGTGTGTGTGTGTGTGTGTGTGTGTGTGTGTGTGTGTGTGTGTGTGTGTGTGTGTGTGTGTGCATTTGTTCACTACTCACTGCTGTGTGTGTGTGCACTTGGATGGGTTAAACGCAGAGCACCAATTTCGAGTATGGGTGACTCTTTTTTTTTTTTTTTAAGTCATTATTAGTCATGTTAGGCAAGACACTACAGGTGAAAGGGGAAAATTTAAATTTTTATAGATATTATCATACTTTTCCCAGTTGATCAATCACAGTATGTTACGACAACTGATTTGTATTATAAGTCTATTATGTGTAAATATGATCCAGAGTCTAATTAAATATGCCCTAATTTGCATACATTTCCAGAACAGAAATCTTTAGATGACGCTTGATTCAAAATTCAAAACTTGTATGATTTTGTTTACGTATTACAGTTAAAGGATTTTGGATATCACTTTTTGTCAAAACATAAATCAGGCAAATGATGTATGAACAAACGCTTCTGTAAAATTCTTCTGAATATTGATGGGAATAAAACTGTAAAGTTTGGTGTATGTAAGTGATACCGACGTGGAGGGAAAAAAAACTAATGTAATTTTGAAGGTATGTATTATAATTGAAATATAAGCTTAAATGATTATTTTGGATGGTTTCTTTTTACTAGTGTGAAAGAAGACAAGTTATGAAGCACAAAATCTTTAAATTGACCCCGAAAAACAAAGGTTTGACTGTAGTGTCTTGCTTTAATTGGAACTTGAGTGCTGTCTGAGCAGGGGCGATTCCTCTGAGGCAATGCCTCCTCAAGAAATTGAAAAAATGAAGTATAAAAATAAATCAATGCAAATATTACAAAATATATCATTAAAAGTGTATAAATCACTTGTTTTTCTGAAGAAACATTGTCCAACAGTGACACTAGCTGATAAAGTTACAGCAGGAGTCTGCGTTTCTCTTGCCTCCCCTGAGCCCATTGAGTTTTAACAGACCCCCTAAAGCATGCAGTGAGTTTGGTGGTGGGTAATTGAGAACGAATGAGGGAAGCAATGCCTTCATCGCGATATGATTGGATATGACTGGTTATGATCGGCTGTGGTTGGTTCATGCAATAAAGCCTCTTGTGTTTGTGCGCATTCTGCATTTGTGAATCAGTCTGAATAAACAACATAATGGCAGTAATGGAAAGACTAATTGAAAAAGTAGGCTAAGTAAACAACTCGCAAACTCTCATGATCCGAAAAAATCCCAAAAATAAGTTCACAAATAAAATATACTGTTTACATTGTTACTGCCTTGAGTTATTATTTTGGAATAAATGTCAAATGTTTAAAAACACTAACTTGATGAGATTCATACTAGAGATTCTGTACACCGCGGTTAAAATATGGGCCAAAAAGTAGAAAATTTGCTCTATAAATGAAAAGTGAAATAGTGTGAAAAGAGTGATTTGTAATGTATATGAAATCCACCGATGCAAACAGACAAAGTGTAACAATATAAACACTCAAATGTCTATTTTGGTTGTTTTTTCCATTAGTCTGACAGAAGACATTTCATGGGAGCAAAATAGTCCAAATTCTGAAAATGGACCAGAAAAACATAGGTTTTGTCTGTAGTGTATTGTCTTAATTGGAACCGGAGTACAATCAGAGATGTAAAAAATGGTCTCTAAAAGTGAAATGGGGTAAAGAGGGTGAAAATCCCATAAATGTTTCTAATTAGGAGGAGTGTGACACATGGGCCTGACCTGACACGAAATGTGCCAATAAGCACTTATCATGGCTAATTGGCTCGTTACTTAATCTCTAATGGCTTCTTAATGTTTTCATCCATCATATGGAGTAAAGAATATCCCAGCAGCCATCTGAAAAGGTAGGATTTGCGGTGTTTGGGTTGGGGATGTGAAAGCTTTCGTGTTTTTTTTAGACTCACCTTTGAAGTGATTCACACTTGGCTGCGTTACAGTTCAGCCGCTCCTAACTGAGACCGATAAACTCAGATCTGCAGCTCAAATCAATTGTAGAGAGCCAGAGAGGCTTGAATTGTAGTATCTGAGTGATTTCAAGTGTCTAATCATAAATTAAAGGCCAAAGAAGCGTGTCTTCATGTATAGATGTGTTTTCCTAACTTGTTTATATTTGTATACTTGCTTAAGGGTTGTGTTGAAGTAATGTTGATGTGTAGTGCTTTCCATAGAAATGGGAAGCACTCACAAGATTGCCTTTCTGAGATCTCAGTGCACATGTTGCAAGATATGAATCAGTTAGGAGACTTGTTTGAAAGGAACCAGAATGATGTAATGAGCACTTGTAGAAGAACTAGTGGTTTGACAGTTTATTGATTTATAACTCTTTTGAGACATGTTTTGCAGTTAAACTTGATTCTGTTTGTCATTAGTCACCTTTTCACAGAAATTTAGTACCTTTTTTTTGTGCTGAATTAGACTTTTAAGAACTAGTGTATCATTTATTACGGTGTGTATGTTGATTGATTGATTTTTAATTATTCATGTGATGTTTGTTCTTTTACTCTGTGAAGGGCCTTGAAGAACTATATACATTTCATATTTTATTTATTGTTTTATTTTACTACATTGAGTTTATTTAATAACTTCAAGCCTGACTCATTGACCACTGGCTGATCTGTTTGTAACATTCTGTTAAAATTATTCTGGTCACACTTTACTTTAAGGCCCAATTCTCTCCGTTAACTAACCATTAACTGACTTTTGTCTCAATAAACTCCTAAGTATGCTGCTTATTAATATGCTTATTAATAGTTTAGTTAGTAAGGTATATGTTACGTTTAGGTATTGGATAGGATTAGGGCAGCCCGATCTCACGGCAATTCATACATATTTTACGAGGTGGCTAATTCTTACGACCTCACTCATACAAATTCAAATGATTTTTGCTAAATCGTACGTATTTACGAGTTGCCAATTTGTACGAATGACCTACACCTAACCCCGCCCCTAAACCTATCCGTCACTGGGGTTTAGACAAATCGTACAAGTGAGGTCATGCAAATTCGTATGAATTAGCCACCTCGTAAAATACGTACGAATTGGTCATGAGATAGCGTTGGATGAGGGATCTAGAATATGGTTATGCAGAATATGTGCTGTATAAATACTAATAAACAGCCAAAATGTTAATAATAGGCATGCTAATAAGTAACAAGTTAATAGTGAGAATTGGTCCCTATACTAAAGTGTTACCTTGATTTATTGATCTCAGCTGTGTAGTGTAGGAAAAAAAAAGGTTTCAGTAAAATGCTGGAGTGAAATTAAATTCAAAGGGCTGTTGGTTGGAAGTGAATAGGATCAGTGGCAGAAGTGATTCAGATATGAGGTCAAGCAGGTGTTGAAGTCTATCAGCCACACACACACACAAATACACAAGTGTGTGTTTCCTGCAGGGTGAAGTCGACACGTCCAGCCTCATTACTCTTGCTCTATATGTGTCTGACAACTGCTGTTATCCGCTTTCGCTACACACACACACACACACGCACGCACATTGACTGGGTGTACCTGGAGCTGTATTAATAGACCTTGGACAGATTGTCTGTGATGCAGACAGGTGGAAAGAGAAGTACAGATTCCTAGATGAGTTCAGATGGTTTGTATTGATGGGTGAATCCCACATTCTGCCAAGAAAGTGTCTGGCTCATTTCTCCTAAAATCAAAAGAAGAAAGCATTAAATTATATTTTATATAGATAACATTGACTCTATATATCAAGACTAAATAATTGTAGTCTTGATGCAAAATATCTTCACTTTTTTTTGCTGAAATATGACCTTGAAACATCATTTCACTCTGTTATAATTTTAATCTGCATCTGTAAAGCTGATTTGTGTCCTTGTGAGCAACAACAGTGAACGATCCTCTTTTAATATGATCATTCATGTTGAGTTGAATGAGTTTGATGCTTGTTTAAAACTTGACGTTATTTGACATTACAACGTCCCAGTTCATCCATTGTGAATACTATAAAGCGACGTCTACAAAACCTTCTCATTTAGTCGTTCATTTGATGAAATATGTGCTTTGTTTTGACATCAAAGTCTGACATGAGCTTCATTTCTATTAGTGTTCGCCTCACTGTAACAGAAGTTAGACCTGAGCAAGCTTCGGCGTGACTTTGGAAATGAATCGGGCCCCATTATATAGTCTTAATTCAAAGACAATTTTGAGATCAAACAAACTTAAATAACTCCTCATGGGGCACAAGAGAAGACAGCACAAATTACTGATGTTCATGGTCACCTGAGGTGAAAAACTCTAAAAATAAAATTGAGTTTAAATGTAAGCATGCCACCGACCGTGATTACTGCTTCTGGGGGCAAGACTTTGATGTCCCGCTGCTCTGAAAAACTGACAACACAGACTGCTGGGAATTCTGACCTGAAGCGAGGTTGACGCAGATCTGTGCATTAGAAGCAGCTGTTTATCTTTAAGAGGCTCTCAGGGAATACTGGGAGAGTGACAGTGTTATTTATTGCAGAGATTGTTTATGGAGATGTTTCTATACTCATACATGAGTTATTGTTGCTCGTTTTTTAAGGTTGGTCATGTGAACAAGATTCATATCGGCAGCGAGTCAGAGCAGCTGACCCGTGAAGATGGGTTCAGTTCAATCCGTCTGAGAAACATTCATCAGAACCGCCTCACTAACACACAGATTCGCCCAGTGATGCTTTTTCCTTATTTTTTCTAACTCTGGCTTTTTCCTGAACTTTTCAGTTTTATGGGTTTAGGGGGTCGTATATGCATCCCTAATATTGGGTTCCTTTCAAAATGTTAGATTGCCTCAGAAGTTTAGTCAGATACTTCACCAGACACATTTTTTGAGATTGCAATCACCATAATCATCCTAACCTAGTTAGGCACCATTGTGCAGTTTTTATTCTCTACTTGAACATTATTTCTCTTGTTTTGAATGTTTTGAGCAATTTCTGTCATTGTTTTGAACATTCAGTCTGTTAACACGTGTTAAAAATCCTTTCTCTGTAAATCAGACGTTTTGAATGTCTTTTCAGTTATACAATTTGAATATTCTGCCTTTCATTTCAAAGAATTTGAACATTCTATTTATTCAGATGTGTTTTTTGTTTTCTATTTTTCGCTGAATTTGTCATATGATCATTTTCCCTCAATTAGAACCTTTTGCCTTCAGTCTAATCATCTGAATTTGAATCTTACAATCTTTAACATTCTTTCTTTTCTTCAGCAGTTTTGAATGTTCTTTTCTCCAAATTCAGCCATTTGATCATTATCTCTGTTTATTAGTCTTTTCAATTTGAACGTTAAGTGAAAATGTATCTCATTTTGAATGTTTTAAACATAGTTTCTATCTCCTGATTCAAATATCATGAACGTTAGTTTGTTCCTCAAAAGTTTTTAATGTCTTCTCCAATTAAACATCTTAAAATATAGTTTCTCCTGATTTGAAAGTGCTCTCTCTTGAATCAAACATCTTGAACATTTCCCGTTTCAAACAGTGTCTTTCTGAACTGGCATGCGTTGATCGTCATTTTTCTTGATTGTAATGGCATAGCCATTCTTTCCCCTGATTAAATAAATTTAGATATGAATTCCATTCTTTGGGTTTCCTGATAAAAAGCGCAGCTCATTAGGTTTAGAGAGAGTCACACTTTCTCTCGCTCATGTTTTCTGTTTCTGGCTTTGTCCATGATTTATTTTGTCCTCTGCTGCACTGTCTAGTATTTTATTTCTTTTCCTTCATTCTCTTTCTCCTCTCGTTCACCGTTCTTTCCGTAAAACTGAAGCTCCTCTGCCATCATCTGAACTAAATTGTCTCTTTTATCGCTTGCGACTCGTCTCAGTCCACAGCTGCAGAGTCTCCGCAGAGGACACTTGGCATCAGTCTGGGTGCTGATATAGGCAGCTTTCCAGATCACTACAGCATACACTAGTGGGGTACTGAGGACTGGGTTTAGTATGCAGAACGTTAAATTAGAACAGGACCGTCGAACCAGCTGTGATACTAGTTTACAGTTTTTTGCTTAATCTGCTATTTAAATCTGTAATTTACTTGGTTAATTTGTAAATGGAATCTCTTTAAAATCTCAATTTCTCATAGACAGCATTTTAATTCATAAAATGTTATTCTTACTATAGGCCTATGTAATAATGAATAAATAGAGTTTAGGATGAGATTTCAAAGATATCTGAATTTGGGATCAGATTTTCCAAATATTCCATCAAAATTCAATATGAACTCTTTCTCATCAAACCACTATCCCTCAAAAAAATTCAGCTTTGCATTTTTACAGTATGACAACTATTGACTCGTTTATTAGGAATGAAAGATTAAAGTCAGTAAAAAACAAATTTGAACATCCATTGTGGGATGGAAAATGTAAGTCGCATTTCAAACAACGGAAAAAAATCAAATTAAATTTCCCTCAAGAAATACAGCGTCTTTCAGTGCCTTACTTTCGCTGGAGAAATCAATGAGCTATCGTTGTAATGCTTGCCATTTCATTCCAAATGGAAGGAGCTGTATTGCTGTTGTGCTTTCTATTTTCCCTTTGTTCACCATGAAATAAACCACTCTAGACCCCATCAAGGCTATTTTGGGCTGCAAACGATTTTCCCCATAAAATGCAATCTCGGTTGGGGCTCTGTCATGGTTTTGCTCTTCAAGTCTCTTCCTAAACCCACTGGCCATCTGCTGGAGTTGACTGTCACTCAGCTAGCAGATAATAGCTAGATTGGCATTACTTTGAACATAACATTTCTGCAATGTAGGGTAGAGTTTTTAACGTGTGTTCTGATTTGCACCAAGACAGACTTTCTCTTGTAGTTTATAGTGTTAAAATACCTTCTTTTTTTCTCCCGGTGTAATGTTGTGTAAAGAATGCAACTCTTTTGGGTCATTTGGTTGCCTTTCAACCATTATAGAGGGCCTTAGAGCACTGAACCATTTTATACACAATCGAAAGCATTGCTTTTTATTTCAGGCCAAAAGGAGATGTATCACCCTTTTTTTACAAAAGAGCAGTGCATTTGCAATGTCCATTTAAGAGGCTGTGAATATAAAAAAATAAAAAATTAGAAACTTGCACCAACCCTTTTAGATATTTTTCAATCCTCGCCAATATGATGAAATGTTTTCCAATTTTTGTTTTGCCCCCTTCAGCATCAAAAAGAATACATAGTTTCTCCACAGCAGCAAACCACATGGAGTTATTTTCCAAAAAAATTAGATGGTTCTCACTGCAGAACACAAGATCCAGGGGGTGTGATCCAGGGGGTGTGATCTAGATCCAACTCCTCCCACCTTACATATACCTAAACCTACCCGTTTCCACCTCCTGATTCCTAAGCCTACCCATCCCCTAGATGTGGATCCAACCTCGCCCCCTGGATCTTTGTTCTGCAGTGAGGGGCTACTGAAAAAAAATAGCTTGAATTCATTCTGAATTCGTAATAAATTGGTCTTTGGCGGCGAGCTGCAGACCAGGTTTTGCCGAATACTAATTTGCGTCTTCATCTGGGTGTTGATGTAGCTCAGCGTGTGATTGTCCCCACAGCGGAGCCGCATCCTCTTTGATGAAGACGCTTGTAAAAAAGCGTCTGTGACTGTTGAACATGTGGGTGTGCAGTGACGAACAGCCACTGGGGTCCCATGCCAACATCACACTCCTCCAAAATATGAAAAGATTGAAAAAATAATTGCTATTCCTTCTGCCTGAGCCCTGAAAGCCACAAACATATTTGGTTTATCACAAATTTATTTCTCCAGTGTTTTTAAAAAAACATAATTCTAAATTTTAAATGAAGAACATTTTAATGATAAACATATATATTGTGAATCTAACTCAAATAATGAATACAAATTAGTATGCAAGTAACCTAAAAAGAATAAACATCCAATACAAAAATATTACTTGATGCAGTAGTGTGCATGTTATAGGTGCCAGAACAAATCTTCTACTCCTTCCCAAGAAATGTAGTTTGTGTGCCACTACAGTAGTGTTCAAGATGGCATACATCATGATCTGTTCTCTCTCTAAGAAAATAACTTTTTAATTGTTTCGTGAGCTCCAACTTCTATTTAACATGAAATAGCTCTTCTTGGCATATATTTGATGTGACTGAAATGAAATGTCAAATGTGAATCGTAACACCTCCACTGTAATATATTTGTGACATTCATAGCTCCTTGCGTATTTTTTCTCAGTAAAATAGATGATTAGATGACGACAAGGACGCACACAGTGTTTGAATGTCCACAGATCCACCCACCAGCATTTGCTTCATATAAGACTGAACACATCAGGGTGTTTACAGGTTTATTTTGGCACAGCATTCTGGTCAATACTGTCCTCTGTTATGTACACATGTGGACAAGAGCCTTTGTGAGGCATCTCAGAGCCTGCCAGTGAAAAAAAGGGGTTATTGACTTTGAACACATTGTTAAGGTAAGTGGGCCATGACCTGCTGGCACCATGCCCATTTTCCCTGCTTGACTAACAGCCCGAGCTTAAGGACGTGCCCACTTAGTCTAAAAGGGATGGAGAGTGTAATTATTGGTCTGAATGATGCATTGTACAACCAACAATTAAAAACGGAACCTTATTTTCATGTAAAAAAAGAAAAAGCACAATAGTATATGAATATGCTAACGTCAATAAATGCTATTTTGATGATTGGCTGCTGCTGGCATAAACAGACTCACTGTACACACAGATATCATTTAAAGAAAAAAATGAATATTATATTTTATATATATATATATATATATATATATCATACACATTTTATTTAAAAACAAACAAAAAAAATGTATCAACAGTATGATGCATATTGCAAAATTTAGAAACAAATGTGGTCATTTTAATCTTGTGGAAATCACTCAAAATAAATCACTCAAATAGTGTATTACAGTTAATTATTACAGCAAGGCGTCTTTGTCAAATAAAATGAAAACGAAATGTAACCACTGCAATAAGAAAGTTCAGTGAAGTAACGGGCAGCAGAGGATGAGCGCGCTCACAAAGCAACAGAGCTGAGAGCGCGCGGAGGGGATGAAGCTGAAACGAGGGGTTCCAACACACGCCAGTGAATTACTTCCCCTGAATTTATGAAAATTGAACTTCAAAGTGCATAGCAGATTTACTGTGTATGGCATAGCACCGCACGAGTGCGTGACGTGAAGAAATGTGTCGAGGTGTGCGTTTCTGGCAACAGTTGCGACTTTTATACCGGCTATATTTCGCTTCCCTAAGAGGACATCTGGATCTGGAGAAATAATCTTTTACCGTCCTTATTTACCACAGCACTGTACTTCAACTAGTTTTGATGAATCTGCAGATTTGTTCCCCAGATAAAACGCCACAGGAACAGAAATGCGCGATGTTTATTCGTTTTGGGGAGCTTTGGAGCGTTTAAGGGGTCTCTTCTGAGGTAAAACTGCGCGTCAAAGGACTCAGACCTACTCCAAGATGTGCCAAGGCGACTCCGCACCGAAACAACGCGCTGAAGGATCACTAGAAGAAGCTGGCAAGCTTTTCTTGAAGCACACGACCTTTCATGGATTGAGACACGTCTTTCTGAGCGGCTCGTACCCGCGTAGAGTCGCGTGGCTGCTGGCGTTTCTAACGGCGCTAGCGCTGCTTTTTACTTGGTCCTCTAACCGGGTCCGATACTTGCTGTCCTCGCCGGTGTACAGCAAGGCGCATATGGTTTATGCGAAACGCCTCGTATTTCCAGCCGTGACGATTTGCAACCAGAACATCTTAATGCCGCGTCGTATGAAGAAACCGGACATCTTCAGCGCGGGACGCTGGCTTGGACTCTTCGGGAAAAACTGGCAGGTGTCCCCCGCGGTTCGAGAAGCACTTGCATCGCACGTCGACGGAACTAATAATGAGCCTCCCTGGTCACCTTTTTCTCGCATCCTGGACTTCAACCACTTTCTGCCTCCTCCTCGAGACTCTCAGCCCTCCATGAGGCAGTTATTGGACCGTCTGGGGCATCAGCTGGAGGAGATGTTGCTTTATTGTAGATTCCAAGGGCAACTGTGCGGACCGCGCAACTTTAGCACCGTAAGTTTGTGTACATTTTAACTTCCACACGATGCAAGAATTGTTGTGACCATTTCTTTCTTGCGCTTGTTTAATTAGTATAAATTACGCTTTGCCATAACATATTGCAGTATGCAAATGAGTCTTCTGTGCACCATTTGAACGGGTTTTATCTAATTTAATGCGAACTTAAAGTATGGACATTTGTATGCTGATACTGTATGGATTACTATATCCCACAATGCACAGCTTCTTCAACTTCCATTTCAAATGTATAACTAATCAACTGCAAATATTTTCAGCTGCAATTTAAATCTCTTCTTGACTGTATTGACTTAAATGCTGTACAGTATACACTGAATATTGCCTACTACCTTTAAAAAATAGTAAGTGAAACCGCTGGCATTGTTCCACAAATACTGTTGTTATTGTTGCATTATATAAAAGATGTACTTTGCACGGAATGTGAAATTTACATTTGTTCAAAATGTGCAGTATGCAAGAGCACACCTTACTGAATAATGGATCCCATAATGTAATGCACTTGACCTTTTAATTTCCAGTGAGACAAATGAACAGGAAAGCTCTATCCACAGCATTTTAAACATCTCCATGATATGATCAGACTGCCAGATTAAAAATTCAAAGGAGCTATTTTGAAATTAAGTCTTTTTTTAAACCAATTGCTGGATTATACATAAAAATAAATAGGTCATGTGACAATGTGTCAAATATTTATCATTGCACTCTTTATCATGCTGCTGCACTTACATGGCCTTAGTCTTGACCCCATTTATCTAGATGACTGTTTGGCTTTAATATTGTTTTAGGTAATTCTATTTATGTCAGGAAACAAACACAATGCCAGTTTAATGTTCATGTTGAACACATTCAGCAATGTGACTCCTGGGATATCCAGCTTGATATATTGCACCACGAGCATCCCAAGATCCCCGATCAGCATCCCAAGAGCCTTATCTGCAATCTCCTCGCGTCCAGGTCTCACGTAATTGAGCTAAATGTATGCACTGCGTTGCATTTGTCGTAGAAATTATGATCCGTCATTTTGTCGAGGACAATGCCCTGTGAATGTCTTTATTCTTCACTCTGCATAATAATTGCATTGCTAGAATGTGAGTATAAAAGAAAAAATGATGAGACACTGTCAAGGTGTGTTGGGGAAATTATGACTGGATTTATGCGACTCGTTTCCTTTTAGCACATCGTCTTGCTTTGTAGTTTTTGTAGTTTTTTTTTATTTTTAGGGAAATTGCTAGTGTTCAGCATGAATCATTCGGCTGTTGGGCTTGAAGCACTTTGACTTGATTTGTAGTTCAGCATCAATGCAGCTACTGTGGTAGAAGACCACTCTCCCTGTGGGCTTGTTTCTATTTAGTCAGTACACACACCTTGCTTTAAACATCTACCATGTAGACAGCCAACTTTTTCCTCTGTAATTCTACTTTTTCTATCCCCCGTTCACGCATGAGCAGAGTCACTTTGTCTAATTCATTTGCAGCACCTTTGCATGAGCAGAAAGAAGCTAAGTCAGTCTCAAGGGTCTATACAGATAGAATTTCATTTAAATTGCATCTATCTTGTACTATCAGCACACTGGATTCTGAGATTGAAGCGTCAGTCGAGCTTGAAGTAAACTGTAATTATCCTAACCCAGTTCTCAACCACTCTGCATTTCTTCTCCCAGTAAAAGGAAAAATGTATTTTTTAACAGTATGGCGTTCTGTTTAAGTGAATACTATTGGTAGGAAGGGGTTGTAGTTGAGTTTGATGGATTTTGAGTATTTTAGCTTTGTTGCATTTAGATTTTACACTTGAACTGGAAAAGTTATGGAAATTCAGTGGTTAAATATGTTTATTATTGTATACATACACTGGAATATAATATTGTATATAGATGATCATTTAATATTATTATTTCTCTTTATTGACCTACCTTGAAGAAGCATGAATGAATGAAGCATGGTACAGAAATTCCATAAGGTGTCTTTAAATTATTACATAGTCCATTTCCTGAATCATTTATAGTGTCCGTTCTTCCTCATATTTTCTGGCATGTCTTCAGTTGAATTTTTTATATGAAAACAATTTTCTTAGTTGTTTCAAATGAGAGAGAATTTGAATGAGGATGGACATCTCAAGGAAAAAGCTACGTGTCTGCTGCAGATAGATTGGATCGTATTGAGAATCAATGAGCCTTTACTGGCTCCAAAGGCTGGAGTCCAGTGTGGAGACCTATTTGAGAGATTGAGCAGAGACGACATTGAGAGATTGGAGCCTGTGTTCCTGTCCACAGGCAGGCCACTGACAGATAAATCGTAACCCCTTTAGCAGTCCTGGTGGTCTTAAATTGGCCATATTACCGCTCCATTACATCACTGAGTCTGCTGTCGATGTGTGCGACTTGCTGTCAATAGAGGAACCGGTATTGATTTTTGTGGCCAAGTCGAGTTGAGGCACACCCCGTGGTCATCTTTGTGCCAGTATTGATCGCTGTCAGACCGGGAACAACGACCTCTCAAACCTGACAAACACTCACTCACAAAATCCAGTGAATTTCTCAGTCTATCCTTTGAGATCAAACAGAGACCACAGGCTGTTCTAACTGAAGCCTTAGCTTTTCATTTGCTCACCCTCGTGGTTCTAAACCCTTAAAATGACATACACCATACAAGTAGTCCATACGTCTTTTGCACTATATTCCACCCACATTTCACAAATTAAGCCATATGTGGATCAGGAAAGCAGGCGACATGTTCAACAGCTTGACTTTGGCTTCAGTGTTCCTTTATAATTTCATCGTTTTCCGATTCAGCAGCATTGATCTGATCCGTCATGACAGCGCAAAGCTATCGTACATCTGGAGCCACCAGCCACGGCAAAACGGACAGTGAATTGTGCAGCTTATTAGACACGCAAGCTTTGCAATCAAAGTCGTTTGACAACTCTGACAAACGGCTTCAGCTTGCTAGGAGTTCGCCATGGTGCATGGGGAGCCCTTGAGCGGGCGGCACAGTGCTATTTGGGCCTCAGTGAATTATTCATTTCAGAAGGCGCTACTGTCATTGTGCTGATCTTGATCGGTAGTGATGGGTATATCAGTCACGTTCGCGAGACACTGGAGCCGCGTCTTCTTCAGCAGTCTTCCTCCTATCACGGTGAAGTGGAAGCTAATAGTGACGTATTGTCTTCTATTTCTAGCCCTGCTGTGTAAGGTGGATTGTGAAATTGCTTTGTGGAGTTGGAGGCATGCAGAGGAAGGCATTAAATAAATAAACAATAGCTTTTTTATGTCTCAGGTCGCACGAGAAAGAACAATGTGGAATTCAAAATCATCTGTCAGCATTTCCGCACTCTTCATATTTCATGATAGACTTTTGCATCAACTTCTACCCCTTTTCTGTGTTGATAAATGTTAGTTTTTAGGTGTGAATATTAAAAAACTGACACCTGTAATGGGACCGATCATGGTTCACCTTTTACAATAATTGCTCATGCATTTAGTTAGATATGTGCTAATACATATTCAGTGTTTCAGTGATATTGTTTACTAGGGCTGCACGATTAATCGCATGCTATTGTCATGCGCATCTCGTATCTCGGTAAATCTCTGTCACCTGCTTTCAGATGGAGCGGCATTTAATACACTGAGCCGTAGTTCGCTGACAAGCCACGCAAAATCGTGTTCATAATCGCTGATAAATCGCATTCGATTATGAACGCGATTTTGCGTGGCTTGTCCGCGAACTACAGCTCCGTGTATTAAATGCCGCTCCATCTGAAAGCAGGTGATGGAGATTTACCGCTAATTAAAGAACCGGCTTTACTAACGAGATGCGCATGACAATAGCATGCGATTAATCGTTCATCCCTATTGTTCACTAATAAAAGTCAAGAACTTTGGACACCTGACTGTAGATGCACCCAATGTCCAAAATTCCCCAAGTATCAAATATGTATTTCGTAGAGTAAATAAAATGGGAACTACGCATATGAATACGAATACCTTTATTGTCATTTGTCCATCAGTCCAAACAAAAATTTTCTCTCTCGTTCAAAAAAAAAAATGCACACACCCACTTACACTCCAAAAAATTGCACAAAACCCATAAAAAAAACAAGTGCAAATACACAACCATTTCTTCACATTAGTCCTGAGGCATTTAAAGCTTGTACAACTATTGGATAAAAGCTGTGTGCGAATCAATTTGTTTTAATGGCTCTGTTACTAGTGGCTCAACGGATCACAAATCCCACAGTTCGGATCATGTTTTTTTAAAACCACGGATCGCAACGTTTTTCGGATTTCAATGTAACTTTGTTTTCCATTTATTACTTAAAGCAAAGTACTACTTCAATACCACTGCAAAAATCACTAGCCTAACTAAGAAAGTTGATTAAAGACAAGTGAACAAATCAAGTCAAACTTTATTAAGATCCCTTACGGGCAATTTAGATGCAGCACGAATCAGAAACACAGCCAACAATACATTCCAAAACATAAATACATAAAAATATAAATACAGCTGAGAAAGAAATCAGCCAATAAGAACAAATACACAAATTAAGCAGAGATAAATACAACAGAACAACATTACAAATAAAATAAGGTTGCAGTATTCAGGTACATAAATGTAGTAATTAAGTGTATTAATTAGATGAATCTTCGTCAAAGCTGTGTTTTGTTGTTTAATTGGCATTAATGACAGAAGCAGGTATCTATAGGCTGCTGTCCCTTGAAGACAGATCCAAAACGAGGATACACATCTGATTTCTTTCTCAGCTGTTTTCTTTCAGTTAAGACATAACTGATTGCATTTACCAGAATGATTGTTGAGATGGGTATTTTGTTGTAATGTGTATGTGTATGAAAGAGGATTCAGTTCCTTGTTCGCGCACAGTCTGAAATGCACCTCTCTGCGTGTGTTTCGTGTGTGCATTCAAAACAGTGCTCGAGTAACAAATCGTGTTCCCTTATGCCTTCTCTCTCACTGGAATGGTTTAAAATTACTTGAGCATGTAAAGTTAGGACGCTGAAAGTTCAATGCAAACAAAGATATCGTCTTTTAAAATGATGGCAGTTTAATGCCTACAAAAACAGCTCATAGGGACTACAACAAGTTACTTCCCGGGTTCGTGATGTCACAAACCCTGATAAACCCCACCCTGGGAACATTCAGCAAAGGATGCGAGTCTTTGCCATGCCGTCAAAACTAGGGGTGCACGAAAAAAATCTATTCATATATAAATCGCGATTCTGTCTTCTAATGATTCTAATGGATTCACAAGTTTCCAAATCAATGTTCTAAAGCAGTAATTCTTCATCCTGTTCCTCACGTCCCCCTGCTCTGCATCTCTCTCTCTTACCTGCTCATCAGCTCCAATGAACTGTGGTCCAATTATAAACTTTGTGTATAGACACAGATATTTTTCACATAGCTATGAGAAGCATTAAACATGCTGTATTAAAGCTTACTATACTCAATGTTGGCACATATGGAAAGAAGTTTTTTAGGCCCTGAATGCATATTTTGTATTTAATGCAATTTGCATAATATTTATCTAGTTCTTAAGATGATGTGACCATTTCTCATTGCTTTAAGTTCTCTTGGCTGGTTTTATTTTCAAAGAAATCGCTGATTAAGCCTGTAAGTTCTCCGCTCCTCCCCTGTGATTCCTTTCCAGTCAACTGAGTCTCTGAACAGAGTCTGCCAACTGACAGCGTCCTACTGGGAGATCAGAGCGCCTCGCTCCTTCAAACTCCCCTCAGCGGCCAGAAAGTTTTAAAGTAGTTTCATTTTTCATAATGTCCTGTTACAAAGGGCAGAAATGATAATGTATTATTGATGTCTTCAGCCCCAGTGGAGGCAGTTCTCTTGTATTAATGCAGCAGAGGCACACAAGATGCTTGATGACACTCAGTGGCCCAGCTTTGGCACTAATAATTTAACACACTTTAGCGCTCCGTTTGAATGCATTATTAGATAGCGTTGTTTGGTCATTTGTCTCTCATTTATGGGTTAGTAATGTGCTCAAACCCCGAACACAAGGTATTTCAAGGACACCATTTTATAAATTCTGACAAATAAACAAATTAGTTTCTATTCTCAAAATAACTGGAAAAATACTCCAGTCAAGCACATACAGTGTGTTCCTGATTCATTTTCCGGCGTGTGAAGCCTTTCGGCTATTGTAAATATTTTCTAAAGCACCGTTAGCATATAAAGGTCCTTGCGACGGCACGTTCTTTCAAAATAACATGCAGTTATCTGTGCTCAATGGGCCCATGGCCTCGTTGAGGGGACTTCATTATGAAGTTTCTCAGAAAGACTCCACTAGCATCGACTCTCTTGCGTCCCAAGGTCATCACAACCCTAGCCAACTACGCTGTGTTGCCACAGTTACCACAGCAGCTCTCTCGTCTTGGCAACTGCCTCGCTTCTGTTTGCTAAATGCTTTAGATGCTGTCATCTCATCAGGAGTAGTTTAGATGTAGAAGAAGCTCTGGAGCACTTATTGTCGGTAATGGCAAAAGGGAACAATTGTTCTGATGCTTTTAAATATGTTTGTCTGGAAGAGGCAAGAGCTTTTAGAAACATTATAGTGGATGTCCTTTTGGGCATCTTGTGTGCTTTTTGAAAGTTGAAAATGACTCTTTAATGGCCCAAAATGCTGTCTAGGTCAGAAACATACAAGGTTTTGAGGCATGGACAACAATGAGGTCTCATCAATAATGATTGCCCACTGTTCTGGCATCAGTAGAGAATTTCAGGGCAGTTTACTGAATTAGCATTTGTTACTGGGTCATTGCCATATACATTTGTTTGGATCATTTTTGATGCCCTTTGATCATGTTTTATGCCTTACGGACGTTTCTGTGGTTTATGTGGCATTTGTTAAGAGTTTTCTGTATAATTATAATACTTTTTTGTAAAAACATTTTGTTGAAAAAATATATTTTGTAAGTATAAAATGTGGACTACTGTTTGTAAATTGAAATGCTAATTGACCTTGTGCTGCCAATTCTTTTACTGTGTGATTCATTCAAATGCGTCAGTGTTGGCATTTCTTAAAAACGTGGTAAAAATGATAGTTGTTGACTCATGGTTGTCTAGAATCTTAAAGAAACCGTCTCAGAACAGAATCAGTTTCTCTTTTTTGCTATCTTTGCCAGGATGTGTATTTATATAAGCGCTCCATCTGTGAATATGTGCATGTGCATTGGCTTCTGCAGCATTTCATCACACGCCAACTGATTTCCGACACATCCTTCTTTGGCATTGAAAGGTTTCTCTCTCAAAGAGAAAGAGGTAAAGATGGCTGTCTGTATCCAGACACATGTTGCATTTATTTCTGAGATGTGATTTCCTGGAGAGCCGCTACCGTTTTAATAGTGTCACTAAGTTCTCTAAAGATGTGGCCTTTTCATTTCCTTTACACTGAATTTTTCTCATTTGTCCGCGATGGT
Source organism: Barbus barbus (assembly GCF_936440315.1). Taxonomy (NCBI): domain Eukaryota; kingdom Metazoa; phylum Chordata; class Actinopteri; order Cypriniformes; family Cyprinidae; genus Barbus; species Barbus barbus. Next base: position 8,427,667 of record NC_136737.1, on the reverse strand, counting down.
AATCAGGTTCTCCTGCAGCGAGGAGCAGTTGAGTTTCTGAAGCGCCATGCTTTCCATATCCTGCTGACTCTGATCTGATTAGATGTCCATTAGTTCAGTTTCAATTAAGACTAGCTGGATGAGCCCCTTCTGCCCCAGTGTAGATCAAGTCATGGCTTAGAGATGCTGTAATTAATCAAATGATTTCCTGAAACCTGACTTGAAAGACTTTGATTTTAGCCGGAAGCACAACTGGGTCATTCCTATTTAGAGATATTTCTATTAAGATTTATAAAGGGCATTTGGAAATATTCTGTTTGATTAATTATATCTAAATTATATATTATTTAGCATAATTTTAAACATGCCTTTAAACATAATTCTGCTTATTGCCTGCTTTCTAAAAGTGATAATAGTGCAATGTTAATTTTCTGATTTAAGTTTTTCTAAACGGAAGTTGAAATTCATGCATTAAAAACAATGTGTTTAAAGTCCGTTTGTTTTTTTGTTTTTTTCAGATCTTCACGCGCTATGGAAAATGCTACACCTTCAACTCTGGACAGGATGGACGGCCACTGCTGATCACCATGAAAGGAGGGATGGGAAATGGGCTGGAGCTGATGCTGGATATCCAGCAGGACGAGTATCTGCCTGTGTGGGGAGAGACTGGTACGTCTCATTAACCCAAGTAATCTCATGTGTCTTCAGTTTCAGATGAGATCCCATAATATTAACCAGCCCAAATGTTAACAATTGCTTCGTTTGTGCCTGGTTTTATTTCTCCTAAAGAACTGTAGGAGAAATATCTGAGACAGAGCTGATACTTGCATTGCATTTAGCTGGATTCGTTCAGTCTCCTGAGCAATTAAATTTTTTTCAGATCCTGATCCAGCAGATCTCTAGTTTTACACTCCTTATTCCTAAAATGATTCCAGGAGAAACTCTTGGGATTCCACCTAATCTTCAAGGCAGATTTGCATAATCGCCATCACCTGAGCCATCTAAATGTCAGTAATCTGCTTATGAGGGTTTAGTTTAGGATTAATCTGTGTTTGCTAGACTGGCTCTCTGTCTTTAATATTAATCAACAGGTTAAACTGAACAGACTGTGAATGAAGTGTTAAATTAACATTCATGTCACAAAGCTCACCTCCAAGGACAGGATCAATTCAAATCCATAAAAAAATACTGCTAGCGGGCATCTTAGCAGCATCTTAACTGAGATAGCAACCGATTTGAAATGTTCAGTTCAACTCTCAATTGACACTAATTTGATGTAAGCATGTTGTTAATATTGACACAAATATAGGCTAATAAGTTGTTTTTATTAGATTAAAGGTGTGGTTGACTGTTTTTTTTTCTAGGCATGATTGTGTTTATGGGGTGCAGTCTAGCATGTGCTAATGCTTCGTTTGTTAAAATGCATTATTTTTCACATAATTTGCCTTTTTCACACCGCTATGTCCTTCCTCTGATAAACGTGCTTTTATGAAGCCCCTCCCTCAGAAATACATGATGGGCTCTGATTGGTTAGCTGGCCCAGTGTGTTGTGAACGTCCTCTGAATGTCCCGCCCCTCACCTCAACAGCATGTGCTCCGGTTGTATTGTAAACAATGATGTCGTCTATATTTCTTATCAATTTGAGCCCGATTTGAGACGCAGAGGATATTAGTGAAGAGGATCATGCAGTACCTGTGCAAGCACGTCTTTTAATGGTAGGCCTGTGTTTTTTTGTTTGTTGTTGTCTCATACTTTTAGATACGCTGTTATTATGCTACTACTTATGCTAGCTTTTAATATACATTTTATCATGGTTAAGCAACCGCATGCGCGTCCATGTTTAACGCATGTCATAGCTATGTGAATATAAGTGTATAAATGGAACAGTTCATTGTTGGAGCTGATCTGAATGAGAGAGAGATGCAGAGCAGAGCGATGCGAGGAACAGGATTGAGAACCACTGATTTAGAACACTGATTTTGAAACTTGTGAATCCATTAGAATCAGAATTGCTATTCATACAGTATATGAATAGATTTTTACGTGCACCCCTAGTTTTCTTCCTCTTTTCTAAAGCAGTGCAGCATGGCTTCGCTCCCTTTGTTGCATGTTCCCTGGGGCGGGGTTTATCTGGGTTTATGATGTCACTAACCTGGAATTATTTCGTTGTAGTCCCTTACCAGCCGTTCGCTGTAGGCAATGCTATGCTAATTCTGTAAAAGACCATTTTTCCCCTTTGCATTGAACTTTGAGCTTCGTAACTTTGCAGATGTTTTTTATGCTCACACAGCTACATTACACACTAACAAAAGTTAAAAAGATGAAATCGTATTATATGACCCCTTTAAACCACTTGTCTTGACTCGTCCACCATATTGAATGGTTTTTCACTGAGATTATTGTAGTTTATTCTGGAATTGCAACAATGATGCAAACAAATCATTTTGACAAAATTAAGCCTGTGTTATACTTTCCGCATGAGCAATCTGTACATGGACAGCGCGGACGCGGGATACTTGTATTTATACTACCGAAAGATTCCTGGATGTGTTCCATACATGCGCAGTAGATCGGCTTGAACAGTAAACGTGAACAAACAATTGCCCAAAGTTATTGCACATCTGGCTGTCTTTATATTGTTTTATTGATGGATTGTACAGGTTCGGGTATCAACGGGCTTCTTCACACAGCCTGCACATGCACAGTTGGTGCTTTTGTAGCCTACTGAGCACGGTCACAAAAAATGGGAGGCATGCGGATGTCCGCGCACACCCTCCGATGACGATTTTTTACATTAAGCATACCCTAGCGGACTCTCGCACACGGAAAGTATAACACAGGCTTTAGGTATTTTAGAAGGCGACAATTATGCCTATGATGCATTAAAATGCCAAGTGGAGCTCACTAGGTTTTGGAGCATAGCTGTAGACCACCATAAAAACCAGGTCAACACCCAGAACAACAGATTATCAGATCGAGCTTAAAAAAATGAACAAGCACAACACTGCAGTAAACAACAACAGCAGCCGTTAGACATGTTTGCCAGCAGAAGGTCAGAATGCTGCGAGGAGAAAATGTCTGTGACCTTTCCGGTAAAGTTCAATCAGTTTGGAGCACTCAAAATGCAGAAAGTGACGTCAGGCCAGATCCTATTCATCAAATGCACAAACACACGTTACAGCTGCAACCCAATTACAAGTGATGTGATGCGTCCAGACTAGGAAGTGAACCTCACTCGCTTCTGTCTCTCAGTGGGACCAGTTTAACCTCTCTACGCCTCCCTAATTGAAAAGAGAGAGGGGGTAGATGGGAAACCCTTGCGCACCTGCCTGTGTCACCACCCGACATTTACAGAGATTGTTTTTATAATGCTGTGATTTCCAGAGGAGTTCTGCTCTCGCTCCTTCAAATTTGTCCAAACGCCAGGGGCTCTCGAAGGTCTCCGATATCTAATCACATCCTCCAAGCAGCACTCTGGTTACTCGGGTGAACGCTGTCCTGAAATCTCTTCCACAGCTGACTGGATTTCTCTGTAATTACAGAGCAGCTGTCTCGAAGTCTTGACAATGCCAGACTTCTCCAGAAACTCTGCACTGCTCTCTCTTTGTTTTCTCTCTAAGGCTTTTCACACTGCACTTAACCCTGGGTTAACATCTTTTTAACCCATGTATCACACTTTCGAAAAGGGGTTAGCATTACTTTTAACCCTGGGTTATAAAGCCCTGCTGACCCTGAATTACATACCGAAGTGGTACAACATGAAACTAGAGTGCTGGAATATTTCGGCAAGACTTTAAATGAAAGGTTTAAAAGGGAATAAATCCCAGATTTTCAACATGGTCTCAGATTTTTCATCTCTCCCTGTACTTGTCCAGTCTTGTAAATATGCAAATAAGAACATTAGTCCAGAGTTTACACTGTAAAATTGAGTTTTGAGTTTAATTGGAATTGAGTTTAACAAGGCCTGGTTTTGATAGTAAAACTTTTGAATTCATTCTGTCTGAGTGCTGGATGATGCCCTAGATGATCTGCTAATATACAATTCATGAAACGGGGCATCTGTGAGTCGGCTGGATCATTTCCCGCATGTTTTTCTGTTTGTGCGTTAATTATCATTAAGCAGATGTTTAAAAGGCGAAAATGGTGATAAAGCAGGTGGGAGACATCCGTAACTCCTCTGTGTGCTCATAGAGGATGTGCTTGGGAACTACACTTGTAACAGTAGTCATTAGTAGTTACACATGTGGACCGCTCTGTGGGCTACATGAAAGTCTAGCAGGCTGTGAAAGAGAGCCAGCATTTAGACATTTAGTCATATACTGATTTAAAGTATTTAAATGACACCGGGTAGTGTCAAAGTCAGCCTACAATCTGTGCTAACACTGATGTTTGTTTAGCTGTCTATAGAGACGCGTCTCGAAACCTGAGGATTATTCCCGTGTACAGTCTGAGGATAACACATGGCTAAATGTCAAAACATTACAGACGTGAAGCTGTTTGTAATGCCTTGAGACTAGTATATAAAGATCTCTCTTCCTGTCAGTGTCATGGTTTTTAATGTTGTTTCTGGTTTGTTCTGTTGTCATATTGCCTGATGTCTTTTTCATTTTTAATAGTGTTGATTTCCTGTTTCCTAATTTGTGTTGTGCATATAATATGCCTGCAAATGTCTCTCGTTGAGAACCAAATGTTTGAACTCAAGCTCATTTGTTGCAATATTCACAATGTTTTATCACAATTGTGACGTGTTGTTATGGTCTTATGCACCGTTTGTATTCATATTCGAGGTGGGACATTCTTAATTCCCATCTTTGACTTTGGGGCCAAGTAGGAAGATAACATAAAACGAAAGAAAACTATGATGATAGGTTTGTAGATGGTGAAGGTGTACAATTATCAACAAAACTATCCACGTTTACTTAAAGTCTTATTGTGAAACTTGTGGTGGAGAAACTTTTACTCTTATTTTTGACTTCATATTTTGATTATTGTTGGTTATATTTGAAAAACTAATATTATTTACAATCATCCCTTCTTTAGAATTGACCTTGTTTGTAGCATTATTGCATTGATTTATTGTTATAGTGACTAAGTATTTCAGGAAGTTTTTGTAGTCATGTTTTTGGGTTCTTTAAGATTAATTTGGTTTAATTAGTGGTGTTTGCCTATTTGAAATTGGTGAACAAGCACCGATTTTCACACGTTGTGAAGAAAACACATTTTCTTTATCCACTGTCATGATTTTCTTTTACTTTGTCAATGAAAAAGCCTCTTGGGTTCATTCAACTTGAGACTGTTTGATACTGTGATATAAGCACAGCACATATGATCTGATATCATCTGTTCTTCTGAGACACTGCATTAAGTACATGTCCCAGTCTTCACGTCTCTTTTTCTCTCTCACAGATGAGACGTCTTTCGAGGCAGGAATCAAAGTGCAGATCCACACGCAGGATGAACCACCTTTTATTGATCAGCTGGGATTCGGAGTAGCTCCAGGCTTCCAGACGTTCGTCTCCTGCCAAGAACAGCGGGTACAAATCATTGTTCTTTTTGTAAATTTCTTGGTGCTGGAATCGTCTCAAAAATGTACAGGACTGCGATTGTGTCAGTCTGTTGTTTAAGTGACTAAATTTCTGAATGTTCTGATTAATATTGAGACATTATTTTGATGCTAATGAAGCACATTTTGAACATGAATTCTCGTCAGTGTAATGCAGAAAAATCAAATTTTCTATACATGTAATTTATACAACAGTTCTTTCTGATTGGGTGAGTGATATTACAGTGATAACAGAACTCCAACTGTTTCACTGTTTGTATCTCTCCACTTGTGGTATTTCTCACAGCGAGTGTCATGATCCACTGTATTTGGGTGAGAATGTACTTGTTTAGACTTTAAATATGCAGTTTGTTAATAAAGATAACATGGATTGGAAAATTTGCTTCAACGTTTTCGGAAATCCAGGGCTCCAGGGTGTCAGTGGTCATTCAGCGCTCATAAACCTGCCAAGAGCAGCCTTACCTCAGCCAGATCTTCTGGAATTTGCTGCTGGCTCTGATGTCTCTATAGTGATTAAACATGAGATATCATTTGCTTTGGGTAAATCTAACAGGGCAGTCGTTGGTCTCATTAATCTATTATTTGTTCCAGAGCAAAGAGTTTTGGCTTAGGTCAAAATCTCATAACGTTATATTTTATTTAACATTAATTTTATGAGTGAGTCAGCAGCAAAGACTTTTATATTAAAAGAGATTGAAATTTTAATCAAGGAAGTTATTTTTACTTTCAACAACCTTCTAAGATGCAGCCAACAAATGCATTGAGTAGCGCTGTCATCAGAAATCACCCTTAACAGATGAAAGGCTGACAAAGTCATCCTTTGTTGTACTGACAAAGATATCTCTTTCCTCAGCGGACATTCAAACTAATGTTTTATTGTGAATATGAGATTGAGCTGATGGTGTTATGCAGGTAATCACACTCCCTCAGTCCATCTCGCTTTCATAATACTCTACATAATACAGTGAGCTTTTAATACAGTAATACAATAAGTTTTCAATGAAGCAACTCAACGTTACTAGTTCTAAAGAGATGTTTTTGAATTGGTAATAGAGGCTTGGGCTCAGCTGTTAAAACTGTCAACTGAGATTTGAATCCATAGTTCTGCTCAAAAGTGGGTTTATATATATTAGTATCCGTTCGTCATAGTAGAAGTAACTGCCTTTAATATTGATTTAAATTGGAAATCATTGGGAATAACTGGACTTTCACACTTTAGCAATGATAATACATGGTGCAAATGTGCTTAATAGTAATGAACAATGTCAAAATGCAAAAAAAAAAAAATCTCTTTTTCATAAAATAGACTTCATTTTCACTATTTAAAATATAATTTTCTGTTTTTTGTTTGATTTTGGGCTGAGATATGATGTGGACAGCTTTGTGAGATTCACCCAAGAATAAATTTGGTCTCCCACATTCACAAACATGATTTGATTTTCAAATGAGAGCGAACAACCGACACATGAGTCGATCATACTGTCTGGAATAAATATTTATTTATAGTATTCTCAGAATCCATGTTTAATTTTCATGAAGGCCACATCATGACATAAAAACGGCAGCTTTGTTTCTGCAAGAGAAAGAAACAGGCAAAATTAAGGTGTATGTGATCGATAAATAAGAGTCAAAGAGATGGGCAGACGATCTGACTGGATGAAGACAGACAGAAAGGTGGTTGATATGCAAAGACGGCTCTCTGCTCTTGTAATTGGAGGTCACTGCGTCTCCCATGTGCAGTGGATTGATTTCAGTAACATCTCCCCTCATTTATTTTCCTCTTACACAAAGATCAAGCCTCCGTCTCTAGATGCATCACCAAGATGCAATGTCACTGGCTTTTACAGGATTAGCATCTATCTCTGTCTTTCGCTCTCACCATGGTTCACACAGTCAGCGTTTGGGATTGACAACTGTATTTGCTAATGGATGGGACTCTCTGACTGTGTGGCAGATATAATGTTTATATGTAGTTAACTTAAAGTGAATTCGTAATACTATACCAATAGGTATCGTGTCAAAAATGTGGTTTTGTTTGATTATTTTGTTTATCTGCCAATCAATACTCAACAGGAAAATGTTATTGCTCTATGTCCACACAGCTATGTTATTTTCTTAAAATTAAGTCACTGTTCTTCTTTTAATCACAAACACAACTTTGAGTAAATGAGGCTTTCTATAGAATATGCCAGATTCATTAGTCACTGACATCCACCTCACATAATTGATGTTGCATTAGCACTTGTGGAAAGCAGTAGTAGTACTGCTGTACAGTCCAGAGTTTGACATTAGCATGCTGCCAAGGCAATATCCTGACAAGCGGAAAAATATAGACCATGCACAAAATTTGGGTAAAATTGCCATTTTTAATAAGGCTGAGCTATTTTTAACGGTTATTTTCCTACTGAGCTGGTTGCATTGCATTCTGGGATTGGATTCATGCCAAAACAAGGTATCTTAGGAGGCAGCATAATAATGCAGTCTGTCTTTCAGAACAGTTTTAACATCAAGGCTCCATCTATAATGCCTTCAAATGCTGCCTATGTTGCCAGCTTTCTAGTTTTCGGGGCGAAGTCAACATGTCAGATGCTGTCGGTAAAGCTTGCATTGTTTTGAACCTGAAACTTTCCTCTAAGGTTTCACGTAGGACATTTATAGATAGTGAATTTATATGCGGTAATGTTGCGTCAAGCATTAGCTTGCTTTACCTTTTCTGTCTGGAAGCTTGTGTGTGTATTTTTAGTGCATGTGCAGCATTTGTTTGTTTATAGTGTACTTGTGTGCGCATTTCTCAAGCTGATAGTGAGGTGTCTTCAGGGATTATAGCGTTGTCCAAAACCTAGTGATGTGACAAATAGACTTTTTGGAAAGGCTGTACCGAAATGTATGCAGAAACATTATGCAGCCTTTTAAGATACTTTGTTTGGTTGACTGCAGCATTGCATGTATACTAAATAATTCAGCTTTAGAGAGATGTCAGCATACCTCAATATAAATTCCTAGATTTAATTTAATATTGATATTAAAAAGTTGGAATTGTGAATATTTATGCTTATTAGATTAATATTCTTAAATTGTTAACAACATGTTAAAGGGTTAGTTCACCCAAAAATGAAAATTAGCGTGTGATGTACTCACCCTTGAAGCGTCCTAGGTTTATATACACTCTAAAAAAATCCTGGGTTATTTTTTTTTAACCAAATGCCTGGGTTGAGCCTTTTGGGTAATTTTTTGGGGTTATTTTTTCAGTGTTTGGGTAGTTTTTGTGTTACCCAGCCCCTGGGTCAAATGTAACAACCCAATGTTTGGGTAGTTTTTTAGTGTTACCCAGCCCTTGGGTTAAAAACAACCCAAAGAGGCACGCGCATGATGCCGACATCCTACGTCATCCGCCTGCACGGCTTCCGCATATCACAGTCAGCGGAAGTGAGAAAAAATATTACATTTGAAATATGGATATTTATCTTGTAAAAATGCATGGATTGACTACAGGATGCCTTTATTCCTGGAGCCGTGTGAGGGACGTTTTATTACGGATGCGTGCACTTTATTTCACGTCATTGAGGGTGAGAACATCACAGGCTAATTTAAAATTTTGGGTGAACTAACCCATTAATGTCAAACTCGGTTGGAAGCCATTATGATTTGAGTCTCCTGTACACTCCATGTGAGGAGCAATATTTGTATTGAGCTATTTGGCAAAGTGTTTTAAATAATTATATTTATAATGAATTCATGTAAGAGATTCAACAAGATACTATTGGTATTTCTTTCTGTCTTGTAGCTGACATATCTCCCTCCTCCATGGGGCGACTGCAAGGCAACACCCATGGACTCTGATTTCTTCAACACATACAGTATCACCGCCTGCCGCATCGACTGCGAGACACGATATCTGGTGGAGAATTGCAACTGCCGCATGGTGCACATGCCCGGTAAACACACACACACACACACACACACACGCAGTAATGTATCAATGATGTCTGCAGTGTTATAAATCTATTTGTGCTATTCTCTTCTGAAAACCAACAGACAAAGCACCAATATTTCTCCTGAAATTCATCATTTTGGTTTTATTCTGTAGCCTAATTCTCAATTAAACACCCTAAAATCTTAAAGTAGTGGCTACAATGAAATAAGTTTGTGAGAATTTAATTTCCCACAGTCTCATCGTTTTTCAGTGTCTCTACTAGATTGGTGTGTTCTGCCCAGCAGTTATTTAATGAATTAACAAATTAATTGCTTGAGGTTTGTTATTCCTTTTCAGAACTAACAGCTGTTGCTTTTTAAGCTTATGATGATTTTAAACCCTTGATGTGCCCCTAAAGCTGTTTAGCATGTCGTCTTGCTTGAATTCTAGTTGCTAGTTTTTGGCTAAGTGAAAGTAAGAGGATTTTAACTTACTTTAAAACATAATTTCACTCAGCCCTGTTAGGATCCAGTACCCCACTGAGTCCTGTACGTCCGTTTGAAACACGGCCCTCTGATCATCTCTAAAGACTTTGTCATTACCCAGATCTGAGCCGAGTCAAACAGGAATTTGCTGTATCTTCAATGCCATCTACGCTGTGACAAAACTGTAATTCTCTGGTTATAATAAACAAAGCTGTCTTCACTGCATGTGGACAATATTGTACTTAACAGGAACATCACAGACAGTAGTTTTGTAGACCTTTTTTTCATTATAACTAGAGATTTCATTGATTTTAACAGAGCCTTGTTGATAAACAAAATAGCTCATTATTACAAGAACACTCTAATTTTGTAGCTTACGTGGTCCAGACGTTTTTTTTTCATTCAGTGTCTCATCGATTGTATGCACTCTTTCTCTCTCTGCAAGAGTCCTTGAGCTATTCGAGGAAACTTCAAAACCTGAATAAATACAATTAATTAAAAGAGGAAATCTGATTTTTCAGGAGACGTTCAGAGCTGATAACAACGGCGTGATGGACGGCGACACGTTTTAATTAACAGACATACAGAGGCTGTTTCATTTCACCTTTAGCCAGAACATTGTGTTCTTCTCTCTCCGCGGCACATCTTTTGTTCTTTATCCACACGCTTTTCTTAAAGGCAAACTTGCACAAAAAAACCATTCAGCTTTTATTTCACCCCAAAATCAAAAGCAGATAATAAGAAAATGCATTACGCATGAAGAAAATGGGGCCGATTTTGTAAAGTAACTATTATTTGCATCACAATTAAACCCATTTCTCATCACTTTAATGAATGTGGGCATTTTACCTTAGGGTTTGTTTTTAATTCTCATTATTCTTAATGATGTTTCTCATTAGATTCTCATTACTGTGATAAAGTCACAAACATCCTCTTGTCTCTTTGTATTGAGATCAGCATAAAGACGGCACACAAAAACTAATATACTGTATATACTTCATTTAAATAGATACTTTTAGAAAATTATGTTTTTGAGGTGAGGTGTGTGTGTGTGTGTGTGTGTGTGTGTATAGACACGCACCCACACAGCCAGTCGAAAGGTTTTGGACAGCAAGATTTTTAATGTTTTTAAAGAATTATCTTCTGCTTACCAAGCCTGCATTTATTTGATCCAAAAAACGGTAATATTGTGAAATATGTTTATTTAAAATAGCTGCTTTCTATTTGAATATATTTTAAAATGTAATTTATTCCTGTGATTTCAAAGCTGAATTTTAGCATCATTACTCCAGTCACATGATCCTTTAGAAATCATTCTAGTATATTGATTTGCTGCTCAAAAACATTTATTATTATTTTGAAAACAGCTAAATGCACATCTTTTAGGTTTCTTTGAATAATAGACAATTCAGAACAGCGTTTATCTGAAATAGAAATCTTTTGTAACATTATAAATGTCTTTATCATCATTTTGATCAATTTAATGCATCCTTTCTAACTAAAAAGTATTAATTTCTATAATTTCATAATTTAATAATAAATATATACTGATTTAAATATACTGACTCCAGGCTTTTTAATGGTATAGTGTGTAATGTCACAAAAGCTTTTTATTTCATAGAAATGCTGATCTTTGGATCTTTCTTCATCAAAGAATCCTGAAAAAAATATACTCAACTGTTTTAAATATTGATGATAATAACAAATGTTTCTTGAACAGCAAATCAGCATATTTCTGAAGGATCATCTGACACTGAAGAAGACTGGAGTTATATGATGCTGAAAATTTATCGGCATTACAGGAATAAATTAGATTTTCAAATATTCAAATAGAAAGCTGCTATTTTAAATCGTAAAAATATTTCACAATATCGCTGCTTTTGCTGTACCTGGATAAAGCAGAAGAGAATTATTTAAAAAACATTAAAATAATCTTACTGTCCAAAACAATTTAACTGGTAGGGTGTGTGCGCATATATAATTTATTTATTTGCTTGAAGATTATAAAACGTGTTTTGGCCATTATGACTTGTATTTTTTACATTTAAATTTTTTTGCACTGTGACATTTTTATGGCAATTTACCTGCCTTATTACCTAATTAATTTATATATATAAAATTGCACTGTACTGTAGATATTTCTGCAGGTCTTCTAGTTCTTTGCTTATATAGGCTGTATTTCTCTGTCTTTAGGAGATGCTCCATATTGCACTCCGGAACAGTATAAGGAATGTGCTGATCCGGCTCTAGGTGAGAAATTTGCTTCCTCTGTTGAAACGTTTCAGTCTAGAGGCCAGTTCTCCTCGCTGAACCCATCCGCTCCTCATTACTGATGTCTGAACCTGAGGCCATGATGGGACAGTTCGATTTATGACCCCTTTCTGACCTCACCACCCACTTCCCCAGGCCTTTTTATACTTCATCATCTGTCCCGTTGTTTCTCCAGCCAGGATTTTTGAGTTTAAGAGAAATGTTCTACCTTTTTCTCCGGATCTAGATTTTCTAGTGGAAAGAGACAATGACTACTGCGTTTGCGAGACGCCCTGCAACATGACGCGCTACGGCAAAGAGTTGTCCTTCGTTAAGATCCCCAGCAAAGCCTCTGCCAAATACCTGGCCAAGAAGTTCAACAAGACGGAGCAGTACATTGCGTGAGTTCCACTTAAATGTTGCTTGTCTCTGGTGCTGATTACAAAATCGTCTAGAGCAGTGCTTCCCAAACCTCTCTTGGAGAACCCCTAGCCCTGCACATATTCTGTATGTCTCCTTATCTAACACACCTGATTCCACTCATCAGCTCGTTAGTAGAGACTGCAAGAACTAAACTGGGTGTGTCTGATTAGGGAGACATACAAAATGTGCAGGGGGTCCTCCAGGACAGGTTTGGGAAGCACTGCACTAGATATATCAGAAATCTCTGTAAACCAAAACACTGAACAGTTGTGCTAATCTGACATTGTACAACTGTATCTTAAGTTGAAGTTTGTGCAGACACCTAAAATAAAAAAAATAGTTACAAATAAAAAAAAAAAAAAGAGAAAACTACTTATTTTCAAAGGATATATCTTGCAGTTGGCAAATGTTTTTTTTTTTTTTTTTTTTGAGGTGATGTTTTAAGCACAAACCTCAGTAAATCACAAACAAATTGCCAATTTTAAGAACTGTGTAATTTAGGGTTGTTTGTTATGCCCTACTTGCTTAATTGTCCAGATTGGCAGCTGTTTAGTGCCCTGTCCGTAATTAACCAGGATCTTTGTCTGCCCTCATGCAAGATCCAGCCAATCATCTGAACAAGCTTAAAGACCAGACAGCAGCATGGCAGACATGTAACACATCGCTGCTTTGACAAACACGCTAAGAAATGTCAGGAAATATCTCCACATCCGCAGCCATCTGGAACAACATGCATCCTGATTAAATTTACAGAGGGAGGTCAAGAAAGTTGCTGTTCTTTGTTTGCTGCGTATTCTACTGGCAGTTCTACTCGTTCGGGTGTTAATTTATATACTAAGAGGCAAATATTAAAGTCAGCATGTTTTAAACTATAAACTGTTATTCATGAAGGCTGGAAGTGAAAAGTCCTTATATTCAGATGTGCATAATTATTAGGCAGGTTTTCTTTTAAGATAAAATGAGCCAAAAAAAAGAGATTTAACAGACTGAAAGTCAAAAATTATTAAATGCCCATGACGTTGCAGTTGCAGTACTAATGCAACCCTAGAATTTGCAAAGTTAAAGCATGACCATTGGACAGCGAAATGCTCATAGGGTTAGCACAGTCAGAAAAAAACAGGTGGAGAAGAAAAGACACGTTAACTGCATAAAGATTAAGAATTAAGGTGAAGAATTAGGTGTGAAACCATCAGGAACCATTTAGTCTCCAGCACCACAATTTATCAGTTTATCTGTAAAAGAAAATCTGCCTAATAATTATGCACACCTGAATATAAGGAGTTTTTCTCTTCCAGTCTTCGTGGACAATTATATCTCACTTATAAATGATTAAATGCTAAATTAATGGTAGTTCTAAAGACTGATGTGGTTTGGAGTTAGAAAAAAAAGAATTTGATCAGAATATCAACGTGCCTCATAATTATGCACGCACTGTAAAGGAAAAAATTGTGTTCCTAAATTTATCAAAATAAAATGACTCTTCAGCCGAGGTGTTAACTATTACTTCAGTGAAATTGGTTGTGCCGTTCCATGTTGATCTAAACATTAATTTGTGAAAGAATTACAATCAAAATTTCATGAAACCATTTTCTGATATTTGCATGAACTAAATGGAGAAGAACTATTATTTGCAGTATTTTGCGTTTAGAAAATGAAAAGAGAAGTCAAGTGGAACAATTGTAAATTATTTGCAGTATTTTACATTCAGAACAGGAAAAGAGAAGTTACTGAAGAACTTGGGAGAATTTAATCTTCTAAACGCACCGGCTGAATGCCTCTATTTAGTTTTCTGCTTGTTCCCAAAGATAGAAATGGTTTCTTATAGGAAATGAAACACATGTAATCTTAAATCTGCCATCATCTACTAAGCCTAACCCTCATCTTTGACAATAACAGGGTTATGTATTAATCTTGTGTTAATTATATTAATTGTGTTCATTAATAAAAATTAATTATGTATTAATGTATTAATCACAACATCAGAAAGATCAGGCCCTTTCTGACAGAGCATGCTGTGCAACTTCTTGTCCAGGCCCTTGTTGTTTCTAGACTGGACTACTGCAATGCTCTTCTGGCTGGTCTGCCATCAAACGCAATCAAACCTCTACAAATGATTCAGAATGCAGCGGCACGACTGATCTTCAACGAGCCCAAAAGAGCGCATGTTACACCTCTCTTCATCTCCTTGCACTGGCTACCAGTGGCAGCTCGCATCAAGTTCAAGACACTGATGCTTGCATACAGAACTACCACAGGCTCAGCACCCTCCTACTTCCACTCACTATTACGAACCTACATCCCCTCCAGAAGTCTGAGATCTGCTAGTGAGCGACGCCTTGTGGTACCATCACAGAGAGGCTCAAAATCACTCTCCAGAACATTCTCGTTCACCATTCCTGGCTGGTGGAATAATCTTCCCACCCCTATCCGGAACGCCGGATCCCTGGCAACCTTCAAGCAACAACTGAAAACGCATCTCTTTCGGCAGTACTTGACTTCATCCTAAACTCAAAAAAAAAAAAAACTTTCCCTCTATCTTTTCTCTCCACCTACTAGCTTGTACTTATTTGAACAATGACTGAGACTTGGTGTTACGAGCACTTCCTCTGTCTGATTGCCTCTTCAAGATGAATCGCTTTTTGTATTCCCCAATTGTAAGTCGCTTTGGATAAAAGCGTCTCCCAAATGACTAAATGTAAATGTAATCTAAAGCAGAGATGCTTATGTTTTAAACCCAGATGATGTAACGTCTAGGTTTTAAAGGAGGAAGATGGCGTTTTTACTTGATTTTAAAGTAGCATATTCTTAGTACTTTTCTTCAATAAACCTACTGTGAAAGAACCATTAAGTTTAACCTTTTTAGTGTTGTTGGCTTCTAGGTAGCTTTGAAAAGCTTGGGCAAACATTCATAAAATAACTGCAGCTGTCGCCTGTAGCCTAATTAAACATTTAATATGTATTCAGAGGGGACCAAAAAAATTCAACTTTCACACCATCTGCAGTGAATGTGTAGGAATGTTCTTAAAAACTCAATTTATTTTTTTTTAAGAAGTTGAGTAAATTATGCCAATATGATATAAAGTGTAAAGTGCCACTACTTGATGTGCAAAAATGTAACAGATAGGCTCAGAATCAACTCCAGCTGTGTCTAAAATGGCCTGAGGTCTCTGCTGGATCGACTCCAACCATCTGCTTACAGCAGTGGAAGATTAGAAAATTAAATGCTGTGAAACTGGCAGGGATTGTGTATTGATGCTTGGAGGATGGTGCGAAAGATGGGGAGGCTTGTGGAAGTAAATGCACTTGGGGAGTCTTTACTTTTCCCTTCTGTTCTGCTCTTTAGAGAAAACATCCTGGTGCTGGACATCTTCTTCGAGGCCCTGAACTACGAGACCATAGAGCAGAAGAAAGCCTACGAGTTAGCCGGCCTTCTTGGTGAGCGGTGATTTCCGAGATGTCAAGATGAATTCACAAGCCTTGAAATTACTTTATCATTTGATATTTCCGGGTGTTCTTTCACCCTGTAAAATAATAGCTTTATTAATCCTAAAAGACCTAGAACATTTTTGGGACACCTGACGTGCCTGTAATTTTCTTTGTTTATTCAGACCTATTCTAGCAGTCAGCATCAAGTGCCATATATCATTATAAACAGGAGAACTTGAAGTTCCAGTCTAGCTAATTTAAAGTCCCAATTTTCCCTTTGTTTTCTCTGAGAATTAACGAAATTCCAGAATTTTAAGAAAAACATAAGCAATAATTGGATGTTTTTTTTTTACTGTGTACTCAACTCCTGAAGTTTGGATTTTTTTTTCTTTAAAAAGTTGTATCTGTGTGTTTTACACTAATAAATAAAATTTTGTCTAAATATAACATTCCCCAAGCAAGTTATAGCCATTTATTACAATATTGTTATAGGCATTGTTCAGTGAAAAACAGGTCTATTTTCTTTACTAACAATATAGATGTATGCAAAAAAAACAACATTTAGGGAGTAAAGAAAATGGAAACCGAAATACAGTTAAAAAAAAAAATTATGAGTATGAACATCACAAACAGTGCAGCAAGTTGTGAAAAAATTGTCTTGTGCAACAAAAATACAAGCAGTGCATTGTGTTTGTTTTCATGCATGCACGACACACTTAACTTTCACTTTGCATTAGTTCAAATTCCCAAAGAAACACGCTAAACAATGATTCAAATGACCAAAACCTATGTTTTATGTTTATTGGTTGAATATGTGACCGTTTGAACCAATCCATGCACGGGGGGGGTGGGACTAAGCATCAACAATCCTTCCTGTTTGGCTTAGAGGGATGAAATGCATTGGTTTCTTCTGACGAATCAATGATGTCAAAATGTGATGGCATAATCACATACACTACGGAGCCTTTGAATATGAGACAAATGTAATATCTCCGAAAAGCAGAGAATCTCTGCTTCATGACACTTTTTAAACCATTCTGATAGGATAAGCGGTTTAAAAGTTAAGCATTTAAAAACAATAGTTATTTTTTAGCCGCGGGTGGCTGTCTCGGTTTTGGAGGGTTAAAGGGGTCATATGATGCTTTTTTTAAAGATCATTATTTTGTGTATTTAGTGTAACAGAATGTTGACATGCTTTAATGTTCAAACAACACATTATTTTTCAAATACTGTACATTATTGTAGTTCCTCTATGCCCTGCCTTTCTCAAACGCGTCATTTTCTACAAAGTCCCTCCTTCCGACAAGTGCAGTCTGCTCTGATTGGCCAACTGGCACAGTGCATTGTGATTGGCCGAACACCACAACCCTGTCTCTCTCGCTCACACACGACGCGCAAAATTCCGCATTTGAACAGTCAATAGTAAATATTAAAATAATAACAAAACATAGAGTCGCTGATTCAGAAGCACCAGATTGTCATAGCAAAGTCAGAATTACCTCCTCTCCTAGGTTCATGAAACTGTCATCCATAAAATGTGTTGTGATAACATCTGGGTTGTGCTGTTCTGTTGTAAGTAATCTTAATGATTCCTATATGCATACTTTCGGAAGGCCAAATAAAGTGCTTTTGCCTAGAAACACACAGCGTCTCCCTGACATAGCTGCATCAACACTACTGTGGTTACTGAAACCACGCCGCCTTTCCTCGCGTGAACATTTGGGCGGCATTACACAAATGTTTCCACATCGTGACGTAGACATGTGGGGGCGTGGCAGAGTCTTAACTTTGATGAAGAATATCTCTTTGGTTTTAAGACTTCAGGGATCTTATCTATGCATGAACAGCTTGTAACACTCCAAAGAGAAAGGAAAACTTGAAATCATATGACCCCTTTAATAGCTTTCCTAAAAGAAGTCAGTGTTTCACTTTTAGAAAGTCAAACTACAGTGACTCTAAACTGAGAACATAAAGACCATAAATGTGTTGAACATAAAAAAAATTACAAACAGCAGCTTGTAATTTTACAATCCATTTATGCACAATATATTGCAAAGCTTGTTTGTTTGTTTGTTCATGTGGCTAAATACTGAACTAAACTATTTCAGGTGACATTGGAGGACAGATGGGTCTGTTCATCGGGGCCAGTATCTTAACCATCCTGGAGCTCTTTGACTATCTGTATGAGGTAAGACCTCCATGATTCAAATTCAAACCTGCACCTGTTATTTCTTCTTTTCTCAATGTATTAAAGACCCTTCAGAGATAATTACCTTGAAACTCGACAGCTGTGGAGATTTCTGTCTCTCAAAATGCCACACATTCTCCTTTTCCCCCGTAATTGTCTTTGGTATGACCTTCACAAAAGCTGTACTCTCTTAACGTTAGAGCTTTCTTCCACTTGGGACCCTTTACCACACTCAGCATCTGAATGTAGTGTAAATATATTATTACTTTTCAAGCCTTGGCTCAGGATGTGATTGCATTCAAGATATCAATACCTGAAGGCGAAGGGTGGAATTGTCTCTTGATTGGGAAAATTGTCATCGGATGTGATAATAGGCAATCCAGCAGGCAAGCAAGCAGAAAAGTGCAGAAGCAAACTACTAGAATCTTATTCAAAGCAAGCTGAGGACTCAATGTTGTTGGCAGATGCAGTGCTTCAGGCATTATGAAGAAATAATTTTGGTGTGCATGCACACACTCTGTTATTAGCATCTTAATCAACATAACTTCTGCTAAGAATATTGTCCTCAGATCTTATGTTGAATGTGACTGATAACCATTGGTCTCATCTGCAGAAGTATTACACACTTGGGTGGGCGAAGTTGTGTAAAAAGTATTGCAATATCATTCCCCCTTTTGACAATTTTCAGTATAAATCTTTATGTATTTGACCATATGGCCACTTTTAAAAAAAATATCTATGCTCCTGCAAGTCATAAATCATCACAACACTCATGATTTTGCTTAATGTTGTATTGCCAAACACCCAATCCTACTATGCATTAAAACTTACGACTTTAAAAACAGGAGAGCGATGCAAGGAGAGCTATTTTTCTTGTCTGTTCTCTCGGATGCTCCTTGGGTATCTCTGTATGGCAGTGATTGATAACAGATCGCGTGATCTTTTACAGGAAGTGCTGACTTGCACCTCTGCTCAACAGACTCGCATGAGCCTTTGGAAAACAAAAGCAAAGGCACAAGCATTCAGAGTGTGTCTGCTGAAAGACAAATAATGAGATGTGAAAGGGATAGTTCACCCAAGAATGAAAACATGTATCATAACTGACTTACCCAAATGTAATTTCAAAACCTGTATGACTTTCTTTTTTTTTTTGCAAAAAGAGATGTTTAGCAGAATGTTCATGCTGGTTTTTCATTCCCAATGGAGAAATGGGATGCCTTTATCAGAAAGAGAGAAATATGAAACCACCCAGTATGCTAGTTTTATTCTGACCAAAATCACACATTATGTAGTAATTTGATATTCAAATCTGTATGTACAAACCTTGTAGGAGAACTTGAAGGTAGTGACACCAAGGCCTGGGCAAGTCAAGTTTTGCATGAGGAACATGCCACAACAGTTTGTTATTTAGCAATTTTTAGTGATTTATATTCCCATAATAATGCTTTCATTTGGGGGTTTTATACCCCAAACCATTCTTTTGGAAAATATAAATAAATCTAGCCATGCACCAATTTTGATAAATTGACTTTCCACGTGAAAAGTCTCTAGAGTCTGGTTCAGACTCAACAGCAGGCTCTGAGTATCTGCCGTAACATTAGGACACAGATGGAAGACAGGCTGTCAGATATGGCAGGTGGAAGCTGGCGTCATTTGCAGGAAATGAGACACAAATACTGTCAGTTCCAGGATTTGTGTTTGTGTAATCTGGCTAGTTTAAACTGACTTCTGGTACATGACAGCCAAAAGCCAATAACAAACAATACATCATCCATCCATCCATCATGTTGTTCTGTGTGTCAGGAGGCCCGCACGGGAATTGTGGGGAAATGCCCCAGTTACGAGCTCAGATCTAGTACTTCATATTGTTTCTGTCAATCACTTGAAAAGCAGCATTTGGGGACAGAAGAAAATTTCGAGTTCCTGGAAATTTTCTGAATGTGTGCTTTACTTGGGAATCAAGATGCAAATAGGACTTGGCTAGTCTTACATCTACAACCCCCCTAGATTTCAGTTCCATGCATACATGTCTGAACTGAACAGCAGGTTTCATGCATGGGTTTGTTTTCTCTCTTCAAAGGTGATCAAGTACAAACTGTGTCATTGCGCCAAGAAGAAACACCAGCGCAGCAACAACAACGACCGAGGAGCCGTTCTCAGCTTGGACGATGTAAAGCGTCACGTCAGTAACTATCACACCAGTATCTGTGCTGGCTGATAAACTCATTCTTACAGACAATAAAGACTATGTTCAGAATTGCATACCATCATACAACTCATTTTACATAATACTCATACTATGTCTGCAGTATTCAGTATGTGTAGAAGACCAACTATATTACATGCCAATACAACAGAGAATACTACATGAGATGCTGTATCCCACAATGCAACATGCTCAGCTTGACCTTCGGCTCTCTGAATTCACATGCACAAAATTATGTTTGAAATAGTTATTGCTTCATACCGTGTAATGTTTGACATGGTACTTTTTGCCTAATTGTAGGGAGAATTCATTTTACACTGTGTAGTTTCTGATTGTCTGTCTTTCCTCTCAGGCTCCCTGTGAAAACCTTCGTACCCCGTCAACCTACCCAGCCAACATGCTACCTCACCATCCTGGCCAGGGCAACTTCGAAGACTTCACCTGTTGAGCGTAAAGCAAGAGCGGCCTGTCTGACAGAGAACAACCAAAGCTGACCCACATCAGTACGGACCCCATTCACAACCGGACATTACAGAACAACCTTCTGGATCTGCCACACACTGGAAAACCACCATGTCTTGAGATACATCCAGACATCGGAGGAATGGTACCGAACAAAATATATTTTCACTAACACGTTACATGGAAAACTTTTGATGTTTTTTTGAACATTTCAAGGAAATACTGCCTCAAAAACGAAACTCCTTGAAGCCTAAGAAATTACACATAACGTGACTTGGACATCGAATAGCTTTCCGCAGCTGGACCCTGATGCCTTTTGTGTACATAGTGACAGCTCTAAACTGTTTTAAGACCAGTGGCTTACGTAGGTCAGTAGATAAATATAGCGCTTATTCACTGTATGTAGCCTCATTAGTCTTATCTGCTGGATCTATTCAGCCTCAGTGTACAACTCACGAGAATGTAACTTCCCGAACAAGGTGACCATTACAAGCGTCAAAGGGGGGTTTCGGGGGGGCTGGAGGGTTCAGGTCTCATATGACATTGTGTTACAGGTCTCATCATGTAAATGCATGCTGGTCGTCTTGTGCATGTTTTTAGTTTTATTTAGATTTCATTATTACTCTCGCCAAGTTTGCCTCAATTATATACAAGTGTTGGGAGATGGTGTAAAGTTTGTTTTTGTGTGTATATGTGTGTGTGCGCAGGTTTTGCTGTTTCTGTGGGTTTCTCAGTGACCCCCAAAAAATAGCAAGATGACAAAAGCACTTTGTGAGAACCTCTCTACAAGGATACAACGATTCAAACGATTAGTCTGTTGTATAATTAGCATATTTGACAAACAATAAATGTGAATGGGAAGTCCCCAAAAGTATACAGTGGCCCCAAAAGATATTTGGACACTTAAATTATTCTTTCAAATGTGTCAGAATTTGTTGCATTAGATTGCACATCACAAATGCTTCAGGATTGTTTTGGTGAATTTTTAGTTTTTTTTGTGGATCTATGATGCAGGGTTTTCATTTTTAAGACTACTGCAACAAACAACTTTTTTTGTCAAACGTTTTGTCACTTCGTTTGATATTTTATGACTGGCAAAATGACATTCACAGCCTGTTTACACCTGGTCACTTCATGCTTTTTCTCTGATAGCTATGGTATCTTGCAAAGACCATGTGTAAATGCCCTCCGAAAGGCTTTCAAGATGGATTTAAATCTGATCACTCCAACCACTTCAGGAGGTGGTCTGGGCCGCATGTCAGACGAAACTAAACAAGTGTAAATGCAATGTAAATGGTTGTGGAAACCATTAAGTGTTGTCAACAGTACCGATTGTGATATCAGTCAGCACTGAAATTTTAAAGGGATAGTTCACCCAAAAATAAAAACTGTCATTAATTACTCACTCTCATGTTTTTCCAAACCCATGACCTTCGTTCATGTTCGGAACACAAATTAAGATATTTTTGATGCATTCCGAGAGCTTTCTGATCCACGTACATGCGTTGCATACGTTGTTTACATACATGACGTGTTGAATAAAGTCATTCTTTTTGTTTTCCTTTTGCGCAGAAAAAAAGTATCCTCGTAGCTTCGTAAAATTACGTTTGAACCTCTGATGTCACATGGATTATTTTAACGATCTCCTTGCTACATTTCTGAGCTTTGATTGTGTAAGGATCCTTGCTGTCTATGGGTGAGTAATTAATGACGTACTTTTCATTCTTGGGTGAACTAACCCCTTAAAAACATCCATGTCCCACTAACATTTGAGCACTGTTGAGTGGATTCTTAAACATGGCTGATTGGTCATTGTGTTCATGTGCTCAACATATATGACTGTGATTGGCTATCTGCACATAGACAGATCTGCTTATAGATGAGGCTTTCAAATGTTTCTGGGTGAGCGCTCGGTGAAGAGCATGAAGCGATGATCATTGTAGCCAATCATAGTCATATCTGTTGAGCGCGTGAACACAATGGCCAATCAGCCACATTTAAAGGCGGCTCAACACTCAATCATCTTCATTAAAAGTAGCGAGGTTAACTTATCTTTCCAGTGCTCTCTCCTATTGTAGTCTTTGATCTTGAAATTAGCTGATAATTAATTAAACGCAGCGCATATCTGTTGCTTCGTGAACTTAAATTGACTTAAATTTGCATGTAGCATGGGAATTGGAGATCGGATTTAAATCCATTTTGCAAAGACAACATTTATGTGGCCAAGTGTAAATGTAACAGTTTTTAGAAATCAGAATGATATCCGATTCAAGAAAAGGTGTAAACAGGCCCACAGGCATTTCTAAGTGTCCAAATTTTTTTAGGGCTAATGTATGAATACATGATTGTTTATGTGTGCATGAAGGTGTGAATGTTTGTGACGGATGTTTCATCATTTGCGAGGTGTTGCTGGTCCGTTTCTGGACTAAAGTGTTTCCAGGATCAGGAATGTAACAAACCAAAGAGTTTGTATCGCTGGGTAGGCCAGACGATCACTTGTACAGCACACCAGTTATAACCGCAAACGGTTGTAGTTGTCCGTACGTATGTGTGCATGTATGTACGTGTGTTTGTTTGCGTGAGACTGTTATTCTGTCTTTATTTCGATTCTGTTAATGAAAACTGAACTGTGCATTTAACGGCTTACTGTTTATTTGAATTGTGTACTTGCCGAGACGTATTTGTTAATGTCGCGAAC
The DNA here is from genome assembly GCF_936440315.1 of Barbus barbus. Taxonomy (NCBI): domain Eukaryota; kingdom Metazoa; phylum Chordata; class Actinopteri; order Cypriniformes; family Cyprinidae; genus Barbus; species Barbus barbus. Next base: position 8,404,073 of record NC_136737.1, on the reverse strand, counting down.
TTCATATCAAAGCACAAACAAGACCACCGATATGTAAAGGTGATGTTAAAGAATGATAAAATATTCTTATCAGTGTTATCATGATAATCAACAGATTCATTAGTACTCCTATTCTTTCCTTAGTTTTTTTACTGCAAACATACATATTGCCTGATAGTGCAGTCGGCAGATAATAGGCTGTTCTATTTATCTATGAAGGTATAATAAATATCATTCATAATTTTACAAATGTCTCATTGTTATTTCATTTAGGTTTACCGTGGACGTCAGGAGATTGTTCATGTTTAACTTCAGAGACTGGAATAATGATTCTCCTGGGTTTATCTACATTATTGTGTTATTCTAGACTGCTATTAGATTTCTTTAGCCATGACGCTATAAATTCAACAACACAAAACCACTTTTGAAGTGTTTTAGTGTTTCCATTTCCATCAACAAAAGAACGCAGACTTTCAATAACTGTTAACAGAACGTCATGGAAATTATTCAGCTGCTATTAAAAAAAAATAGACAAAAATGGTTCTGAATTACAAGTGGCTCCCGATTTCCAGCCTTGCTGTTCACTTACCTCAGAACTATTCATGAATTCATACAGCAGGTAGAATTAATTTTGAACCAACATTATGGAAATTAGAAAGAGGGAGATGAAAGATGAAGGGGATGTTCATGGGCATCAGACGATATCAGGATACAGGACATGAGTGCATGATCTGAAAGATCAACCCCAGGAGGAATAAGAGAAAATCCAAGCATGAGGCATCTATCAAGAACGTCGGAGGACATCCGACCCGACTCTTCTCAGGAAAATGTATATTAAAGTAGCCTACTGGCATCGGAACCATGATTAAATATAAATAGCAGTTCAAGTCTAACTGGACTGCATTGTCCAAAATCACCCGCGGGCTTTCGATCGAGCCTAGCACGTTTAAAGGAAGCGAGGGACATCACAAATGACTGATGAATGTCATTTCCTTCTGTCGTCTCTGTGCTGATGTGGGAGCGTCTTTGGCAGACGCAGGGAAAACTGCCAACGACTTCAGGCAGCACAACCGTCAGTGCATTCTGATGAGGATCTTGTAGTGCAACACTAGTGCCTTTGAGACGTTCCTTGTCCTCCAAACGCATCAAACATACGCATTTGGAAAGATGCATTTAGTCTTGATTCGGCACAGCTGCTGCTCTTGTGAATCCACAATTAGGGTTTAGAACCAATATTCTTCTAAGACCGTCCCAATTTGCAAACTATCCATCCTAAATAGTATGCAAAGATGTTGTGCATTTCATGCAATCATAGTACAGCACATTACATTTAGTCATTTAGCAGATGATTTTATCCAAAGTGACTTACAAATGATGACAATAGAGTGCTAGAGAGGGTCAAATAAAGATGAAAGAGATGTACTTTTAGCCATTGTTTTGAAGATGGCTAAGGCATCAGCTGTTCACTTGCAGAACTCAAGCTTCTAGAGGCTAATAATGGCTATACTTTAGTAATATACTTACTTCAGCTAATAAAACCATACTTTGTGATTATTTGCACCACTAATTAGGACTAATAAGAGTACCATGGTAGCCCCGTAATACACACACACACACACACACACACACACACAATGGTAGCAATGCTATGTCGAACAACAGGCTTGTTTTATAGTTTGTGATAGATTCGTCTAAATAACTGAGCAGACACTAACATCCTTGTCACTTGATATGTGTTACGTTCCTATAAAGTATTATCCCATTAGCGGTGTCACTTAATTTTTCAGATCATCTGAAACTGTGAAAATGTAAGTACCCTACAAGCCTCTTTGAGTTCATCACACTGATACTCGCTCAATGAAAATGAGTTGCTATTCATTTCCCATAATGCAACTGTCAGGAGTTTCTGCCCTTGTGCCAATTTATCCTGTCAGATCTCGTGGCACAATTAGAAGCTGCAGCCGTTTGTCACTGATAAGAGTGTCATCGTGCTCTTTGAGAGGATTAATACGAACTCCAGAGACTGGCGCTTTTTAACCGGGTCGACTGGAGAGACCTTAATTTGCTTTCATGCCAGTTTTACATGCATCCATCATATAATGAAAGTCCAGCGTCTGTCTATGTGTAACCACATGCCCCCTAGGTTCATAAATAATCGTTTTGTGCAGGAGGACACTGTGATATGATTGGCAAGACTGTAAAGCTAAGAACTCATTGGCTTGGGCAGCAACAATATGTCAGATTTGGCTAACAGGACAAAAAATGTGCAACAAGCAACAGTAAACAAAGCTCTATTTGGTTTGTGAGTCTTACCTGCATCATCACTGAAAGATATGTTGATGTTCTAGGTTACAGCGAATGGAGCAATGTTCACAAATGAATCTGCAAAGAGACCTCGTGTGGTTTTCTCCTGCAAAAAGACAATAGAAATCTTATTAAAACTGTGTAAAACTAATATAATCTTGCTCTCTTATAGATTAAATACGTGAATGTGGAAAAAAAAGGCCAGACAGCAATACTAACCAGCATTAAAATAATGACAACACGATGCTTCTAAGGAAAAACACTGATGGAACAACAGCTGTGAATGAGATTATATATTTTACATAAATGTCCTCGCGCTTGTTCAAACTGACATTTTAACTGTTTATGATCTTTAGTCATAAAGTAACTCACATTAATAATCTCATATCATGTCTACATATCATGAGGAATAATTTTACTTAATAATATACATATGAGGCTCTCATGGTTATATATAAATTTAAAAAATATGTTTTTGTTAGTTTTTAATCGTTCTAATGTCAACTATGAGAGTCTCATTAAATTACCTGGCAAAATAGCAGGATTATAGATCTGTCATTGTATTTTTATTGAGGTGCATTATGTGATTTATGGTCGTTTTCAATATACGGAAAATGACAACCATATTATATCAGCTGCCTGTATCTCATATTTTGTGTTCAATATGGGCATATAGCATCTGTTTAAGTATGAATACATTAAAATGTCTCAGACAACTGAGCTAGTTTGAACTTAATTCACTTCAACACAGCTCTTTTTTTTAACCAGTAACAATTTAGTATAGAAATATCTGAGATGTCTTCATTTTGTGTTGATATATAGTTTCGACCCGAGATTACCTTGGTTTTAGTGAGTCTTCACAAGAAAAAGAGTGTTAAATGGCCATATATGAAGGTATATTTGATACTCATATTTGTGTTTATTGATCAGAAGTGTGGGTGGAAAGTAGGCCACCTGTTATATAACACATAAAATCCAACAAAGCCTGCTGTTTTCTAATATCTTGTTCTTTCATATCTTTTTTTATGAAGTCTAAACAACAAAGTGTCTTCTTTTATCAAAATAATCACAAGTGAAGGGAGAATAAATCTTGTAAAGAGGCCTTCTGCAACATAAACTGAGGGGACTGAAATGAAAAGCAGCTCTTTATTTTCTAATGAGAAGAAGCAGGCAGGGGTCTGATCATCTTGTTCTTGTTTCATACGGCTGTATGTGCTACGGCTAATTGCTCGAAATTAGTACAAGTTCATTCCTGTCAGCACAATGCAATTAAGAAAACATTTCAAACGGCTGTGAAAGGAAATGCTCACATTTACAGTATAATGACAAACATGTATGTTATTAGTGGAAATATTAGGGGGTAAAAGGCTAAGGCTCTTTTTTAAAGGCTAAGAGGGTAATTATTTATCTGTAGTCTCCATGGAAACGTTTTACCAGGAATGCATCACACCTCATACACATATATTTGTGCAGTGAATTAAGGGATTGATTTTAGAGTGCGCTCATGGGAAAGAGTTTAATGATATCATCAGAGTGTTTGTGACCGCTGAAGTGGGACTTATGGACGCTGCGGCAGTCGGCAGGAAGCTGATCAGCCCTTTTAATCAACCGCAATGAGTGCTTATTTGAACCACTTTGTGTGTGTATAAATCTATGCATTAGGATGTACGCCCAAATGTCAAAATGAAGGACATAGAGAGATAGATGCTTGACTTCTAATTGATCTGATGTGATTCTGATATCCACTGCAGTGGACAGAACATTAAAAGTCATTTTTAACATTCAGAGTTTCGCGTTTTATTCATGCAACCCCATAGATGACCTTTGACCCTTTCTTTTAAGTCTCTCCTCTGTTATTGTTTTTATTCACACAAAATCTTAATTCAAATGCCCAAGAAAGCAGTGAAGCACACATTTAAAAGAAAAATTACTTGTGTTAGTGATGTTAATACTTTATTTTCATATCAGAAATATTAGACCATCTGAAATGCAAATTTGACAACTGTTTATGGGTGTTTGCCTCCCTCTTTTGGATATAGTGTGCATTTATTCACATCCATTTGGGCTACTAAAATATTTGCAATATTTACTTTTTATTTTATTAATTTTTAATTTATATTTTATTATTTTATTAAATAAAATAAATAAATTAAAATATCAAAATGTTTATCTTTTTTCTTTATTCATGCTAAATGACTTACATGAAATTGTATGAACAATTATAGAACAACAAATATATATATATATATATATATATATATATATGTGTGTGTGTGTGTATTTTCGTAAGAGCTTATCAGTCTGTTAAAGGGATAAGAGCTCCGAGAACAGTCTTTAATCAGACTGTCAGAAGAGGTAGTTTGCAGTCAATGCTGGATTAAAAAGAAAATAGTAGTACATTCTTTGTAAAAAAATTAAATAAAAAAATAATAATAATAATATTGTAATATTGTTTTTCCTGAGAAAGCTCGTTCCAAAAAAATCTAAATATATACCAAATAAATATTCTTCAGTGCGCAAGCGGGATCTTTCTTCACATCTCGCGAGACTCCGTGACGGCTCGTCGTTTGTGCTCTTCAGCTCTCGCGAGACTCGATCAGTTATCACCGGTGGTGTTTCGTCTGTTTGCGGCTCGCGGAGAAGATGGCGGCTCGTAACGTTAGTGGTTTTCAGCCTGCGACACCCGGAGGCGGCGGAGCCCCGATGGGACCCGGGCCGCCGGTAGCCGGTGCAGGGCCCGGAATGGTTCCCGGTACGCCTTCAGGACGGATGGGGCCTGGCGGCCCGCAGAACCATATGTATCGATCACCGATGCCCGGATACCCGGTAAGGCGCGAGGAGAACAAAGAAGCAGCCGATCCTAAACCGAGAGGATTGGTTTTAATGTTTTTAATGTTTACATACGTGATTTGTAGGTTTATTAAGTGCATAATACATTCAGACTGTTTGGAAATCATTAAAAATTATTTTGCGCGCGTCCAGTGTTGTTTCTATGAGTGGGTCACTGCACAGCATTAGCTAAACTCCACATGATTCCCACTAATAAAGTACAACTGATGGTTTTTGTTTAATTCCACTTATAATCTGCATAAAGAAAATGTATTCACCCATTAATTTTGATGATATTAAGAGAGTTTCAGCACAAAATCTTACGTTTGTATGACACTGGGGCCTACAAGAACATCATCCTGGTGGGTTTGGTTGCATTGATGGTCAGTGTATTTGTATAAGCGTTACAAATCATATATTATGCACGCAGCGTGCTTCAGACCACCAGTGGAGATACTTACCTTTAACATTTTTCTGGTTGAATACGTATTTTTAATGCATTATACTTTAAACAAACAGTTAAAGTGAGAAGTTGAATGATCATGTTTTGAGATGTCTTGAGCTTTAGTGAAGAGTCAGATGATCAGCAATGCTTATTTTTTTAGTGACCCACAAACTAACTAATGCTTGTGTGCTTTACTGTGACTTCAGCGTTCAAAATGTTCAAAAATAGCCACTAAAAGGCTATTGTGTTGGTCAAGGACAATATCACAAGTTTCACATTTAGGGGAAAAAATGTTGAGAATTTGTGCTGGCCACATCTTGCATTCAAGGATGTATTATTTTTGTGTGCTCGAGTGTGAACTTCAGCGAAACCTTGAACACATGTACTCTTTTGTTTAGGAGAAAAGCAATAGATTTCTCGCCATGCATTTTTGTCCAGCTTAGCATTTACATCCTCCAGTTGTTGAGATTCAAGGTTATTTATGATTCACATAAAGTAATTAACGCATTACATTTTTTGGGGGGTACTTGATAAATGAACTTGACAGCTTGTGCACTTTTAAAGTGCTGTTTTCAAGCATGACTAGACTCCAGTGTTTGGCTCTTGACATTTACAATGTGAGGGGAAGAGGACTGGTGCTGTTTAACAGAATCCTATTACTGAAAACAAACCACGAAATGCTTTGGTTGTTGTAATGGTTGCCCTTTTTATGACCGCAATTTAAAATCCAAGAATTGACTAAGCATTTTTATTTTCTATCATTAAATCCTTATGTATTGTTATTTGGTCATGTATTGATTTTTACTGTGCTATATGGTCATTCTTATTGCTTTATCATATTGCTCTGTAAATATAAAGCCAAAACAAGAATTCGCATTACAATAGCCAATCTCCTGCTTTTTGTCCATTTGGATAACTGTCCTTCACTGCTGCCTTTGTAGAGACCAGGAATGCCTCCAGCCAGTCGTATGACCCCTCAGGGACCCTCCATGGGACCCCCAGGTTACGGGGCCAGTCCAGTGTCCCGCCCCGGTATGCCAGTCATGGACCCATCCCGCAAGCGACCGCCGCCAAATCAGATCCAACAGGTCCAGCAACAGAATCGCAACCAACAGTAAGTCCAATTAACACTTCATTTGATGATGCTTTAAACTTTTTGAAGTGCTTAAATAGATCCATCTCTTTTTCATTTCAGTGCCAAGAAGAAGAAAATGGCAGATAAAATCCTACCTCAGAGAGTAAGTGGCCATGAAATCTGTTGGTTGTAACTCACCAAATGTGTCTGAAGAGTCTTTAATTGTTCAAGATGTGAAATTAATTGTGTAATTTGTACAGTACAAGTAGATAGCCTTGATTATTTATAATCATTTTTAATTATTTTTTCAAAAGCTCTCCAATGTTAATGTAAGTGGTATGTTTTTTTCCTGTATACTTTTCAACCCATGCAAGTAAGAAAAACCTTGATATTAGCTGAATGCATTATTCAGAAAGAAATAGAGATCAAATAGACGCTAAAAAACTAAGTCGTGACTGATTGAAAACTGCTCAACAGAATATGGTTCAAAAAGCTGTAGATGATCTTGATTTTCTCTGTGGCTTTATTTCAGATCAGAGAGCTTGTTCCTGAGTCTCAGGCGTACATGGACCTGCTGGCGTTTGAGAGGAAGCTCGACCAGACCATAATGCGCAAAAGACTCGATATTCAGGAAGCTCTCAAAAGACCCATCAAGGTACATTTTGATTTTTCACCAACATTGTCCTGACTCCTTTAGAAGAAAAACTGGCTAAGATTCCATCTTGAACTACAATTGTTTGAAAGATGACACTGTTTGTTTTGTGCAGCAAAAAAGAAAACTTCGGATATTTATCTCCAACACCTTCAACCCTGCCAAACCGGATGCAGAGGACGGCGAAGGAACCGTTGCATCTTGGGAGTTGCGTGTGGAGGGACGACTTCTTGAAGACGTAAGCGAGATTCTGTCATCTCACAGGCATTCAAGTCGAACTCTTTATAGTTTGTAATTTCTGAAAACTGTGTTTCTCTGTCTCAGACTGCTGTGTCCAAGTATGAAGCAACCAAGCAGAAGAGGAAGTTTTCTTCTTTTTTCAAGTCTTTAGTGATTGAGTTGGACAAAGACTTATATGGACCTGACAATCATTTGGTGGAGGTGAGATGCAGAAATGTGCATTTCTCAACTGTAGTGCTTCAAACTTAGTATACTGATGTACTGTCCACTAGATCTCTTGTATTGCCACTTTAGTGCCATTTGTCAGTTATTAAAGTGTCTTTGTCTTGTTTCCAGTGGCACCGAACAGCCACGACTCAGGAGACTGATGGATTTCAGGTGAAGAGGCCTGGAGATGTTGGAGTCCGCTGTACTGTACTGCTCATGCTGGACTACCAGGTGATGACAAACACAAATTGTATACATAATTCAAGAAGTATGCTATTCCAAACTTAGCCCTTGTTGTTTTTCACAAGCTACCAGCAGGTGGCACCACTCTACATTATTAGTAAATGTGAGTAACTTTGACTAATGCGACAAACTGTTCTTTTTCTAGCCTCCTCAGTTTAAGTTGGACCCCAGACTTGCCCGGTTGCTGGGGATCCACACTCAAACGCGGCCCGTGATCATTCAGGCTCTGTGGCAGTACGTGAAGACCCACAAACTCCAGGACCCTCATGAACGAGAGTTCATTAACTGTGATAAATACCTCCAGCAGGTAACAAACATTAGAGTTTGTCTTTTGAAGTTTTTACCGCAGTAATCTCAATTCTCTTAAACTGGAAATGCCTGCTTAGACTTGACTTAAGAAAGCTAGTTGTTCACAATATTACTTTTTCAGATTCTCTTGCCTTTTTTGTGTTTGCTATGAGTCAGGTGGATTTTGCACAGTTTATATGTGTGCTGCCAGAGGCTTAAAAGTTGGTTAAAAGCATCTTTTAACTAGGACAGTAGCTGTAATGCTAATGGCTTCAGATCGGTTTAGGAATTTTATTTTATTTTTTTCTTGATGTTTGAAACCCAATAATTGTTGGTGGTTCTTGCTCGAAATGTATGAAACCCAATAATTTAGTTTTGTCCTTGTTTAAGATCTTTGAAACCCAATAATTGTTGGTCCTTCTAAATCTGTGAAACCCCAAAATTGACATTTTACCTCAATGAAGATCTTTGAAACTGATTAGTTGCTTTTTCCCCTCATTCAAGACCTTGGAAGCCCAATAGTTGTCAGTTCTCCTCGTTCTAGATGTTTGAAACCTGATAATTGTAGATTCTCCTCATTTGAGTTACCATATTACACAAAAATGGTCAGTTCTCCTTAGTAATATTGTTTTTTGAAAGATAAGATTACCCAATTACCCCAGTTCTTTTCATTCTAGATATTTAAAATAATAATTGGTTCTGATTCAAGGTAATTATTAATAATTATCGGTTCTCCTTGTTCATCTTTGAAACTTGATCATTGAAGGTTTAAGATATTTAAAATCCCAAATTCTCAGTTCTCCTTGTTAAAGATTTGCCTAGTTACCTCAATTCTTCTCACTCTAGATCTTTGAAACCCAAAACTGTCAGTTCCCATTCAACATCTTGTCAGTTCTCGCTCAAGATTTCTGTAAACCAATACTTTTTGGTTCTCCTAATTCAAGCTCTTTGAAACCCAATAATTCGATTCTCATTATTTTAGATCTTTGAAAGCCAGCGGATGAAGTTTTCTGAAATTCCTCAACGACTGCATGCACTACTGATGCCCCCCGAGCCAATCATAATCAACCATGTCATAAGGTAACCATCACCCACTTGGTGTCACTCAGAATTGCTGTTTCTGCCTCATCTGTGACCTAAACATCCTTTTGTATCTCAGCGTGGATCCTAATGACCAGAAGAAGACGGCATGCTACGATATAGACGTGGAGGTCGACGACACCCTGAAGACCCAGATGAACTCTTTCCTGCTTTCCACGGCCAGTCAGCAAGAGATTGCAGGCCTCGACAACAAGGTATGCAAGTTTCACATATGTGACCCTGGACCACAAAACCAGTCATAAGGGTCAATTTTTTTAAATTGAGATTTATACATCATCTGAAAGCTGAATACATATGCTTTCCATTGATGTTTGGTTTGTTAGGATCGGACAATATTTGGCCGAGATGCAACTATTTGAAAATCTGGAATCTGAGGGTACAAAGTAATGAAATACGCCTTTAAAGTTGTTCAAATGAAGTTCTTAGCATTGCATATTACTAATCAGAAATTAAGTTTTGATATATTTACAGTAGGAAATTCACAAAATATCTTCATGGAACATGATCTTTTCTTAATGTCCTAATGATTTTTGGCATTAAAGAAAAATCTATAATTTTGACCCATACAGTGTATTTTTGGCTATTGCTACAAATATACCCCAGCGACTTAAGACTGGTTTTGTGCTCCAGGGCCACGTATGGCCGAAAGCCTCCAAAGTGGCGTCTTTGTTCTGGCTGGACAAACAGTCTTCAAAGTGCTCGGGACATCACTGCAGGGGAGAGCTCTGCCGTTGCCTTTGCACTGATGTTTTGCTGCACATCCTGTCCTTGTCTGCTGCATATCAAAGTGGCTCTTGGCAACATGCCGGTCTGAATGTTTTCAAACGGTTTTGTTGTGGATAGAAGCCAGGGAGTGGTCCAGGAAAAAGCATCCTGCTTTCTGTCAGCTCTGGACATGTTTAATTTTATTCTTCTCTGTTTGCTAAGAATGTTTAGTACTCTAGTAACCACTTCAGGGATAGCAACCGGACTCCTTGTTGCCACAGTTACTCCATGATTGATGTAATCATGGTTTTCGGTGAATTGGTTGAATTGCTAAGACAAATCAGCTGTGGGTTAAAGTTCAGTTCCTTAGGGTTCTTTTGTAATTTCAACAACAACGCACTCAATCAAAAGTGGAATTGTGATTCTTTGGGTGATTATTATATTATTTGCATATTGACCTCCAGGCTTTTCAACTTTCACACACATATTTGAGCATTGTTTTGCTGTTTCCCTTTGACCCATTTGAAGCACTAGTTTGCAACAGTCAAAATGTATCTTTCCCAGTCAATAGTTGACCTTTGTATAGTGCCAGTTTATGTTTATGAAATATCAGACTACAGTAAAACCTGTATGATGTTAAACAGGATGGAGTGTGATTGCTCTTATACAACAGTTCAATAAAGAACTTTATATTGAGTACACATCCAAACTAGTGAACCAGAACTAACTGTTGTATAATTAACATCTTGTATAATGGTAATCATGATCCCTTGAGTATGTTTGCTCGTTCTCTCAGATCCATGAGACCATTGAAACCATTAACCAACTGAAGACTCAAAGGGAGTTCATGTTGAGCTTCGCACGAGACCCACAGGGCTTCATCAACGACTGGCTCCAGTCGCAGTGCCGAGACTTGAAGGTGAGTCCAAATACTTTAAGAAGTAGTGGCATTACCACACGTTTTACCCTGGTTCCATGATAATGCCATGTTTTATGGATACATGAATTTGGAAGTTCCAATTTATCTTCTAAAACCTGCTAAATTCTTTGTTTGCTTGTCGGAAGAGGTTGTTTAACTTTCGCCCAGAGCTGTAGTCTTTCTCCATCTGACTGTTTGCTCAGCTGAGTGTTACTTAATGGACTGACTGGACTGTGGGGGTTGGGAGGGTGTTTCACAGGCATTTGCATGGGATGCTGAATTTCTAAACAGCTGGGGAAAATAAAGCTTGCAACCATTTGCTCAATCACACTTTAGCAGTCTAAAAATATAGCATCTGTTCCGAAACAGTTGAATGTATTTCCTTGGGATTGAACGTTGCAGAAAGTGTGTTGCTTCAGACAAAAGCCATTAATCAGTAACCGTTACATCTTGTTCTGCTGACGTCTGAATTCGGCGCTCTTGCAGACGATGACGGATGTGGTTGGAAACCCGGAGGAGGAGAGGAGAGCAGAGTTCTACTTCCAACCCTGGGCTCAGGAGGCTGTGTGCCGATATTTCTATTCAAAGGTGGTGCTTTACTCTTGTTCAGCCACTGTGAAATATTTGAAATCTCAAAGGTTGTATGGAAAATCACTCTTCTTTTTATTGACGTTTCTCTCAATCTCGTTCTCTTAGGTTCAGCAAAGGAGACAGGAGCTGGAACAGGCTCTTGGCATTCGAAACACATAAGTAAGCTCGCGGCCATTACGACACAGGACCAGAGGGGGTTCTGGGTAGCAAATGTCCTGCTGCTCTGTGCTGCAGACACTGATCACTACAGTTATATTGCAGTTTATCTTGTGCTGTCCTGCTGTAGCTGCCCAGGAATGACCCTTATACAGAAACAAACTTATTTTTGTTGTGACTCCGCAAACTAACACCCCGTTGTCTGCTGTCGTTCTTATTTTTACATATTTGTAACTGAACGTTTGTCAAGGTGATTTTGCGATGCTGTCACTTTGGAAACTTTTGTTTTCTGACCAAACTGACAGGCTTTGTTGGATCATTAAATTCCAAATCGCAAGAATGCTCTTGGACGTGCTAATGTTTGAGCCCATTCGCTGCTTTCCATATTAACCAATCAGTTGGAGGGGTCATTGTTTATTTTTGAAGTTATTGATATTGTCTTTGATATTTTAATGTTCTCATAATATGAACTTTATGAAGATCTAGTCTAGTTAAGTATAGATGGCAGATAATGCCGTAGTTTAGTACCTCAGCTCTGTGAAGATGAATTATTTGGAGGAAGTTCCTCAAACAAGTCTGTTGGCGTTAAAGGCAAGCTTACTGGTTAACGTTTTCTGCAACACTTAGTAAATAAGGCTTTTTTCTGAACTCCTCTGTTCAATAGTCGTTTTAGATCCACAAGACTAGATGTACTGCTGATCGACCTGTTTGATTATAGATCTTTTGGTCACAAGCTTCGTCCTGGACTGTAAAGTACTTCCAATCTAACCTTGCTGTGATGTATTAATACATTTAGAGAATTGCCTTTTTATAGTTTTTTGGTTTGATTAATTATCGTCATTTAAGTCAACTTGTCACTCTGAAAGGACAACGTGAAAAACCTGCCAAGGCGAGTACTAACCAGCCATGGCTACCTACAAAATGGGAAAACGGTCAAGTGTATTAATATTTTAGAGATGCGCTACAGAGAGGCCATGGGTTCTTCCACTCAAGTAATTCAAAGCGTTCAATGTCAAGTGCTAAAGACTTTAACATTCTGGGTAGTTTTAGTTTCAACTACATTTAGTTTTTTTTCCCCCTAAAGTCATGCATTTGCTTTGATTTTTATATCTTACAATCTTGTTTTTCTTTATTTTCTTTAATGGACCAAATGTTGTATTTCTCTGTTAGCCCTTGTGTTATAATAAAGATAATCTTGTATCAATGCTGAACCCAGTGTAAAGTGTAATCGGTGCAACTTTTAATCTTTTTCCTAAGGTGCTCAATAGAACTGCAAGCAACAGATGCCAACTCACACCACACATCCATTTTCTCACACCCTGAAGGGTAACCTCAAATTAAAGAAAGTACACCCTTAGTTTAAACTCTAACACGATTTGGCAACCTCTCCAATGTGTATTAGTGTTTGTGCTCCGGAGAGCGTCAACAGTTTCTATTTACAGCATGTTTTTGTAGCATTGAGCAATGTAGCTAATCAGACATCTGTTGATTTCTTGAACACCTCTGATTGGCCGTTGCGTTCAATTTAGGTAGAATTCACTCTCAGATTCACTTTCCAAATTGCAGTGGCATAATGATAACTATAGCAATAGACAGGAGGAAAATATTTAGTGCATTACGCATTGTAAATGCAGTGTAATAGATTAATAGGAAAATATTTGAATTTTGGTTTCGAAATTAAATAATTGTCTCGCTGTGCATTGCTGTTCTTGTTGTGGTGAGAAGTTATTAGGTTTGTAGCACTGCAGCAGTTATTTTATGTTTAGCTAGCACAATACCTCAAGTTCATGTCATACTTCACAACTTTTGATGACACTCTGAATCAATGTTACAAACAAATTATTACACACACTCAGAAACTATCAATTACGTTAAATGTGAGTCTGTTTTTTCTTTGCTTCATAATGTTCTGTTGTGTTCCAGTTATTGAACCAAATGTTCTCAGTCTATATTACAATCTTGTATTTTGAAACAATGATTATGTGGACCTAAAATGTGTAACTTAGGCCTATATCTTTAATGAAAACATGATATCTGGTTTTCATCAGTTTGGACTTTTATAATAAGAATAGCCTATTGAAAATGTACACTTTGTGTACAATAGTACTGAAGTGAATAAAAAATGTAAAAATACCCCCAACCAGCTCCAACTTGAACTCAAAAGCTGGCTGTGTACTTAACCAAATGTAAACTTATTGTAAATACATTTTAATCAAAAATTATTTGATGTGCTATCAAGCTTAAGTAAATAAATCATCAAATTTCATCTGTGGAGGCTATTCAAACTCATGTTTGGCGCCTAAATGCCAACTTTCACAAAAAAGTTTTGGGTCTGTGTACTTTTTTAAATGAAGCATTTCTATTAAATTCAAATAAAACAATTATTATTAATAATGTCTATCCTATTTACATTTCGTCGAATTATGTTTACCTCAGGAGTCTCTGTTTCGCGTATTTAACCCTGCTTTTGTGATATGTTAAAAATGCTATATACAGAAATTGCACCTTTGTGGTTTCGAGACTTAAATGCAGTTAAATCCCACATAATTTGCACGCTAAATACAGTAATTATGATAGTTTCTAATAATAATAAATTACCGTCAGTATAGTCCGGTATTGAGTTGCGCTCATGCATGAGAAGAAATCAGCCAATGCGCGTTAAGGGGAGTGAGGCGCGTTCACGGGCTATTTAAAAGCGCGTCCACAGGATCGTCTCTGGTCCGTCAGCGGCTCTCAAACAAACGCACACCGAAGTCCTACAGCCGGTCGAGCCGGGACAGACGCGCAGTATGGCGGCCAAGAAAGTCTGCATTATCGGCTCTGGCAACTGGTGCGTGACATTTACACTGCGTGATTGTTTTATACTGTTTTTTTGCTGGTTTATGTTTATTAATGCAAAGGCTTAAGTGTATTTGGAAACGGCCTGTTTTGAGAGACAAACTGAATTTAATTCTATGTTAGGAAGTTGAATAAATGCGGTTGCATGGCTTCCCTCTGCGGATATCAAATATAAACCAGGAATAAATAACCTCTCTGCTAATAATATTATTGGAATATTACAGATAACATGGATAGATTTTAGATTTAGTCAATTATTTTGAAAAATTAAATAAAAATTATTTTATCATTTATTATTTATTACATTTATGCATTGCATTTAATGTTCAAATGTGCATTGTTTGGCTTGCTGGAGTTGCTGAGGTAATAGTTGCTGAGTAATGATTGACCCAGGTGTCCACTGGTCCTCATTTAACAAAGAATTGGCTGCAGTCTTTTCTTTCTGACCCATAAACTTCAGGTTGTTTTTTGGCATTGCAGATACTGAAGCAAAGCTGTAATATGATATGAACTGTATTATTATAATCATCCATAATTAGTATCTTAATTGCATGTTTCATGCTTCCAGGATTATTAAGTTTATATTTAGAAGGATTTATTTATAATTGCAGACACCATTTTAAAAGTTTTATAATGTTTGAATATATTCAAAGAATATTATTGTATTCAATAATAGTTACCAAAAATTAGTGGTGCATGCAATAACCTGTTTTCAGGTTCAGTGAAGTCAGGACTCAATCTGTAATTTACAGTAATGCAGTACTGAATCTGGCTCTTTTGTTAATTAAGGCCTCAGTGTGTGCAGATGTCATTACAGCAGCAGTATTGGCTGTTGTTTATCCATTACAGTTTGTCAAAGTTCTTTCATTTCCTCAGGGGTTCTGCCATCGCCAAGATAGTGGGCGCCAATGCAGCAAAATACAGCACATTTGAAAACACGGTGAACATGTGGGTGTTTGAGGAGATGGTCAACGGACGCAAACTCACTGAAATCATCAACACCGAACACGAGAATGTAAAATACTTGCCTGGACACAAGCTGCCGCCCAACGTGGTGAGAACATAAAGCATCTCTAGAATCCTTGAACTAGAATACTTGAACCATTACTGCCGTTCACTTGCTAACAATTATAAAATAAATATAGTACTTCAATGGAAATTTGGATATTGAATAGTGAAGTTATGTAAGGAAGCCATCTTGAAACTCATGGAAAGTAGCATTAAAGTGGTGTTTGATATAATAAATAAACAGTGATAAATGCCTGTTTTTCTTCAGCTGGCGGTTCCGGATCTGTTGGACGCAGTGAAGGGTACAGATATCCTAATTTTTGTTATCCCTCACCAATTTGTGTCCCGAATCTGTGACACCATTAAGGGTCACATCAAAACGGACGCTGTGGGAATGTCCCTCATTAAGGTAAGTGTCTTACTTTATGTAATGACATTTCAGTTTGTATGTGGCCCTGCAGCACTGTTATACCACTGTGTGTGTGTTTCATAAGGGCGTGGATGAGGGTCCTGATGGACTGAAACTGATCTCTGAAGTCATTAGGGAAAAACTTGGCATCACCATGACCGTGCTGATGGGCGCCAATCTCGCCAATGAGGTCGCTGATGAGAAATTTTGTGAAACTACCATTGGTAATAACACAAAAATGGAAATATTATGTTTTGGTAATAACAGAAGGAAAGTGTGCCTATATATGCCACTATAACTATATGTAGCCACTATATTTCTTCAAGTAATCAATAATAATCTTGTGTTCAGGGTGTAAAAGCAAAGCTCACGGACCCCTGTTGAAGGAACTGATGCAAACACAAAACTTCCGTGTGACAGTGGTGGAAGAGGCTGACGTTGTGGAGATCTGTGGAGCGTTAAAGGTAAACATCCATTTTCATTCAATTTCTGGAGCATTTAGTTGGTTAAAGTCAATAACTGTTTTTTTTTTTTTTGTAGAATATTGTCGCAGTGGGCTCTGGTTTCTGTGACGGTCTGGACTTCGGTGACAACACCAAGGCCGCTGTGATCCGCTTGGGTTTGATGGAGATGATCGCCTTCGCTCGGATATTCTGCACGGCCAGTCCGGTTTCTCCCGCCACGTTTCTGGAGAGCTGCGGAGTCGCCGACCTCATCACCACCTGCTATGGAGGACGCAACCGCAAAATCGGGGAAGCGTTCGCTAGAACCGGGAAAGTATGTCTGGCCCTCAGGTTTGAACGTTACCTTATTTCTCTTGGTGTTCTTGTGCAGCGTTAAATATTTCGGTTTGTTGTCAGTCTATCGAGGAGCTTGAGAAGGAACTGCTGAACGGCCAGAAACTTCAAGGTCCAGCAACCGCAGCAGAAGTGCATCAGATCCTCAAACACAAAAACCTGGTTGAAAAGTAACTATCTTTGGGTTCTTCACAATCAGTGCTGGGTAGTAACCAATTACATTTAATCTGGATTGCGTAATCAGATTCCAAAAATCAAGTAGGCTACATGTAATTGTAGC
The DNA here is from genome assembly GCF_936440315.1 of Barbus barbus. Lineage (NCBI taxonomy): Eukaryota > Metazoa > Chordata > Actinopteri > Cypriniformes > Cyprinidae > Barbus > Barbus barbus. Next base: position 8,387,007 of record NC_136737.1, on the reverse strand, counting down.
CTACTTGATAAATAATAAAACGGTTAGCTGATGATAAATAAATAAAACGGTTAGCTGATCCAAACAGGCAGGAAGACTAGGGTTTCAGAATAAACAGGAGTTTAATAACATAAATGAGATCAATAGAACTGAATACAGCATTAACCTAAATTATGTTAAGAAACATAAGGTAACATCAGAACTGAAGGCTTATAAAGAAGCCATACTAATGAGCAAACGAGAGCCCTGGAGGCTGGAGTAGAGCCAGGACAGGGAGGAGACACGGGAAGCCTCCAGGGCGGATCAGGGGATTCCGTAAGCTATGACGGGACAGGAGACTTGGGGAGCCATGGCGGGATTGGAGACTCGGGAGACCATGGCGGCACTGGAGACTCGGGAGGCCATGGCGGCTCTGGGAGCTTGGAAAGCCATGGCGGATCCGGGGACTCTGGGAGCCATGGCCTTATTATTTCGGGCAGCCAAGGCTGATCAAGGGGTTCCGTGACCTTGGCTCTAGGCCCGGCCTCACAGGAGCGGGAACTAGGGGGTGCTCGGGCAGCGCAGAGCTGGACGGAACCAGCGGAGACATAGGAGGGCGCTCTGGAAGCGTGGACTCTTGGGGGCCCTCGGGCAGCGCGAAGCTGGACGGGACCAGCGGAGACGTAGGAGGGCTGGACGGGACCAGTGGAGATGCAGGAGGGCTGGACGGGACCAGCGGAGACGCAGGAGGGCTGGACGGGACCAGCGAATACATAGGAGGGCGCTCTGGAGGCGCGGGCACTTGAGGGCACTTGCGAGGGGCAGGCACTGGAGGGCACTTGCGAGGGGCAGGCACTGGAGGGCACTTGCGAGGGGCAGACTCTTGGCGGCGCTGGAGAGACTGGCCCTGGAGTAGCGGGCACTGGGGAATGCTGACTAGGAGTGGGCACTGGAAAGCGCTGGCGTGGAGCAGGCACAGGAGGGGGTTCTGGGGAGAGGACGGGAGCCACTAATTCAAGGGGTATCGCCGTGTTCAGAAGCTCCAGGGCAGGAACCGGCGGATTTGGGAGAGCCATGGGCAGTGGCGTAAACCTCGCCGCAGGTGGCAGCATAATCATCACCGTGGACGGCGGAACCAACTTCGTCAAGGGCGGCAGCACATACTTCGCCGTGGGCAGCAGCAGGCTGATGATCCCTTGGCCATCTTTGCGGGGAACCAGAATCAGCCTCATCATCGGTGTAGCGTATCTTCTGTAACGGTTAGCCGATCCAAACAGGCAGGAAGGGTTTCAGAATAAACAGGAGTTTAATAACATAAATGAGATCAATAGAACTGAATACAGCATTAACCTTAATTACATTAAGACATGACAAAGGTAACAACATAACTGAAGGCTTATAAAGAAGCCAAACCAATAAGCAAACGAGATGATTAACAAAACAGGTGAAAGGACTAAACGATGATTAACTAATGACTGGAAACAAGAACAGGAAATACCAAATAAGGGCAAAACGGAACTAAAAGGAAACCGACATGTGACAGTAATTAGATTATATTACATTTTAAAACACTTGTAATCAGACTACAGTTTCTTTTATATATATTACATGATTATTCAGACAATAGGAATAAATTATTCATAAATTCTTGATTCTTTTTTATCTTCACAACCCTCAGTTTGGGAAATCATGTCCTAATGTGATGTTTAATGTACTTCTTGTTGCTAATAAACAATGAATGGAATATATTTTCTTTCTCTTTATATTTTATATCAGTTAGGTACAATATTATTTAATTTAAATCAGTGTGATATATGAGTTAGTTCAAAAGTAATCTAAATGTAATCAAAAGGTAGTCTGATTATGTTACCAAAAATGTGTAATGCAATGGATTACGTTACTAACTACAAGTTTTTGTCATGTAATGGACTACAATTTGTAAATCATCTACCCAGCACTGTTCACAATATGGGAGACATATTTTTGTCTCTTTTTCATGTATTTATGTAAACCTTTCTGTATTTTTCTGCAGGTTTCCCCTGTTTAATGCAGTTTATCAGATCTGTTTCCAGGGTCACCCAGTCAAAGAGTTCATCACCTGCCTACAGAACCATCCAGAACACATGTAAACATCATTACGGACATGGCTGTTTTAGTAGTTTTTATTAACACAGTATGAAATATTTGTCTAAATGTTGTAAATTAACAGTACATAAGATTTTATTTCGGATAAAATACATTGTAAAGGAATCTTGTCCTGTTTTAAAGTCCTAGACTCTCAAAAATTATTTTTAACATTTCCTATTCTGCAATTTTCAGCCAATGACGAAGTGCCTTAAAGTCGAGCCCTCAAAAGCATTTATTTTCTGGAAAACAAAGTTTTTTTGTTCATGTGCCATTAAAACAGATTTTGTTCACGTTTTGGGTCTGTAAGTTTGTTTGTGAAATCATTAGAGATTGTAGATAAGACAAAGTTAACATTTGAGTCGAGTGTGTCTCTGTACAGGATGATATTTCTCTCTAACACACAGAGGAATGTGACCTTTACTTTCCAAACCTCTCTGACACATATTCACCTTTAACATTTTAGGGGTTCAACCTTTGACCTTTTCTTGAGAGCAAGCAACTCCTTACCTAACACAAAATGTATTTCAATTGCTAACGTTTGCAAACTGGACTGATCTAAATTGCTTTGCAGAACAGATCTAATATTAACATCAAATATTAAAGAAAATTGTCGATTGTGTGATTGAACTTGATTCAATGTTAGAAACATGTCAGGTTAATTAAAAAAAATGTTCATAATCCAGATGGGAAAGGCCAGTTTCTTAGTTTTGGGCCTGTGTCTTAATTTATTATTATTGATTATTTAGCTCTTCCTCTATGAGAACAGCAGCATCTATTAATAGCGCACGCTGTTGGGTGAAACTAGTGCTATTTTTGGAGAGGCGATTTTCCGGTTTGGAGACTAGAGGGCGATGATGTGCTTGTTACCTCATTTAGCAAAATGTCCAGAAGAGCACATTATCCCTGTGTCCCAATGTGCATACTGCATACTATCCACCCTACCTGCCCTAAATAGTATTGAAAATGACTAATGTCACATAGAGTTTAGGATGGATAGTAGTTTTTTATTTTTTTGTAAGAGCATGAAATGACAAAGGAGCACTATAAAGGTGGGATCAATATTTAGTAATTAAAGTTAGGTACATTTCCATGTGGTAAGCTGTAAATTAACCCTTTTTTTGTAGCTTATATTTATTTTTTGGTTGCATTTCTCAATACTTTGCTGTTTGTGGACCACTAAATTAAACTAATACAGAGCAACAACATGTTAGTTTAGCGCCCCCACCGCCTGGTGAGGGAAGATATAAAGTCAATAAAGACAGCCTGCTTCACCTTCTGAATCTGTGTATTGTTTTTTTTTCTCATTAATGCAATTATTTCTGCATTTTAATATATCAATAAACATAAAACACAGGAACGTCTCCTTGGCAAAAGTCACAAAATAATATGCAGAAAAAAATCTGAAATTACTCAAATACAGATTCTCATCAGGCACAGTTTTCCACCAATTAAACAATTTTAGTAAACACTCGGAATGCAATGTACGTACATTATGATCACAGATTGCACGCTTCCCAGCTGAACTACCCACGTGAAATTGAAATAATAACCCGTAATATAAAAGTGGATAAATGTATAGCAAAATAAATAAACAAAAAAATAAAAAATTAAATGTGGGGGGGGGGGGGGGGGGGGGAATACACAAGTAAAATTATATTTATTTATTTTTGCTTTTTTAAACTTTTCTTTGTATATTTCTTTATTTCTAATTATGTCAGGAATAGCATTCCATATTTACAGAGCAGTTGGCAGTCAAACAACACAGCTCCAATAGAGTATGCATACTAATAATTAGGCTAATTGTACTAAAGTCACTACGTCATGGCTCTGCAATGAGAAAGGGAGCCCCCTAAATTAGGCTATTACTTTCACTTTAAAAATGGCGTCTCCTTTAATTTGAAGGAACAACATACCTTTACGTCATCGAATCTACATTTTTAGGCGACAACTGTGAAAATGAAGCATATCTCAAATCTGCTGTCATTGCTGGTGTATTTTCTCGCGCACGGTAAGACGTTTTATGTTTTATGTCTCTGTTTCGGTCAACAATAAAAACGAACGTGAGGAAGTTGTGTTTATCAGCTCCGTTTTATATTCAATATAAATTAATGTATTGTTTTTATTTGGCTAGACTATTGTAAGGCATTTGTTTGTTACAATCTCTCTTCTAGTCAACACTACAAACGCAGCTAGATCAGTTTCAGTTTCGTGAATGAAAATGAACATTGTGGCTAAAAATAAAAAGTAAGCTCCTGTAAATGATCAAGTAACACAGCATCTAAAAATATTACATTATACCTTAATTCTGATTTATTTGACACCAGTAGCCTACATATATACACTCGCTTACACTGAATGATATAGTCGCTTTGGATAGAGGCTTCTGCCAAATAAATAAGTGAAAACATGTTCTTTGGAACATCATCTGCTTTCCCGTAATATGCTTTTCTTCTTCCTTTTTTTCCATTTGTGTCCACTCTCCAGAGTGCTACTGCCACCTGCATGGCTTTACCCTATTCTTCTGCCATCTCTCAGATCTGTTTAAAGTTTAGCTCCTTTTCCAATTCTTTGTTCTCAATACATTCAGACAGTTAAATATCTACAAGATGTACTATTATTATTACACTCCAAATATAAACACTTTCTGATACCCTACAACTGTCACACGTCCCACGATCCCATCACAGGATTCTATAACTGAACTCACACCTGTACATTTTCAGGATCACACAGAGGTGACTTACCCATTAGGCAAAGGTAGGTGACCGCCTTGGGCCCCCAAAAGCCAAGGGCCCCCTAAAATGCTTTTCATGTAGGCCTAGGCCTACGAGATGTGCATTAAGCGCGGGCACATGAAGGGTTGCCGTTTACAGTGTTTATTACCACAATCGTCTGCGCGTCCGATCTGAACGTGCTTCTTGTGTATCCTGCTTGTAGCAAATGAAAATATCATGCATTTGAAGCTGTCATTAAATATTGAGCAACAGTGCGTATTATAGCTATGTTTATAGTTTAGATACCGCTTACTCATTTATGAGAAGGACCCAAGCAGAGGACGCATACAAACAATCCTTAGGTGTGTAAATGTATAATTTAATTTTCATAATTTTTTTTTTTAATTTTTCATTTAAATTTGTAATTAAATAACTAAAAATAAATGTTTTTAAAGTTTAGAATTTTACAGCCTTTGGAGAGTGTATGCAACCGGTCTGAGCCAAAGACTATAGAATATAGCTGAGCCCAGGCACATAGGCTTACGCTGGTAACTTATTAGTGTGTTCCTCGTCAAGGCTATATTTTTTCACACTTTTCTCATTCTCACTAATTCAAGTTCTTATATGAATGCATTTCTGAAGCGACTGTCTTCAGAAAACATTCGATGGCATTTTCATTTCATCTGATAAAATATTGCATTTATGAGCAGAGAGCTGCTTTTTGTTTACAGGGAAATATTTCTGAAGTTCCAAAGGCACCTCCTACTGGCAGAGAATGAATGTGCATTTTAAATACCAATGCAAAATCCACCCACATAACCCCTTTTAAATTAATATAATAATTTATATTTCTGACTCATCCCTTTTCTTAAAAAAAATAAAATAAAAATAAAATTACAAGGCTCAATTTTGAGGTTTATCATTTTATAATTTGGACCCGAGCATGATGGTGTGAGAACATTATTGGAATTTCTCCGTTTCTTCTTCTTCTCCAAAGTGAATAGCATTTTTGAGGGCCTAAACATGCTCCAAAACTCATGCACATGCGTCAGAACTCAGAAATCCGAAACCCAACAGGAAGTACGTTGTTTTGAATTTCCTGTATAATTTTTCTGCAGTTTTTGCTATTTCGAGACCTTTGACAAACTCCTCCTACAGTTTTAATCGGATCATCTTCAAATTTGATGAGGGTTATAATAAGGCCTTCGTCACGTTAAATTGCGAAGATCTTGAGTTTTCGTCAAAGGGCGTGTCCTTGGCGGCCTGACAAATTTTGATGTTTCGCCATGAAACAGGAAGTTGCTGTAACTCAAGCAATGTCCGATCTGCACCAAACTTCACACGTTTAGGTGTTCTGTCCTGAACACATACCCATGCCCAAATTCAGTTATAGTCATAGCGCCACCTGTTGAAAACAGGAAGTGTCATGTTTAACACTGATATGGACTCCTTGGAACATATTTAAAAGCGTCAACAAGTGTTAAATATGCTGGCAACATGCTAGAAACATACCTAAAACATGCCAGCAACACTTAGCTAAGTGCTAAAACAGGCAATTAATGCAGTGAAACAGAAAGTTGATGTAACTCAGGCATGCAGTGTCCAATCTGCCCAAAACTTAATGTTTGATGAGAGTACTGGCCTGAAAACATCTACATGCCAAGATTCAGTTATAGTCATAGCGTCACCTACTGTCAATAGGACATGACATGTTTAACACTGTGATGCACTATTAGCAACATAGTAAAATATGCCATTGTGTGCTAAACATGTTACAAACATACTCAAACATGCTAGCAACACTTAGCTAAGTGCTAAAGCATGCTATTAACGCCATCAAACAGGAAGTTGTTGTAACTCATGCATACAATGTCCAATCTGCCTCAAACTTCACGTTTGTTTAGAATCCTGGCCTGAAGATATCTACATGCTCATATTCGGTTATAATTATAGCGCCGCCACCTACTGGAAACAGCAAGTGACATGTTTAACACTGTGATGCACTATTAGCAACACAGTAAAATATGCCATTGTGTGCTAAACATGCTAGAAATATGCTCAAGTATGTTAGCAACACTTACTAATGGCGCTTTTCCACTGTGTGGTACGACTCGGCTCGGTACGGCTCAGTTCAGCTCTGCTTGCATTTCCGCTGCAGTGTTTAGTTCTGCTTTAGAGTGGGCGGGATTATTCAGGTGTTGTTATAGTTGTGCCGCCTCTACTGCCGTGACTCCTGAAAAACTTTTTCATTCCGCGTCGCTCCATCACGCTCTCGCTGGATCCTCTCCTCGGCTGTCAATGAGAGGAACGTATGTACTTCCTCAACAGACAATGAAACAGCCATTTTTTGGTTGTTAAAAGAAAGGTGCGCTCATTCAAAACAGTTGCATTCGATCCTTCGCTGGCTCTGCTGATTTAAATCTAGCAGCTCTGTTGCGTGTCGTGCCGCAAGTTCAAAAGGCAGTGACGATTTTCTCCGGCCAATCAGTGATCAGCAGAGTTTACACGTCACGTTTTGGTAATGGTACAGTTTGCTTGGAACCTCGGCCGAGGTGGTACTAAAAAAGTCCCAGGTATCAGGTACTGTACCCAGTGGAAAACCCCCCAAAAGTGAGCCGTACTGAACCGTACAATGCAGTGTAAAAGCGCCATAAGTGCTAAAGCATGCTATTAATACCATGAAACAGGAAGTTGTTGTAACTCATGCATACAATACCCAATCTGCCCCAAACTTTGTATAATAGTCCTGGCCTGAACACATCTAAAGGCCAATATTCAGTTAAAATTATAGCGCCACCTGCTGGCAACAGCAAATTACTTGTTTTACACTAACTTCAACATGCAATGTCCAATCTGCCCCAAACTTCACTTGTTTGGTAAGAGTCCTAGCCTGAAGACATCTACACGCCAATATTCAGTTATAATCATAGCGCCACCTGTTGGCAGCAGGAAATTTGGCATTTTACCACTTTAAAAGCATTTTACCCACTGTTTGCTGTTTTCCTATGTCCACCGGGTGGCGGTGAGCCTGGGTGCGAGGGCCCTGTCATTGCTGCTTGCAGCTTTAATTTATTTTGTTTTTGTGAAAACCTGTGTTTCAACTTTAAATAAATTGTTATTAAATAAATGTAATATTAAAATTATTTATTTAATGAAACGATATTCTAAATTATAAACTAAAACTGCCAGTAGGTGGCAAGGTTTTAGATCCAGTCAGTGTTCTTCTCCACTGGAGCTGCTCCTGTTGTTTTGTGTTGTTCACATTTGTTGACTCTAATATCAAATGGATAATCACCCGTGGAAGATCATCCATGAGACTCATGTATTTGTCTGATGAGTGAATGTGTGAATCAATTATGTTTTTCTGCTGTGAATCCTAACATTTCTCTACTCACAATCTTTATGATCTGGAGAAAAAATATTCTAACTGCACGTTCCTGTTGTGTGTGTTTGTTTGGTTCAAATTAACTGTTAATTTCTTCTCCAGGTGCGTCAGGTTTTGAAGTGTCAGTGTTTGTGATGGAGGGAGATTCAGTCACTCTACACAATGATTTTGAAACAAACCCAGATTGGATTAGATGGGATTTTCATGACATTATCATAGCTCAAATCCGTAGAGATCGTGGATATATTTGTACAGATGACCAGTGTAATAAGAGATTCAGAGACAGATTGGAGCTGGATCGTCACACTGGATCTTTGACCATCACAAACACCAGAACTTCAGACTCTGGATATTATCAACTACGGATCACCGGCAGCAGAAGGGGCAACAGTAGCAGGATCTTCACTGTTGTTGTTCGTGGTGAGTCATTATATGCTTAAAAAACAAGTCATGCACAATTAAATTACATTATTAATGTGTTTAATGATGTTTCTTGGGGTCACAATAAATATAAATTTGTCTCATTTTACATATTTCCAGAAACACAGACATAATAAAATATTCATTTTTATGCTATTGCTGCAGAATGGGAAGATAAACCATATCGCAAAGTTTCTCCTCATGTTAATTTCATCATAATTGGCTTCATACAAGATCCAAATTAGTTATATTAATTATATTTTGCCAGAGTTCCTCCTTTGATTTAGTTAAATATATGAATTTGTTTTTTGTTACAATTGGTTTTTATTTTTGTATTGTCCCAATAAGGTGGCATCCATTTAAAATTTGAATTAAAATGATAATTTACACTCAACACGTTATTATTGCATACTGTTTTATAATGTACTACAATACTGATGTGCAAACGTCATGTGACCTTAAATCAGTAGAATAATAACATGCAATAAGCATTTAGTGTAATTTATTTGACTGTCCTTTAGGTTTGAGGGACTTTTTATTTATTTTTCAAGCACTTTATAAATATTTTCTTTATGTCCAATATATAATGGTTTGTCCAAAATATCAACACAGTTTAAGCTAACTTATACTATGTGGCTGTTCAGTGCTCGAACCTGATGAGTTGATAATCATACTAAGGTATGCAATTATTTTCAGGGAAACGCATGACTAAAATTAAAAATTATATATAAAAAAAAAAAAATTCTTTAAAGAAATGTTTTTTTTTTAATTTATAAGTGAATATTGTTCACAAAAGAGTTACGAAAATACACACGAAAAAAATATGGTTCTTAAAAGGTTCTTTAACGGTGTTAAAAGTTCTGTTTAGAACCATATTCTTCTCTAGAACCCTTTCTGCGCTGCAATGGTTCTTTGTATTGGGAAATGGTTCTTTAGTCCCGCTTTTTTTTTCTTTTTTTTTTAAATGCGTGAAGGTTATTCGGTTATTTCGAAGCAGCTTCCTGATTGGTTGTCTTCCGTGCACGAGAGCCCTTAGAGTTGCTGCCTGCCACAGACCGACACCGACACAAACAGGTAAGCTTTATATCGTTTTTAACGATAAATTTGTGATTATCTTACATTATTTATGCTATATTAATCGACTTGCGATAATAAGTTGTGTTAAGCATATATATGCACATATACACTACATATTGTCAAATTAGCGTTATATCAGTCATTCATAGGCCTACTTCTGCTGGTTCAGAATGCTTAATTATCATAAAAGCGGTATTAAAACATTTATTTAAATAATTTCATGTAACGTTAAATTATCTTAATATTCCCTGAGCAGAATGTGGTACGACATACACTTAACGTTAGGTTATTTATTGAAATTATGAGTTTCGTATGTGAGGTAACGTTAACTGCTGGCATTGCATTGGGAGTGAACGAAAGACGAATTTCAGGCCAGGAGTGTAAAATAAGCATAAAAAAAAGTTAAGTAAAAATGTAATATTTTTATTTAATATAGGTTTGCCAATCATCCTATGTTTTGAGGAACAGTATTGGACGCCGTTTTGTAGCGCATGTAAAGATGTCTCGCATGACATGGCGTTCTACTACTGCAATCACGTTCTATCGGAATTATCGTAAATACGAGTTTCCTAGTCGGAAATAGGACATGAACGGCCTTAGAGCGGCCATATGGCAATTTTCAGACTAGGAAACTCGTATTTACGTTAATTCCGATAGAACGTGAATGCTCCATAAAACACGGCGCAACAATTTTAAAAGTTGTTCAAAATTCCTCGTGACCTTGTGTTTTTCCCCATTCCACTGCCCGTGTCTCGCATTTTTCAAAGCTAAAACGCGTTCTGTGTGAATGCTGCAAAAGACTCTAGACGTGAGCTGTGTGTTTGAGTGTTGCGTAGGCCTATGAAAGATATCAGAAACCTGCACGTTAAGTCGACAATCACTTTTCTTTTCTTTTTGACGCCCTTCCCATATTAAAAGGGAGGAAATGTACTGGTAAAAGCATTTTGGGAAGTTGTGTGTTCTAATGGCACAGTTTCAGTTCCTCACTGTTTTTGTCCATCTAGGTGGATCATGAGCCAAACTCTAAAAAGTTGGACAACTGCCCAAGTCTGTCATTGGCTTGAAACCAATGGTTTAGGCGAATTTTGTGACATCATGGAAATGTATCAGTGTCATTTTTGTGCTGTGAAGAATGTGTCAGTGTCGAAGTATTTAAGGCACATGCAATGTTGCATATACTTTGTTCTTGGCAATATACCACTGAAGTACCGGTCACAACTGAAGAACATACATGCTGCCATTCTTGTCAGAAATAAGTTCTTGCAAAAGTATGGTTATGAACCTCTACTCCAGCCCCTCATCCGTGATCTCAAATATTTACAAACCAATGGTGTGACTGTTGAAATGGATAAGGAGTACCACACAATTAGAGGTGCAGCCCATGGACTGGCTGGCTTCAGCAATTGCTTCAGTCATGGTTTCATTTGCCGTTACTGCCTGTGTCACCATGATGACATGAATAAAAAAAAACTGATGAGGCCCTCTGTACTCTTCGAACTCCTGAGACTCATAGTCAACATTTAAAATCAGAAAATGCCAACACTCTCTACGGGGTTACTGGACTTTGCCCTTTTATGCAGATACCTCATTTTGAGGTAACACAATCTTTCCCACCTGATTTGATGCATGACATTTTGGAGGGAGTGATCCCAAAATTGCTCAAACTTGTCTTACATAAGCTACATGAGCAAAGAGTTGTCACTCTTCAGCAGTTCAACAAACAAATGCAGGAATTCTCCTTTGGACCAAATTACATTAAGTCAAAGGCTGTGTTGTTGAAACCAACAGTGTTTCAAAGCAGTGCAATTCCAGGAAAAGCTATTGAAAAGCTCACACGCTTCAGACTTCTACCTTTCATCACTGGTAGCTTTGTACGTGCAGAATAATGCTCACTGGTGTCTTTATCTGTTATTCCGCTCAGTGTGTGACATAATTTTTGCACCAGTGATAGAAAGAGCTGGTTGAGTCAACTCAGAGGTCTGATTACAGACCAGAAAGTTTCACACCAAAATTTCATTTTTTGGTTCATTATCCTTACTTGATTGAACATTTTGGACCATTAAGGGCACATCGGTGTCTAAGATATGAAGCCAAACATCTCTATTTCAAAAGACTTTTGTCTGTGGTCAACAACTACCAAAATATAACGAAAACCCTGGCAAAATCGTACCAAATGAGACCGTGCTGGGAAGCACAGTCTAGCAGCATTCTTAATTCTGAAGCAACCCCAGGCTCTGTCACAGAAATTCCTCTATGCATACTGCCACTGGGACTAAGGCATGTTATTGCAGAAAACATTGGTGCTGAACTTGAATCAGCACGGGAAACTAGGTGTCTAGAGCATGATAGGGTTTTTCTTAATTTTTGACCTAGCACATGCTGAGGAGATCCCAGTTTTTTTTAAAGCTCATCCACATTCTGAAGATCCAAAATGAGTGGAAACTGTGTGGGATGATTTTCCTGAGTAACTCCTTTTCCGAGCATTTGCATGCCTATAGTGTTACATCAACTGCTTACTGGATTGCCCTCAATCCTGGGGATGAAGCAGACTACCATGCACTTGACTGCTATGACATGAAGGATAATCTATACATCTCACTACAACATCGTCCTGTGAGAAAACATTCTATTATTATTGTTATTATTATTATTATTTAAAAAAAAAAAAATTGTTGTTGTTGCTAGAATTCAGTTATTCTCACACTAGAATCAGCTCATGACAACTGTTTTTGACAACAACCTTCAGAACATGAGATCGATGGACCAACTTTAGAAGTAATCTCTGAATGAATGGCAGAACGACTAATACTTGTTATCAGAAAGCAGGCAATTTTCCTGAATCTGCTTGATAAACTTAAAGGGAGCTCAACACATGGGTAAGTTTGAATTTACAAAAAAAAAAAAAACGGTTCTCTTTTAAGCTTTAGATTTTAACAACTGAAAATCAAAACCTTCTGTGACTTGTTGCCAATAATATTATTCTGCTTTGTTTACTGTAGGCCTTTGCCAGAACATGCCAATTTGACCAGCCCCCAAGTAGGCCAGTTTTCAGGTTTTTCCTTTCCTCCAATATTGATGGCTGCACTGGAGAGAAGAGACCCTATTCTCAAATGTCCCAAAAAGTCTAAACTGAGAACAATTCTAATTCAAAGTCTTTTTGAAAACAATAATAATGTTAAATGTAATTCTTTGTGCCAAAGGTCTACAGTTGGAAGCAGCTATACTGCTTCCGGGTCTGTTCAGTGAGGATACTTCTTTCCTGTTCTCCACTAAACTAGTAAGAGAGATATACTGAATTTATCCATTTTCTCACTTTTGGCTTATTCACATGTATGCGTTTCCTTCTTAAAAAGCTTGAAAGTGAATCACTGTGTGCTGCCATTGTATTGAAAAGTGTACCAGTATTTTCATGTTTGTATTCTACAGCATGACATGAGGGTGAGTGAATTGACAATTTTAGTTTTTGGGTGAACAAATCCTGTAATTGCATAAGATTGACTGTTACTAGTAACGCATTTATTGACTTTGAACCTAATTGTTTTTTGTTTTTTTTGCAGACAGACACTGTAACACCATACATCCTCATCAGCTGCAGAGGAGGACTGCCACTCAATTACACTGCAATCAAAATAATAATGGACAACGAAGACATCATTGAAGCTTGTGCTGACATTTCACTGGCTCTCAGCCTTTTGTTTTCCATGTATTTTGTGTTTGGGGTAGAATTCCCCAAAGGACTTAAAAAAAACATTGCTCTTCCTTGAAGGATTTGTCTTCAAGATGAAGGAAGACAAATCTCTCCCTATAACAGTAAAAAGAGTTTACAAATTTTCTCTGCCTGTCATAATGAGAAATTTTGATGAATCTGTGAGATTGTGTACAGTACACTTAGGTCATTGTTGTAGAGCTGGAAAAGCATCTGTTCACTGCAACACTTCACAATTGTTCAGTTCACATATTGAACTTCACAGACACCCTGTCATATAGATATAAGTGATGATGATTTTCATCTTTATTATATTCGTTTACATGACATTGTCATGCTTGATCAGTCAATTGATTTAATTAATGTATGAGATGTCTATATGTACAATGATTGTCAAACTTTGAATGCTTTACCATTCATCTGTTATGTGAGTGACAATATGATTTTATGTCTATATTTAATACTGTCCTGTCATGACAAAAAAGCAGAAAATAAAAAATATTTGATTTATGAGTCTTGCAGTTTTGTTTTTGACTAAAACATTTTAAATGCTGCAAATATTAGAGAATGTGGATAAATAACAAATCTTCTATAGCACAATTAATGTTTTATATTAATTCCTTTCAATGAATTGTTCTTTATGGAACCTATGAAAAATGGTTCTAAATAGTATCAAATAAGGGTTCTGCTATTATTACGAGCTGAAGAACCCTTATTTGGTACCATTTAGAACCATTTTTCTTAAGAGTGCACCAAAAATATACAGTATGCACTTTTGTGCGGGTAGCTAGTATTTTAATTGTCATTAATGCTTAATAGTTATTCATCAATCGAAATATGCTGAGTTTTAAAATAAATATGTCGAAAATTGCTCATCATTGTGCAACACAATTTGGATACCATATGCCATGACAGTTTACACTGCTTGACTTAATCGCGAAAAAGGGATTTTTTGCAACTCATCTTGGTTTCTCTGAAAGTTGGATTAGTTCATGTTAACTAAAGTAGTTAACTAATTAAAACCTTATTGTTTCCAGAATGTTGTTCAAATTGTTACTGCCTTTAGTTATTATTTTGGAATAAATATAAAAATGCATAAAAACACTATGAAATGTATAATTAGTATTAAAATGATTAAATAAAATAAAAATAATATTAATAAAATACCAAATATAATTCTATAAAATATTAATAAAATACCAAATATAATTATATGTGTTGTCTTTATGTAATATTTATTTAGCCAGGAAAATGTCACACACACACACACACACACACCTCATTTTAAAACACCACTGCAGCCACTGACACAGAACTTTAAAGTATTCACGGCAACCCGTCAAAATAAAAGTTTGAACTCAGACATTGTTCCAGAAATAGGCTATATTACTATTATTTAGTACAGTGTAAGTAATACTACTACTACTACTACTACTTAGTACTACTGTTAAAAAAAAAAAAAAACTTTTTTTTAAAGAAATATTTTAATAGTAAACCCCCTTTATTTGCCAAAACATGTAATGTTTAATTTTCATTCATTAAAATATAAATTAAATAAATGTGTTATGCCTTCATCTGAGAAAATTTAAATACACAACACAGAATTTCTGAAGGGGGAAAAAACATTTCATAAGGCTACTGTAAGAATAAATAAAAATTGTTTGTATGCATTCAAATAATTAGACATGCTAAACCACAGCATTTGGTAATAAAAAAAAAAGTGAGGAAAAAAAAAAAAAAAACATTTCATACAGCCCTAAACATGTCATTTTTGTTACACTTTTAATAAATTAATGTTAAATTGTATAAGTTTCATGATTTTAATTTAGACTTTGATTAAAAATATCATAAAAATAATATTTCTCCCGGATTATTGAAGTAACTTCTAAAGCGTTTCTGAATCGCGAGGGTTGTATAATTTTCTTGTTTCTGTTGTATAATTTTATTTGGCTTAAAAATTAATTAACTGTTAATTTCTCCTTCAGGATTTACAGGTGTTGGTACAGATGACGTGTCAGTGACAGTGACAGAGGGAGATTCGATCACTCTACACAATGATGTTGAAATGAACCAGCAAGACAGAATTAGATGGTATTTTAATGAGACTATCATCACTGAAATCACTGGAGATCTCAGTTTTATCTGTACAGATGTTCAGTGCAATTTTGGTGATGGGAGATTCAGAAACAGACTGAAGCTGGATCAGACTGGATCTTTGACCATCACAGACACCAGAACCACAGACTCTGGACTTTATGATTTGCTGATCAAGAGCAACAGCAGAATCAGCTCAAAGATCATCATTGTTTATGTAAACAGTAAGTCATTATGCTTAAAATCAAGTTATTTAAAATCACATCATTAATGTGTTTAGTGATATTTTTACAGTGGTATTCGGAGGTTTTTTCTCTATATTTTAATTCACATACAGTATAAAGATTATCAGTTATATTAATATGCCAGTTTCTCATCATCTGTTTAAATGTATCTGATATTTCATACTCATTGATTTTTACATGCAGAATATGTTTGTAATCACTAAGTGTGGAAAAAATATGCTTTTCAGACTGAAAGTCGAGAAAGAGCATGAACAGAAAGAGCATTAACTGTATTATTATCATTATTATTGTTATTTTTTTTATTTTCGGGTTAGGTAATGTAAGTCAAATCTGCGCTAAATCATAAGCATCCCATTCATACTTACAACTTGCACAGAAGACTTCTTTGTGGTTGGTCCTTTCGCAATAATATTGTCGGTAGGCAATTTCTTGTGATTAATATAATAATAATTAATAAATTACAATTTTCAACTCTAACATAAAGTAAATAAAACAACAATTTCAATCAAAGGTGTCAGCCCTATCTGCACCATTACATTTCCCCTTAGAAACATATATAATCTGATACACAGCTGTTTTCTTTGTTACTTGTGTCCTTATTTGGTTTGTTTCCTATCCTCGTTGAGTGTGATATCAGTTAATTATGTCCCAGCTGTGTTTGATTATGTTTGTGATAATCCTGTGTATTTATAGTCCTGTCTGTTCAGTTAGTGCTTGTCTGATCTTTTCACTAAAAAGATCTTCCAGCAGCTGTTGGTTTGTGTTTCAGGTGTTTCTGAACGAGTTGAAATGAAGAGAAAGTCGATGAAGGAGGGAGAATCTGTCACTTTAGATCCTGCTGTAATAAAAAAACCAAATTTGATAATTTGGTATTTTAATGACAGTCGCATTGCTGAAATCACTGGAGATCAGAATAAGATCTGTATAGATGATCTTTATAAAGAGAGATTCAGAAACAGACTGAAGCTGGATCAGACTGGATCTCTGACCATCATGAACACCAGAACCACAGACTCTGGAGTTTATAAAGTACAGATCAGCAGCAGGACAATCAGCATCTTAAAGAGTTTTACTGTTGCTATCACTAGTGAGTATCATTTAGTGATGAGAATGAGGTCTGTGTAAATGCTCAGGTGTAGCGATTTGGTATACAAATCTGTATGATCTGGATAAAAAAACATTGTCACTGCATTTTCCTGTGTTTTTGTCCCGTCGTAATTAAGTTAATTTCTTTTTCAGGTTTTTTCAGTATTAATACAGATGGACTGTCAGTGTTTCTGATGGAGGGAGATTCAGTCACTTTATACACTGATAAAACAAACCAAGAAGATGATGTTAGATGGTATTTTTATGACATTCTCATCACACAAATCACTGAAGATCCCAGTAAGATCTGTAAAGATGTTCAGTGTGAAGATGGAGATAAGAAATTCAGAGACAGATTGAAGCTGGATCATCAGACTGGATCTCTGACCATCACAGACACCAGAACAACAGACTCTGGATATTATCAACAACAGAGCAGCAGCAGCAATGGTGGCAGCTTCAGTAGCAAGACCTTTGTTGTAGTTGTACATGGTGAGTTTGATGTTTAAAAGCAAGTCTTGTACATTTAAACACATCATTAATGTATTTAGTGGTATTTTTGCAGTGGCATTCAGAATTTTATTTTTTTTCTCTCTGTATTGTATATTAATTCACAGTATGTAGATAATTTCTACAAAAACACATTTTATGTTAAAGTAGAATTTGTAGATAGGGGACATCAGATGCCCATTTTCCACAAGCTGGTATGATTGTTTAGGGTCTTCATGAAATGTCTGCAACGTACTTTGGTTAAAATTCCTCAATGGTCATGTAAAACAACACCCTTTTACCTTGTCAAAAACAGCTCCGTTCACAGCAAGCCATTTCAATGCACGTCTTTTTAAATGATAATGAGTTACTGCTCACCCTGCCCCTCTCTTCCATGGGCTGTGTCAACACAAGACGTGTGAAGCGCTGTCTTGAGCTCCGTATATGGCTCGGAGGTGGTCTTATTCAAATTGCTAGCTATCTACATAGAAACTGATTGTGATTTGCAACAGCATGCTGGATGACTCAGATGGCCCATAACGAACTGGCTGTGTGTTTTCTTTTCAGCTATTCTCAGCTGGCAGACATGCGGAAAACCTAACTAAATGCAAAAAAAAAAAAAAAAAATGAAAATGTTATCCAATGTCCCCTTTAAATTCAAAGTTCTGTCATGAAACTCTAGGTGGCGTAGGCAATAGGTTCTAACTCAGTCTGATATAATCACATCATTATTCACATGGCTCAGTCAATTGGTTTTAGTTGCATCAGCAGCCAATGAGCTTGCTGCTCAACATTCAAATACTCTTCTAGTGCTTGCTGTAACAGTTGCAGTGTGCTTCAGAAACCCTCCAAATGGATAGAGAGTCAGACTTGTAACCCGAAGGTCGCGGGTTCGAGTCTCAGGTCCGGCAGAAATTGTCAGTGGGAGTGAATAACCAGTGCTCTCTCCACCTTCAATACTGTGACTGAAGTGAGACCATAAAGCAAGGCACTGAACCCTCAACTGCTCCCCAGGTGCATTGACTGCCCACTGCTCCGGGTGTGTTCACTACTGTGTGTGTGCACTTGGATGGGTTAAATACACAAATTCTGAGTACGGGTCACCATACTTGGCCACACCTCACTTCACTTTCTCCTGATCTGCTATGGGGTAATTTAATGTATTTTATATGTGCAGAAGCAGTATTTCTGTGAATGTATTGGCAGTAGCAAGTCTGTCCTTGTTCTGCCACTGAAGCAGCTTGGTTCCCTCAAGATTTTCCTATGGGGATTTATAATGGGATTTACAATTTATGAGTAAAATAAGGTCTGTGGTAAACATTTGTAACACAGTTCATACTGTCAAACTGACAGTAATCACGTTTTCAAGCCATTTCATGTTTCATTTTGACGTGACACAAAGCAGTGATATCTAAGCAGGAGAGTTGTTTACTTACTTTATAATTAGTCAATAACGCCATCATTTTCTTCATTCAGGCTGAAAGCTGGCACGAAAACAAGAGGCGGGATTTATCATACAAACCAATAACATATAATCATATCCAATTATAGCATGAAGGAGGCATTGCCTCCTCTTACATGACTTTCTCCCATTCATCTCAATGAGCCTCCAGAAAAGTCACCGCACGCTTTAGGGCAAGGTTCCTCAAATCTTTCCCTGGAGGTCCAATCTGCTGCAGAGTTTAGCTCCAACCCTGATCAAACTCACCTGTGATTTTCTAATGATTTTGAAGACTCTGATTAGCATGCTCAGGTGTGTTTGATTAGGGTTAGAGCTAAACTCTGCAGGAGTGGGCCAGATTTGAGGATCCCTGCTTTAGGGTCTCTGTTGTAATTAAATCTATGAACTGAAGGGAGGCAAGCCTCCGCTGTAACTTTACCTGCGGGTGTCGCTGTTGGACAGTGTTACTTTATAAAAACGAGTGACTTTTAATATCACATTTAGTCATATTTGCGCTGTTTTATTTTTGTAACAATTATTTTCTCATCCAATTTTGAGGAGATGAGACACTGCCTCCCTTGCCTCCTCAGAGGAAACGCTCCTGATATATATACTGTATATGGAAAGGGGAGCAAAATATAAATCAGGATGTGTGTTATATGTTCATTAAGCCGCATAAGATCATCCATGTTAAGTTTGTCTGATGAGTAATTGTGTAGATCAATGATGTTCCTCTGCTGTTTGTTTGCATGTGTTACATTATGAATCCAGACATATTTCTCTACACACAATCTTTATGATCTGGAGAAAAACATTTTGACAGCACTTACCTGTTGTATGTTTTTGTTTGGCTTGTAATAACTGTTTATTTCCTCTCCAGGTTCTTTCAGTATCGATACAGGTGGACTATCTGTGTCTGTGATGGAGGGAGATTCAGTTACTCTACACACTGATGTTAAAACAACACAACAAGAAAAGATTAGATGGTATTTTAATGAAACTCGCATCGCTCAAATCAGTGAAGATCTCAGTTTTATCTGTACAGATGTTAAGTGTAATGAATGTACTGAGAGATTCAGAGACAGACTGAAGCTAGATCATCAGACTGGTTCTCTGACCATCACAAACACCAGAACCACAGATTCTGGACTTTATCAACTGGAGATCAGCAGCAGCAGATTAAGCATCTTAAAGGGCTTCAGTGTTACTATTACTGGTGAGTATCATTTAGTGATAAAAATGGGGTCTCAGTAAATGCCAAGGGGCCAGTTATTCAAAAAGTTTGAATGATCTGGATTTGGAAATCCCATGTTTTGATATCCAGGATCAGGTAAATCCATCTTACTTTTGTGCCAGTTTTTAAATGCAAAATTGGATTGGATCACAATGATCCAGATCCTGTTCTTCAAAAAAATCCTTCAGGTCCCACAAATTATTTGGTTCCCTATCGAAAGGGAACTCCCGTTGCGTCGTCATTTTTCATTGACGACTGCTAATGGGGAAACTCGTGTTTACTCTGTTACTGAAGCCAGATTGGTTAGTGTACTGCACAAACCAATGGCGCTTGAGCCTGCCAAAGGGAGGGGGGGGGGGTCGACTTGCTATATAAGTCGGCCCAGAGCGCCATTTCATCAGAATCTTCTACTTCAGCGACGAGACCATCTCTTCGCTGACTCTACAAGAAACTGAAGAAGAAAGCTAGGAAGCTTACCTGCTCTACACTGCTCTTCACCGCTCCCGCTATCGAATCCAGCCATCTGGTGAGGAAAAGAACAAATTTCTGAGCAGACATGTTGTCAAGAAACCATGTAGCTCCAGGGGTATGGAGGCTACATCCTCAGATGGTTCAATTGATCTGGTAAGTCTTCGGCAAGGCAGAGGTCGACCTCTTCGCCTCCGCAGACAACTGTCACTACCCAACCTATTTTTTGAAGCAGCGGGATGCTCTGGCCCACGATTGGCCCAACACCGCCTGTATGCATTCCCTCGGATCGCCCTGCTACCCCAGGTTATCAGGCGAATCAGAGAAATGAAGTGCTCTCTCCTTCTCGTGGCCCCCCTCCGGAGGAACCAAGTTAGGCATCCCCAGCTGGAACTGTGGAGCCTTCATGTCTGGCCGCTCGATGGGACTATTGGCAGAAATGGGTTGGTTAAGTTCCTTAGAGGCGCTTGGCGGTTGAATCCTCCTCGCCCTAAGACTGTACCGACCTGGGACTTATCTATAGTCCTTGGGGGCGTCAAGGGCCCTCCCTTTGAGCCTTTGAGGATCATGATGTTCAAAACCGCTCTACTTTTGACCCTTGCGTAGGTCAAGCGAGTGGGTGAGTTACAAGCCCTATCTATCAGTGCTTCCTGTCTTGAGTTCAGACCCAACGACTGTAAGGTCATTCTCCAGCCGCGCAGCGGCTATGTACCAAAGGTGCTAACAATTCTGTTCAGAACCCAGGTTATCTCCCTTCTAGCACTCCCCGCATCAGACGGTGAGCAGGGACCTAACTTGCTATGCCCAGTCCGGGGCAATGCGAGTGTACTTTGAGCGTTCTAAGTCATTTAGACAGTCGAACAGCACTTTGTGTGCTTTGGAGGCCGCTCTAAGGGGCTGCTGGTTACAAAGCAAAGGCTATCCCATTGGATAGTAGAGGCTAAAGCCCTGGCCTATACCTCAGCGGGCGTACAGTGCCCTATAGGTGTGAAGGCCCATTCCATGAGAGGAATGGCCTCCTGCTGGGCGTGGTCCAATGGAATCTCTATCGGGGAGATCTGTGCGGCCGCCGGATGGTCGTCGCCATCGACCTTTATCAGATTCTACAGTTTGGACGTCCCTGCCCCGCAGGCACGGGTGCTATCTGCTTAGTGCTACTTTTCTCCCTTCGAGCGGAGGCTTATGACAAGCAGACCCTAGATACTTCTTGGGTCTCTTATAGCTTGGGCACATGAGGCCCACTCTGAGTGTGCCTGAGCTGAGCTTTACGGAGCAAGCTTAGTTCTGCTTCTATTATAGCACGGCGCTACTGGATGCGTTCCCCATTAGCAGTCGTCAATGAAAAATGATGACGCAATGGGAGTTCCCTTTTGATAGGGAATGCTCCGGTTACTCGCGTAACCTCGGTTCCCTGAGATAATTGAATGAGCGTTGAGTAACTGGCCGTGCTGTAGCTGCACGCGTATCGATGGCTGTTGCTTCAGTCATTAATTCTGATGAAATGGCGCTCTGGGCCGATTTATATAGCAAGTACCCCCCCTTTGGCGGGCTCAAGCGCCATTGGTTTGTGCAGTAGACAAACGTTAACGTTAAACGCTAACCGTTAATCTGGCTTCAGTAACAGAGTAAACAGGAGTTTCCCCATTAGCAGTCGTCAATGAAAAATGACGATGCAACGCTCGTTCCCTTATCTCAGGGAGCCGAGGTTACGTGAGAAACCAGAGCTTTTTCCAGCATTTTTGTGTTTGAACCCTTTCCAACAATGACTGTATGATTTTGAGATCCATCTTTCCACACTGAGGACAACTGAGGGACTCATATGAAACCATTACAGAAGGTTCAAATGCTCACTGATGGTCCAGAAGGAAAAGCCATGCATTAAGAGCCGGGGCGTGAAACTTTTTGAATATGAAAATCAAGGCAAATTTAACTTAATTTGTCTTCTGGAAAACATGTAAGTATCTTCTGTAGCTTCTGAAGGGCAGTACTAAATGAAAAAACATAATATTTAGGCAAAACAAAAAAAAATGTACTCATCTTCATTCTGTTCAAAAGTTTTCACGCCCTGGCTCTTAATGCATGGCTTTTCCTTCTGGAGCATCAGAGAGAGTTTGAACCTTCTGTAATAGTTGCATATGAGTCCCTCAGTTGTTGTCAGTGTGGAAATATGGATCTCAAAATCATACGGTCATTACAAAAAATGCTGGAAAACCAAAGAATTTGTGGGACCTGAAGGATTTTTCTGAAGTACAGCAGGCAGTTTAACTGTTCAGGACAAACAAGGACTCATGTACAACTATCACTAAACAAACAAACAAACAAAAAACAGCTTTGGATCGTTCAGGTAACAATGAACAGGGTCATTTTTATAAATTCTACTATTTTCTCTTGTGGACTATATGTAAACATCTTTTATGTGAAATATCTTATTCAGGTCAGTACTAAATGGTGCCATAAAATAATCCCCAGACAGCTGTCAATATCAAACAAAAATACTATATTTAAATTTTCTTTTCTTTTTTTTTGGTAAACTACAATGGCACAATCATCAGAGATGAACCAGTCAAAAGTAGTTATGAGTGAGCAAACACAAAGTTTCTTGTGTGAATGCAATGCAAAACATTTCTGAGAGAATGCAAAAGTATCAACTTTATATTAGTTTTTTGTTGTTGTTGTTGTTTTTCCCATCACCATGTCTGTTTAGAGGCTCCGTAGAACACTAATAATCCAGATTTGGTAATCTGAAAAACTGTGTATTGTGATTCAGTTTAATTTTGCTTTTAAAAAACAGCAGAAAAGAAGATGGATTACCTGATTCTGGATAGCAAAACATGGGATTTCCAAATTCAGATCATTCTGTTCCAGATTAAGTTTTTTTGAACAACTGGCCCCTCAGTTGTTAAAGATCCTACATGAGGCTCATATATGTTTGTCTGATGAGTGAATGTGTAAATCAGTGATGTTGTTCTGCTGTTTGATTGCATGTGAATCCAGACATATTTCTCTACTCACATTCTTATGTACAGTGGGTACGGAAAGTATTCAGACCCCCTTAAAAGTTTCACTCTTTGTTATATTGCAGCCATTTGCTAAAATCATTTAAGTTCATTTTTTTCCTCATTAATGTACACACAGCACCCCATATTGACAGAAAAACACAGAATTGTTGACATTTTTGCAGATTTATTAAAAAAGAAAAACCGAAATATCACATGGTCCTAAGTATTCAGACCCTTTGCTGTGACACTCATATATTTAACTCAGGTGCTGTCCATTTCTTCTGATCATCCTTGAGATGGTTCTACACCTTCATTTGAGTCCAGCTGTGTTTGATTATACTGACTGGACTTGATTAGGAAAGCCACACACCTGTCTATAAGACCTTACAGCTCACAGTGCATGTCAGAGCAAATGAGAATCATGAGGTCAAAGGAACTGCCTGAAGAGCTCAGAGACAGAATTGTGGCAAGGCACAGATCTGGCCAAGGTTACAAAAAAATTTCTGCTGCACTTAAGGTTCCTAAGAGCACAGTGACATCTATAATCCTTAAATGGAAGACGTTTGGAACGACCAGAACCCTTCCTAGAGCTGGCCGTCCAGCCAAACTGAGCCATAGGGGGAGAAGAGCCTTGGTGAGAGAGGTAAAGAAGAACCCAAAGATCACTGTGGCTGAGCTCCAGAGATGCAGTCGGGAGATGGGAGAAAGTTGTAGAAAGTCAACCATCACTGCAGCCCTCCATCAGTTGGGGCTTTATGGCAGAGTGGCCCGATGGAAGCCTCTCCTCAGTGCAAGACACATGAAAGCCCGCATGGAGTTTGCTAAAAAACACCTGAAGATTCTCTGGTCTGTTGAGACCAAGATAGAACTTTTTGGCCTTAATTCTAAGCGGTATGTGTGGAGAAAACCAGGCACTGCTCATCACCTGTCCAATACAGTCCCAACAGTGAAGCATGGTGGTGGCAGCATCATGCTGTGGGGGTGTTTTTCAGCTGCAGGGACAGGACGACTGGTTGCAATCGAGGGAAAGATGAATGCGGCCAAGTACAGGGATATCCTGGACGAAAACCTTCTCCAGAGTGCTCAGGACCTCAGACTGGGCCGAAGGTTTACCTTCCAACAAGACAATGACCCTAAGCACACAGCTAAAATAACGAAGGAGTGGCTTCACAACAACTCCGTGACTGTTCTTGAATGGCCCAGCCAGAGCCCTGACTTAAACCCAATTGAGCATCTCTGGAGAGACCTAAAAATGGCTGTCCACCAACGTTTACCATCCAACCTGACAGAACTGGAGAGGATCTGCAAGGAGGAATAGCAGAGGATCCCCAAATCCAGGTGTGAAAAACTTGTTGCATCTTTCCCAAAAAGACTCATGGCTGTATTAGATCAAAAGGGTGCTTCTACTAAATACTGAGCAAAGGGTCTGAATACTTAGGACCATGTGATATTTCTGTTTTTCTTTTTTAATAAATCTGCAAAAATGTCAACAATTCTTTGTTTTTCTGTCAATATGGGGTGCTGTGTGTACATTAATGAGGAAAAAAAATGAACTTAAATGATTTTAGCAAATGGCTGCAGTATAACAAAGACTGAAAAATTTAAGGGGGTCTGAATACTTTCCGTACCCACTGTATCTGGAGAAGAAAAAAAAATTCATAGCACCTTCATGTTGCCTAATTTGACCGTTAATTTCTTCTTCAGATTATATTGGTATTGGTACAGGAGTGTTAGTGTCTGTGATGGAGGGACATTCATACACTCTACAAACTGGTGTTAAAACAAAAGAACAAGAAACAATCAAGTGGTATTTTAATGACATTTGCATCGCTCAAATCACTGGAGATCTCAGGTATATCTGTAAAGATATTCAGTGTAATGGTGGTAATGAGAGATTCGGAGGCAGACTGAAACTGGATCTCTGACCATCGTGAACATCAGAACCACAGACTCTGGAGATTATGAACTAAAGATCAACAACAACAGATTCAGTGAGAATACCTTCATGATTTCTGTTTATGGTGAGTCATTATGTTTAAAAACAAGTCTTGTACATTTAAATCACATCATTAATGTGTTTAGTGATTTATTTATTTATTTTTGCAGTGTTTTTGTCTTTACCTGCATATTAACTCACATACAGTATAAAGAAATTTCTTCAAGAAAACATTTACTGTTAAAGAGGAATTCATATGTTTAAGTACAAATTTAGTTCAGTAGAATATTAAACATTGAGTCTAAGATGAGCCATGTTGTGGGGTTTTGGTTTATGATTAAATGTTTATTTGTTCTTGAGATTTTTTCCATGATGGTTCATTTGGAGGGTTGCCTGCGATGGGGGGCATCGATGATGAAACAAACCAACAAACAGGTATTACATGTAATGTTATTTACTTGTGTAACGTGTATGGCTTCTATTCTGTTTCTATGAGCCTGTTTGATTCTAGTTATCCATTAATTTGTCTATATAGTTACTGATTATGATCAGCAGATGTCTTGTTTCGTTATCTATTCCAAATGTATATAAGCCCTCAGTTTCTTCTGTCTTCTGTTCCGCGTCGTTTATAATGGTTGTGCTACTCTCCTTTGGTTATCTGAATCACTATGTTAAAGTCTGTTTCCTGTTTCACTGCACTTTCCTGTTGTATAATTTTGCCCCACTATCCCTGATATGACTTATAAATGTTAACTGTTTTCATTTGATCTCCAGAATTTGTAACGGAGGGCGATTCAGTTACTCTACACACTGGTGTTAAAACAAACCAACAAGAGAAGATTAAATGGTATTTTAATGGTATTCGCATTGCTGTAATCACTGGAGATCTCAGTGATATCTGTACAGATGTTCAGTGTAATGCAGGCACTGAGAGATTCAGAGACAGACTGAAGCTAGATCATCAGACTGGATCTCTGACCATAACAAACACCAGAACCACAGACTCTGGAGATTATCAACTAAAGATCAACAACAGCATCTATGGTGTTCAACTCTTCAGTGTTGTTGTTCTTGGTAAGTTATTATGTTTATAAGCAAGTCTTGTACATTTCAATCACACCATTAATGTGTTTAGTGATATTTTTTTGCAGTGACTTTCAGAGGTGTTTTTTTTTTCTCTCTTTTCCTGTATAATTATCAGTACATAGAATATTTCTTAAACACATAAATCTGTAGATTTTGATTTAAAACTTTTTTTTGTTTCATTGGTTAGTTGTTAGATTTATCAGTTTTGTTCTGGTGAAGATGTCAGTTTCTCATCAAACAGTCTCTGATTGCCTTTTATTGTAATTTGTTTAAATACATCTATTATTTCATACTCGTTGATTTTTACATGCAAAATATGTTCATTAGCACAAAATGGGGACAAATGTACAAACCCGATTCCAAAAAAGTTGGGACACTGTACAAATTGTGAATAAAAACAGAATGCAATGATGTGGAAGTTTCAAATTTCAATATTTTATTCAGAATACAACATAGATGACATATCAAATGTTTAAACTGAGAAAATGTATAATTTTAAGGGAAAAATAAGTTTATTTTAAATTTCATGGCATCAACACATCTCAAAAAAGTTGGGACAAGGCCATGTTTACCACTGTGTGGCATCCCCTCTTCTTTTTATAACAGTCTGCAAACGTCTGGGGACTGAGGAGACCAGTTGCTCAAGTTTAGGAATAGGAATGTTGTCCCATTCTTGTCTAATACAGGCTTCTAGGTGCTCAACTGTCTTAGGTCTTCTTTGTCGCATCTTCCTCTTTATGATGCGCCAAATGTTTTCTATGGGTGAAAGATCTGGACTGCAGGCTGGCCATTTCAGTACCCGGATCCTCCTTCTACGCAGCCATGATGTTGTAATTGATGCAGTATGTGGTCTGGCATTGTCATGTTGGAAAATGCAAGGTCTTCCCTGAAAGAGACAACGTCTGGATGGGAGCATATGTTGTTCTAGAACTTGGATATACCTTTCAGCATTGATGGTGCCTTTCCAGATGTGTAAGCTGCCCATGCCACACGCACTCATGCAACCCCATATCATCAGAGATGCAGGCTTCTGAACTGAGCTCTGATAACATCTTGGGTTGTCCTTGTCCTCTTTATTCCGGATGACATGGCGTCCCAATTTTCCAAAAGGAACTTCAAATTTTGATTCGTCTGACCACAGAACAGTTTTCCACTTTGCCACAGTCCATTTTAAGTCGTGGCCTAATGGTTAGAGAGTCGTGGCCTAATGGTTAGAGTCGTGGCCTAATGGTTAGAGAGTCGGACTCGTAATCCAAAGGTTGCGAGTTCGAGCCCCCGGCCGGCAGGAATTGTAGGTGGGGGGAGGGAATGTCCAGCGCTCTCTCCACCCTCAATACCACGACTGAGGTGCCCTTGAGCAAGGCACCGAACCCCCAACTGCTCCCCGGGCGCCGCAGCATGGCTGCCCACTGCTCCGGGTGTGTGTTCACGGTGTGTGTGTGTGTGTGTGTGCATTTGTTCACTACTCACTGCTGTGTGTGTGCACTTGGATGGGTTAAACGCAGAGCACCAATTTCGAGTATGGGTCACCATACTTGACAATACGTCACGACTTTACTTTTTTTTTTACTTTACGACTTAAATAAGCCTTGGCCCAGAGAAAACGCCTGCGCTTCTGGATCATGTTTAGATATGACTTCTTTTTTGACCTATCGAGTTTTAGCCGGCAACGGCGAATTGTGGATTGTGTTCACCGACAATGTTTTCTGGAAGTATTCCTGAGCCCATGTTGTGATTTCCATTACAGTAGCATTCCTGTGTGTGATGCAGTGCCGTCTAAGGGCCTGAAGATCACGGGCATCCAGTATGGTTTTCCGGCCTTGACCCTTACGTACAGAGATTGTTCCAGATTCTCTGAATCTTTGGATGATATTATGCACTGTAGATGATGATAACGTCAAACTCTTTGCAATTTTTCTCTGAGAAACTCCTTTCTGATATTGCTCCACTATTTTTCGCCGCAGCATTGGGGGAATTGGTGATCCTCTTGCCATCTTGACTTCTGAGAGACACTGCCACTCTGAGAGGCTCTTTTTATACCCAATCATGTTGCCAATTGACCTAATAAGTTGCAAATTGGTCCTCCAGCTGTTCCTTATATGTACATTTAACTTTTCCGGCCTCTCATTGCTACCTGTCCCAACTTTTTTGGAATGTGTAGCTCTCATGAAATCCAAAATGAGCCAATATTTGGCATGACATTTCAAAATGTCTCACTTTCAACATTTGATATGTTATCTATATTCTATTGTGAATAAAATATAAGTTTATGAGATTTGTAAATTATTGCATTCCTTTTTTATTCGTAATTTGTACAGTGTCCCAACTTTTTTGGAATCGGGTTTGTAGCTTTTCAGACTGAAAGTTGAGAAAAAGCATTAACAATCACTTTCATATCCACATATCTTTTGTCTGTTGTTTTCAGCATCGATTGATTTGTGTTTCAGGTCGTTCTGCACCTAAACAAAATGAAATTAAGGTAGTGAAGGAAGGAGAATCCATCACTTTAGATAGGGATGTGGAAAAAATACCAAATATTACAGTGGCATTATATCATAATGGCAGTCTCATAACTGAAATCACTGGAGATCCCAATAAGACCTGTATAGATGATCAGTGTGAAGATGCTGATGAGAGATTTAAAGACAGACTGAAGGTGAATCAGTCGTCTGGATCTCTGACCATCACAAACAGCAGAACCACAGACTCTGGACTCTATAACCTGAAGATCACCAGATACAGCAGCAACATCAGTATCAGCAGCTTTAAGAATTTCAGTGTTAATGTCACTGGTAAGTATCATTTAGTCATTCAATGCACTTTTTATATATATAATGATCTCATTATATTTTTCAAGATAATGAGATCACCTATATCACTTTTACATGCACATCATAGAAAAAAACACAGTTGCCATAAAAAGTAATGTGATTGAAAAAAAATGTGTTTCTGATGTTTCCTGCTAAGCTCAAAAAGATACATCTGATGCATCTACTGTTCCTTAAAAATCCACTAGATGTATCAGTTTAATGAATATCGAAGCAGAAAGGTGTAAACATCAGCTTAAGATATTGGTAAATATTGTATCAATTATCATTCGCTCACTAATATTATTACACAGCTCTCTACTGATTGGTTAATCACGACTGGGTTTATTTTGAGATAACAACCGGCTGGATGTACATTATCTCTCACGCATTGACTGTCTGTCTTTAGCAGTTTCAGATTCAGGTCTGTCTTCAGCTGCTGTTGCAGGAATATGTGCCGCTGCTGTTGTTGTTGTTCTGGTGTTCGTTGCTGCAGCTGCTGCTGTGCTTTACTATCACAGGCGTCAAGCAGGACAAAATGGTGAGTATTACATACTGCTAATTTATCAAGATGGAAATTTGATCATTTTTGTGTGAAATACAGGTCCTTTTCAAAAAATTAGCATATTGTGATAACGTTCATTATTTTCTGTAATGTACTGATAAACATTAGACTTTCATATATTTTAGATTCATTACAACACAACTCAAGTAGTTCAAGCCTTTTATTGTTTTAATATTGATGATTTTGGCATACAGCTCATGAAAACCCAAAATTCCTATCTCAAAAAATTAGCATATTTCATCCGACCAATAAAAGAAAAGTGTTTTTAATACAAAAAAAGTCAACCTTCAAATAATTATGTTCAGTTATGCACTCAATACTTGGTCGGGAATCCTTTTGCAGAAATGACTGCTTCAATGCGGCGTGGCATGGAGGCAATCAGCCTGTGGCACTGCTGAGGTGTTATGGAGGCCCAGGATGCTTCGATAGCGGCCTTAAGCTCATCCAGAGTGTTGGGTCTTGCGTCTCTCAACTTTCTCTTCACAATATCCCACAGATTCTCTATGGGGTTCAGGTCAGGAGAGTTGGCAGGCCAATTGAGCGCAGTAATACCATGGTCAATAAACCATTTACCAGTGGTTTTGGCACTGTGAGCAGGTGCCAGGTCGTGCTGAAAAATGAAATCTTCATCTCCATAAAGCTTTTCAGCAGATGGAAGCATGAAGTGCTCCAAAATCTCCTGATAGCTAGCTGCATTGACCCTGCCCTTGATAAAACACAGTGGACCAACACCAGCAGCTGACATGGCACCCCAGACCATCACTGACTGTGGGTACTTGACACTGGACTTCAGGCATTTTGGCATTTCCCTCTCCCCAGTCTTCCTCCAGACTCTGGCACCTTGATTTCCGAATGACATGCAAAATTTGCTTTCATCCGAAAAAAGTACTTTGGACCACTGAGCAACAGTCCAGTGCTGCTTCTCTGTTCAAAAGTGGCTTGACCTGGGGAATGCGGCACCTGTAGCCCATTTCCTGCACACGACTGTACACGGTGGCTCTGGATGTTTCTACTCCAGACTCAGTCCACTGCTTCCGCAGGTCCCCCAAGGTCTGGAATCGGTCCTTCTCCACAATCTTCCTCAGGGTCCGGTCACCTCTTCTCGTTGTGCTGCGTTTTCTGCCACACTTTTTCCTTCCCACAGACTTCCCACTGAGGTGCCTTGATACAGCACTCTGGGAACAGCCTATTCGTTCAGAAATTTCTTTCTGTGTCTTACCCTCTTGCTTGAGGGTGTCAATGATGGCCTTCTGGACAGCAGTCAGGTCGGCAGTCTTACCCATGATTGCGGTTTTGAGTAATGAACCAGGCTGGGAGTTTTTAAAAGCCTCAGGAATCTTTTGCAGGTGTTTAGAGTTAATTAGTTGATTCAGATGATTAGGTTAATAGCTCGTTTAGAGAACCTTTTCATGATATGCTAATTTTTTGAGATAGGAATTTTGGGTTTTCATGAGCTGTATGCCAAAATCATCAATATTAAAACAATAAAAGGCTTGAACTACTTCAGTTGTGTTGTAATGAATCTAAAATATATGAAAGTCTAATGTTTATCAGTACATTACAGAAAATAATGAACTTTATCACAATATGCTAATTTTTTGTAAAGGACCTGTAGATGTGAAAATTAGCATTTAACCAAAGTAATGTGTGTTTATTTGAATTTGTTGATATTGTTCAAACAGACACCCGGACACAGCACAGTGATCAGGTGAGATACTATGAGCACTGTTTTAGATCTGTGAGTTGATGAAATATTGTTGTATTTTATGTGGGTTAATTCAGAAATAAAGCATAGAAACTCCTACTCTTCAAGATAGCACTGCTCTCATACAGCTTCAGCTGCTCTCATATAATTAGAATAATGCATTACATTAATAGCATAGTCATATTTATTTAACATTGGCTGTTATGACCCTCATCTATAAACGTTTCTTACAAATTAACTCTGAAATAAACTTAATCACAAATAATATAAAACAAAATTGCAGAATTAAAAGTCACATTTTTATTTGTTAGCCATTTTATAGAAATCATTCTTAAATAGTTTGTGATTATTATATCTGGAACTCAGACATTAGTCCTGTTCATTCTGAATCTGTGTTTTCTTACAGGCAAATGGTGTTGAAGATTTGTCCCCCAATAAGACTGAGACAGAGGCTGCCAATGAGACACCAACGTAACATTAATTATTTTGATACTTTCATTGAAACGGACAGTGAAGAGATGATGGGAAACAGGAAAAGAGTATCAGCTGAAATAAAGAAACATCGCTCACAGAGAAATAGTATTTCAGTATTAGGTACAAATACTAGTGAGATTTTACCTCAACAACAATTTCAATTAATTCAAATGAAATTTTCACAGAGAAGCTGCCAGTCAAACAACACACAGGTCGAGTCTATACTACCGATACTGGTAATGTCACACCTTTACAGATTCAGAATTAGCATCTTGACACCACAAGAGGGGAACATCTGAGAAGTCGAAAGCACTTTGTGTTTTTGTTTGTTTGGTGTGTCATAGATTTGTGGTTGAAGGTTCTAATCCTGAAAGGGTTTGAATATTAAACTCTGAATCTCAGGAACTGAACCTGTAGTAACTGCACTGAAAAACACTATGGAGAAAAGCAGCAACAAAGGCCAAATATGTGTTTTTGTAATACATTTGTATTGTTATATATTCCATAAGTATTACTTGCTGCCGAATAATCTTTTTACTGCTATTAAACATTTACATTTATTCATTTAGCTGACGCTTTTATCCAAAGCGACTTACAATTGCTATACATGTCAGAGGTCGCACGCCTCTGGAGCAACTAGGGGTTAAGTGTCTTGCTCAGGGACACATGGGTGTCTCACAGTGGATTCGAACCCGGGTCTCTCACACCAAAGGCATGTGTCTTATCCACTGCGCCATCGCCACCCCCAAGCATTAAGCATCTGAATGTTTTTAAGCCCATTTAACATATTTACTGGTTAAAAAAAAAACAATATGCATTTATTATTCATGTGTATTACAGTCTTCAAATGTTTCTTACAGGATTTAGAAGTGTCATCTCATTCCTATTTTTGTACATTTTCTCAGAAAAGAGAGATTTTATATATACATTTTTAATTCTATATTTGTTAGTTTTCTTTAACTTTATACACAACGCCTATAAATGAACAATGGAGATGAAAGATGTTTGTTTGGTCATGTGACAACCAGTGCAATTAAAAACTGATTTGATAAATTTATGAAATGTTTGAACAACTCTAACCCAGCCAGGGCCATGCAGAGACCTTTGGAGGGGCAGGTGCTCAAAGTATAAAAGGGGCACATGGAACACTGCTTTTAATAGGGCTGTGCTCCTTGCTGATATGGGACCCTGGACCAAGTCGCTGGGGTATATTTGTATCAATAGCCAAAAATACATTGTATGGGTCAAAATGATTTAATATTTATTTTATGCCACAAATCATTAGGATATTAAGTAAAGATCATGTTCCATGAAGATATTTTGTAAATTTCTTACTGTAAATATATAAAAACTTACTTTTTTATTAGTAATATGCATTGCTAAGAACTTAATTTGGACAACTTTAAAGGTGATTTTCTCAGTATTTAGATTTTTTTTTGCACCCTCAGATTGCAGATTTTCAAATAGTTGTATCTCAGCCAAATATTGTCTGATCCTGACAAACCATACATCAATGGAAAGCTTATTTATTCAGCTTTCATGTGATGGATGTTCATGTTTTTGTAAAAGTTTTCTCAATTTCAAAAAATTGACACTTAAGACTGGTTTTGTGGTCCAGGGTCACATGTGTATCGAAATGGATGCTTCTGTACTGATACAGCAGCAAATGCCATGACGCAGGTTTGAAAAAGAAACCGAACAGAAAAGACCATTTTAAGTTTAAATGTTAAAGACATTTTTTGCACCTTTTAATTACACTGGAATGATGATATTATTATTATTGTTGTTATTGAGTTTACAGGGTTTGGTGGTTTTGCTGTTGTAAACACTACTGTTGTAGTTTTAGAAAAAATATTCCTGTTTTAAAATTATATGTCTATATTCTGTTCTAATCCTGTTCTGAATTTATTCATTTTTTGAATGTTAATGATTATAAAAACAGGATTGATAAGTATAATTCGGAGGATGAGAAAATCAGTATAAGCCTGTTTTACCAGTGTTGTGATGATTATTTTTAAGGCACTCTACGTTTTTTAAATAAATACTGTAATAATAATAGTTCAAAGTATGAATAGTTTTTAGTCAGATTACATATTAAAAGACAAGACACCTCAATGCACTTTAAACTTTTCCCAATCAAACAGCAAGAACGAAAGAGAACTGTCAGTCCTCTGTGGTGTGTGTCATGTGTTCCCGCCTCATGTTTCCTGTCCTTGTTTAGTGTGATCATTTAGTTCATTCTGTTCCAGCTGTGTTTGTGTAATTATCCTGTGTATTTATTGTCCTGTCTGTTCAGTTTGATTTCGCCTGTTCTACTCGTTACTCCCCGGTGTTCCTGTCTGTGTCAGCCTGACTTGTCTTGATTTATTAAAGACTGTTTTTTTAAATTTACATCCTTGTCTGCATGTTCCTATATCCTCCTCCTGTGTGCACCGTGACAATAACAAGCACCTTTGTTTTTATTGCTGTGCGTAGAACTACGTTAGCTTCATTTTTTATATTTAATATTCATTTTAATAAAAATGTAAATTCGTCCCGCGCACTTTATTCGAGCTCGAGCAGGTGTTTTCACATAGAGGTTTCTAGATTTAAATCTAGATTTAAATTAAGAGACATGACCTGACCTGACGTTTTATTCGTATCCAAAATCAGGATATATGAATATCAGGAGAGCTGAACACTCTCCTGCAGTGCATGTTTCATTCATACTCGAAGCCAGAGGGCGCTCTCGCGCAGAAACTTTTTACGTGCAGGAAATACGTAATATGGACAAACTCATGCTGCTATTGCTGTAGCTGAGCTGAATAAAAAGCAGAAACGTTTTTACTGATGAAACATGAAGACAATAAACAAATGATGCGAAAATATATGGTTTATGTGTGTTTTTCAAGTTTTCTTCAGGCAATAAACTATATGAAAAATGTAGTACTGATTGACATATCATTTAGTATAGAAACTACAAAATATATTTCCTGAATTATTCTGTGATAAAAATGGAAAAAGGGTGTTCGTAGTAGCCTTTAAACCAATCATAAAATTGTCATTAGGAAAACATTGAACAAAAATATTGTAGCCCCTTGCTGCAGCTAACCAGCTGTGCATGATCTCTTCACGCCGTTCTCGTAAAAATAATAATAATAATTCAATAATATAAGTTTACAAGCACACCGCTCCGCTGAGAACTCCACTTACGGCAGCCGCGGACGTTGTTGAAGGCATCCTAAAGGTGCCTGACCATGAGGGATCATCCTGGATGAGATAGTCAGGTAAAAGGTCATCATGTGGATAATTTAAACTATTATTTTAAATTAATAGTTTTATTAATTTAAACTATTATTAATTAATTTTACTAATAGTTAGATTGGGGGGCCTTCACAAAAGGGCGTTTACAAAAAAAAAATGCTTTGACAAAAGGGCACTTTGGGCATCAAATGGGAAAGGGGCAGGTGCTCAAGCACCCACCTCTGCACATGCCTGAACCCAGCTAACACACAAAGTATGTAACTTACCAGTTACGTAACTTATTGGTACTTTTTGGTCATTTCATGACTTACTGACAACGTAAATAGGATGTCGCATGCTCGTAATTTCATTACCATCTACCAACTCACAAGGTCATCAGTACAAACTCTTATGGTTATATTTTCTGCTATTTATTCTACTTATTGCAAATAGTGGCAATTATTTGCACCTCAGTATAGTAGTACATTATAAAACAGTACGCAATAATAACGTATTAAGTGTAAATTAGTTTTAATTCAAATTATTAAATGGATGCCACCTTATTGGGACAATAAAGCCCTCCCTACACCTACCCTAACCCTACCCGATACTTTTATAGTCAACTTTTTATTTCCTTAATTTTTATTGAAAATAAATGACTTTCTGATGCAATATGAGATTTTAAAAGGGAGAAGAAAAAGTTTGGCAAGAGTCGAACTCAGGTCGATCGCATCAAAAAGCATGTGCTTTACCTTCTGCACCACTGAAACTAATGCAAAGCAGGCGTCTTGTTTTATTGTTGACTAACACAATCACACGCTAGTGGGTGGAGTTAGTGTTAATAGCCTCTGCCAACAAGGCAGGCCATTTGCACTTAGTGTAAATAGACACTCCGAAAAAAACAAAACAAAAATGGTTATTATAGTAATTCCATGGTCACCACAAATTAACCATGGTTTTGCTGGTTATCATAGTTTTAACTATGGTTATACAAATGGTAATCAATAAAGCTGACTCTGTTGTGATCACAACTCCTTGTTCAAGCTCTTGTTCTGTCCAGGCTGCACTATTGTAATGCTTTCTTGGCTGGGCTTCCAGCCAATAATCAGTGTCACTCATAACACTTCAAATGCGAGTTGTTGTTTTATATATCAGAAATAACTAGTAAGCAAAATTTAATCGTCCAAACATTATGTGTCTCAAATGTAATTTTAAAACTCTCTGATGCATTTAACTTTCAACTTAAATGTTTTAGGATCCAGTTAACTAACTCCATCCTTAGCTATAGCCTATAAACACAGAATCTAACTGTAATTTTTTTGTATTTATTTATTTATATTTCATAAATATATATTGGATGAAGATGAAGGCTGTTCCTGGAAAGGTTAATTTCATACTAAGTCGTTATCACTGGTTAAAGCCGAGGTTGAAACAATGTGAATGTTACGTTTTGCTTATCACAACACATCCAGGGTAGCTAATATCAATCAAAATACGCAAGATAAATATGGTGAACTTACCATTTCATGGTCAGCTCAGCTGCAGCGTATTCATTAATTGCACAATTGTGTGTGTGTGTATTACGATTCATTCTACTTTGAATACTTGCATATGTTCTCTTACTACCAGCCGGACAACTTGCTAAAAGCAGGTGTGATCGATGCACGCGCTGAACATGGAAGAATCAACATTACGTCAAGAGTCAAGACAAGCCCACAAAATGTTTCCTCATCCAATCAAATAATTTAACCAATCCTGAACTACTCAAAACCTTGTGTAAAACATGAGTGAGAGTTAATTTGTGTTTAAAATGGTTAAATTACCTTTATTAATTAAATAATTAAATAAATGAAATAGTTTTTTTTTATGACGTTTTTATAAAAGCTCTATTTTTTTCCTCGCCCACCCCACATGTAAAGGCTAGTTAACGGTAAATGTTGCTACCTATAGCATAAATGTTAAAACATCAACAAAATGTCCAAAAGAAAGTGTGGAAGTGATATAAGAAGCTTTTTAGTGAAGCAGCCACGCACAGTAAGTTACTTTGCTTAACACGAAAACATATTATATTTAACTTACGTTAATATAGACATACTGTCGCTAATCATGTTTTCTGGCGGCCACTGGAGCGCGCTGTGATTTAATACAAAACTGAATCAAAGAACTATGAACTAAAGACTTGTATACTTTTTGTTTTAATTGTGAAAATCCCAGTCATAACATAGAATTGTCCTGTTGCCTAAAAGTGCTTTTACTATTATTCAGCCTTCAATGATGGACAAATGCCAATATATTGCTTATGATTGCAAATGTAAACATTTAGATCCCAAAATGAATTATTTACTTCTTATATAACACTTAATCATGACTTGTAATAATAACCGTGACTTGTGACTTTTTAACAATGCCTCAAGTGAACTCACCTCGCTGCGTGGTTGAAGAAGAACCGTCGTCCACCTTCTAGTCATCACTTGATCACTTGATGACTACAGAGTGATGATTTGACTTGTGGACCAGAGATATTGTCCAATTAATCTTCTCAAAAATCTCAAATAAAATATTTCAACCTTGAAACAGTATCCAAACAATACGAACATCGTAAAAAGAAAGGTACAGGATCTGTAGACTAATTATAGGGAAAGGAAACTACATATCCCATGACGCATATCGCGAATCTCGCGATAGTTTCACAACGAGACTTAATATTCATCTTTGAGGACGTTGAAAAGCTTCTGACCGGCGGAAAAATGTGTTAAATGAATGAATTAGATTATGAAGAGTGACGATGTGTAGATGAAACAATTATGAAACACATAAAAATCCACACTGGAGAGAAACCACATCACACATGCGGTCAGTTTCACACATAAAGGAACCCTTAAGGATCACACTGGAATCCACACTGGAGAGCCGCTGCACACATGTGGTCAGTGCGGGTAGAGATTTGTACAAGCAGTCAGTCTTAATTCACATCTGCGTTCTTATTTTGGAGGTCAAAGATCCTTTTAACTGTGATTAGTGTGGCAAAAATTTTCGTTGGGCACAATCCTTGAAGGAGCACCTGACCATTCATACACAGGAGAAGCTTCATGTGTGTTCTTTGTGTGGAAAGAATTTTTCACGACTGTATACTTTAAAAATACACCAGAAACGACACAGTAGTGTGTAGTCATATGTGCTCTTATTGTGGGAAGTCCTTTTATACAGATGGTCAAATGAAGCTGCACCAGAGAATTCACACTGGTGAAAGACCGCACAAGTGTTCACACTGTGACAAGAGATTCAGCCGAGTAGAATCTCTGAAAACACATGAGAAGATCCACACTGGAGAGAAGCCGCACGTGTGATCAGTGTGGGAAGAGTTTTACACTAGTAGGAAACCTTAATGAACACAAGAAAATCCACACAGGAGAGAAGCCACATACATGTGATCAGTGCGGAAAGAGATTCACGCACAAAGGAACTCTTAAAAAACACATAAAAATCCACACTGGAGAGAATGATAAGACATTCAGTCTGTCAGGACACGTAAAACCACATTAGATGATCCACATTGGAGATCAGCTTTATCTGTAGGTATCACTATGTGTAGTGTCATTAAGTATAATTCTCGTTCAGATCCAGTTTCTAGTGAAAATTTGCATCAAGACCATGAGTTTTACATTTTGAGATTGAAATTAATGCAAAGATTGAGTTCCTCAAAAGAATAATATTTAACAAGTGTGTCACTCTTAGTCTTTTAAGTGTCTTTTACGAAATAAAGTTTATTTTTTTACATGTTCAGAATGTTTATGGCCTCACATTTACCATGTGCAGATGTAAACTATCAAACTAACTGGCTGCTTCTTTGATTCTCTCCTTCATAAGTCGTGACGTATTGTCAAGTATGGTGACCCATACTCGAAATTGGTGCTCTGCGTTTAACCCATCCAAGTGCACACACACAGCAGTGAGTAGTGAACAAATGCACACACACACACACACACACACCGTGAACACACACCCGGAGCAGTGGGCAGCCAGGTTCGGTGCCTTGCTCAAGGGCACCTCAGTCGTCCTCAGAGAGCGCTGTACATTCACTCACCCCACCTACAATCCCTGCTGGCCGGGGACTCGAACCCACAACCTTTCGACTACGAGTCCGACTCTCTAACCATTAGGCCACGACTTCCTGTTTCATTGGAAGAGAAATACCTTACTTGTGTTCACTTTTATTTCATTTTTATATTTGTTCACCAACTAATCATTGACGAAACTATAGTAACACATTTTACCAACAGCTTTTCATCATGGGAACAAAGAAAAAAAGAGAAGAATGTAAGAAAAACTATTTTACATGTGCTTGAAGTTTTGCTTTCCCCCAAGGCGCTTGCACTTTTGGGTCCCCATATTAAAATTAGTGTTCCCTTCCAAAACTCTTGCAAGGGATTGTACAGTTCCTCAGGGGAATGCAAAACTTTTGCAAGCAAACTGTCAAATGCTCTCTCTGTGTGTGTAGATGGACCTTGAACCTACTAGAATGAAAGATGGGTAAATACATTTTTAAATGCAGTGATAGTTTCCCTGCAGTGATATTCTTCCAAGATAAACCTTTTGCAACTTGATTTACAAGATTTATGGATGCTTCTCAATTTTTCTGAAATCCAGCCAATTCAGAAAATGTCATATATTTTGTCTGCATATTATAGTCAAATATAGTAACAAAAACTTGAAAAAAAGAGTAAAAAATCTGATTTCTTAATTAGAAAGTAAAATTTATACTACTTTTTACATGTCAAGTAGTATGTATTATCAATAAATAACACATGATTTAGTTGGAAATAAAGACTGCTGATAGAAACCGCAACAAAATACCAAATATGTGTTTCTATTGTAGTTATATTTTCTGACTTCTTAATAAGCATTTCACTGCTATAAAGAATATCTGGTAACACTTTCTATGAAGCCCGTATTTATAATACATTATAAGGGTATTCTTAAGGCATTATAATGAATGCATAATGCATTATAAAAAACATTATAATGTGTTAATAATAATCATAACAACAATTATAATACATTATAATACTTATGTATTTGTGGTTATAACTTTTAAGAGTATGATTATGTATAACACACAATGAACACCATATAAAATCTACTTAATTTATGAGCTATATCATAGCTCAACATTGTTTATTTAAGATCTGCACAGTACCTTACTACATATCGAGTCCAATGTTATATATATATATATATATATATATATATATATAACTAATTGTATTAGTAGACTTAGGTAGGGTAGGTAGAACGTTCACATACTTGCAAAGACTCAGTTTGTCTGTTGAAGAACCATCAAAATAAAGTGTTTGCATACAGTATATTTAGCAGACACTAAATATATCAACAGCTATCTAAAGGGTGCCATCAAAATAATCAAACTTATATATATATATATATAATTATTATTATTATTACTTATAAGTGGTCTTTGTCTGCTTTAAGTAAAGTGACATAAGTAACATGGCAAGATATGAGACTTATAATACATTATAACTATGAGAAATCTAATCCATTGTAACTTTTGCGGATGAATCGTGTTCATTGTGTGTTATACATCATCCTACTCTTAAAAGCTATAACCACAAATAAGTAACTATTATAATGCATTAAAACTGTTCTTATGAATATTAATGAGATGATACAACATATTATAAAGTTATTTATAATGCATTATGCATTCATTATAATGCCTTAAGAATACCTTTATAATGTATTATAAATATGGGCTTCATAGAAAGTGTTACTGAATATCTCTAAGGCCTGGTTTCACAGACAGGGCTTAGGTTAGGCCAGGATCAGGCAATAGTTCAGTTAGGACATTTTAGTAGTTTTTTATAAACATGCCTTAGAAAAAAATAAAATAAATAAATACTTGTGTGCATCTTGAGACAAACCAAATGCCTAGACATATATTAAGATCAGTTTTTATAGTGCAAATTTTATCATGATAAACCAACAAGATGATGTTAAATGGCAGTAGGCTACATATTTTTGTAAATAAGTTTTATAAATGATATATTTTTGTAAAGAGACTCGTCTCATAATGGCTGCAATCTGTAAGATTGTCATGAAAGTTTTAAGCAACTCAGTCCTTAGCAATTAGCTATTGCCCTAATTAGCTATTAGGGGAAGTCGTGGCCTAATGGTTAGAGAGTCTGACTTGTAATCCGAAGGTTGCGGGTTCGAGTCTCGGGCCGGCAGGGATTGTAGGTGGGGGAGTGAATGTCCAGCGCTCTCTCCACCCTCAATACCACGACTGAGGTGCCCTTGAGCAAGGCACCGAACCCCCAACTGCTCCCCGGGCGCCGCAGCATAAATGGCTGCCCACTGCTCCAGGTGTGTGTTCACGGTGTGTGTGTGTTCACTGCTGTGTGTGTGCACGTTGGATGGGTCAAATGCAGAGCACGAATTCCGAGTATGGGTCACCATCTTGGCAGTATGTCACTTCAGTTCACTTCATTTTAGAAGTTCTTGTTTTAGGGAGGCGAATTTCTGCTTTGAACACTAGAGAGCAATGATGTGCTTGTGTTATTGCCAAAAATGTCCAGCAGAGCATATAGTAACAAGAAAACAAGCAGTAAATAACATCAGTTTCAGTAGATAAAGATTTCATCATCTATTTTGGGGCACATTTTCGTACACAGCCTCCTTTTTTGATTTCTGCAAGGAAACACAAACTCAGTCAGGAACCAAGTACAACAACAGAAAATAGAGGACCAACAGTAGTTTCTAAATTTAAGAATAACTTTGCTTTACAATAAGAATTTATCAATGCAATAGGTGTAAAAATTAATCCACACTTTTTTTTTTCTTTCAGAAAGCTACTGCTATTACGGAACATATGCTAATAAAGACTGTCAGTCATGCAGTTCATCACATGGCTTTAAAAACAAAAATTAAATAATCAAATAGCCTCTGTCCTGAGTATAGCCTGCTATGTATTTTTAGAATAAAAATCTAATTATTAATAATTAAAACTACTCTGATATAATTTTAAACAAATAAATATTTAAATTAGTATAGGCCACAGACCACCCCGTATGAAAATTAACCATGGTTTTATTGTAGTAAAAGTGTAGTAACCATGTTTTTTGCCGTATTGATTACCATTTGTGTAACCACAGTTTTATACAACATACCATGGTTAAACTATGGTTAATTTGTGGTTACCATGGTTTCCGGCTTTAAAGTGCTTAGCATCAAGTCAGGGTCTGAGCAGACGTTTACACTTTTTCTTGTTGGGGTACTGCAGGTTTTTGGAAATGTAAGCTGTTCCTGCAGTTCGCTGTTCTAAATTAAAGACTTTGGACAATGACGAGATCTTTTTATGTGTTAATGACGTTAATTAAGAGTCATTTACAAGACAGAGAGCTGAAACTATTCAGTTGCATGCAAGTTCAAGATCACTTGAGATTCATAGATTTCACATCTAAAAGAGAGGTGTACGTGCTTTCTAGGAATCACAAGTTCGCATATTTGAGAGATGATAGTAAGATCAAATTTAGGATGGTTTCTGCGCAACATTTTATAAATGAGAGCCTATAGGTGTGTCCCAGATTGTGTACTTATGCTGTATCCTATTTTCTGTTTTGTAGTATAAATAGTGCAAGTAGCGCATTCACACTGAATATTCCAAAAGGAAAAAGAGCACTTAAATACCTGGATGATGCACTTAAATAACCGAAAAAACAAAGTGTGCAATGTTGTACACTTAATGCACTCAACTGTTGCAGTTTTAATTACATTGCAAAGGAAGAGGGGCTATTAGACTAGTATATAGTCAGTATATAGTGTATAAGTGCATAGTGTATAGTGCATCATTTGGGACGCAGCTTATAGAATACCCAAAATGTGTCACTCAAATAGGGGAAAAATGCAACTCTCAAAATGGCTGCTCAATAAAAAGAAGCCCCACCTACTGAATAAAAGAGCCAATTACTAATCAGTAAAGTCATTGCATCACTGTAGCTGCAGTTAGAAGTCCCGGTTGCTATAGAAAAAGTCAGCACTCTGAGATGTGTGCTTAGGACTGCACATGTGCACTGGCTGGTCTAGCCTGAATAATAAGATCTTTTTAATACTATTTGAGCAAAAGAACCAACATTTATAAGACAACATTTGATTTCAAATATGAAATTTAATCTTAAGCTTGGCGCACAGTTTTGGAGAATTTGATATTTCCCCATTCAGATAGGAGCTGCACTTGCATGCCTGAGAAATTTAAACTTTCAAAGATGGCATTGCTAGGTCTGTGAAACAAAACCAGCCTAATTGCTGTTTAAAACTAGGCCAAAACTAGCCAAATCACTTTTTGTTTGTTCCATGGGGTGGGGAGAGATCGCTCAAACTCTGCATGAAATATTAAGATGCACGTATTTTGCAATCTTGGGCAAAATATCCTTAACCAAACCCCCTCCCCCCAACGAACCTTTTGCTGTGGGCAAGAGATGGAGAAACTTCAATCAGCAGCTTCAATCAGACTAACTGACTGCAACACAGTCATAAATCATCTTACCATTTTATATTGTGTAGGTTTGCACAATGCTGAATCAGTTCTGTCTTCCTCCTGTGTCTGAATGGCTTTAACATTAATACAGACAAGTTAGTTGAGCATGCAATGACATACAATCACACACACTGTGCTGTAAAACATATTCTGATTCAAATGCAATAAATGCAATAAATGCAATAAATGTATTTAATATTTGTAGTTAATAATTGCGCTCCTGACCTCTTTTTCTGCAGATGCAGAGCATCACAACTGCAGCTACAATCAACAGCAATCCAGCAGCAGCAGAAATCAACACTATGTACAATAAAGGTAGGCCCTGATCTGTAATGGAGAAAATGAGCTAGTCAGTCTGACCTAGACTGAGATCTCTCGGTGATAGTTTATTTTTGTTGAAAACACACATGATCACTATACATCATCACTAATATTCACCACTTTCGTACCTGCACATGTGTGACAGAGTTTGCTGATGTCCAGATGTTGAGTCTGGTTGCTGATGGGATTGTTGAGCACACAGCTGTAGGTGTTTTTATCCTGATATTCCACCTCCAGAGGTAGAGAGAGACTGATGCTGAGATCAGACACACTGATGCTGGACAATAAACTGTTTCCTTTGTACCAGGAGAGAGTCACAGGACCCACATTCACCACTGAACACAGCAATGAACAAGATGATGATGATGATGATGATGCACAATGTGAGGAGTGATTATTGATGACAGGAACAGGCAGATGAGCTGAAAACATGAGAGAATAAAGAGAAATCTA
Source organism: Barbus barbus (assembly GCF_936440315.1). Lineage (NCBI taxonomy): Eukaryota > Metazoa > Chordata > Actinopteri > Cypriniformes > Cyprinidae > Barbus > Barbus barbus. The sequence continues at coordinate 8,342,444 of NC_136737.1, read as the reverse complement.
ATGGGTAAATCTACACAACAATTCTGTTTCCAGTGAAGTGTGTTGACAGTTAGTGAGTGTTTCTGTCTTCGCAAACTATAGCGTATTTCAGTTTGTAGATAATTAAAGAAATATTCCAGGTTCAGTACAAAATAAGCTCAAACTGTGGCAGTGAACAGGGCCAATCTGTAAACATAAAAAAAACTGACTGTTTCAATAGTTCAGCCACAAGACGTGAACAATGTGACTTTTAACATTTTCTGTGTATATTTAAGTTATATTTAAGTTTCCAATATTGTCACTTAGGTAAAACCATAAACCAAAGAATGACAAAGACTGGTGATTTAAACAGTTTTAAAACAGAACAATTAATATATGTATAAGCAAGCATAATATGCTTTTATTCTCCAAATATTGGCCTCATTCACTTCCACTGAGAGGCACTGAATGGCTCACTGTTACCTCTATTTTTTTTCTTGTCTTTTTTTTTTCTTTATGTATTTCTTTATTGAGGAATGAGCACTTCTTTTCAAGGTCGTCAGCCTTAAGCCACACATGCTGTGGATTGAGCCTAACTTGTGCTGAACCTGAAATATTTCTTTAATAAAACAACAATATGCAAAACATTTTGGACAAATGATCTGTACTTACCATAGACAGAAAGACTGAATGTTTTTGTTGACCGTTTTGCTCCATTTATCCATAGTTCATAAACTCCAGCATGTTCATGTCTGTTGTTTGTGATAATCAGAGATCCAGTCTGTTTGTCTAGATTTAGTCTGTTTCTGAATCTCCCGTCAGGAACATCAAATGTGGAGAAGATTCCAGCAGTTCTACTAATTTTATTTATTTGAGCTATCAGAAACTTTTCAGCTCCAAATTTCCACAGTATTTCATGATCTTCACATATTTCAGTAACATCTGTGTGCAATGTGACAGAATCTCCCTCCATCACTGATACTGACTCACCAAACACACCTGATGAAAAAACAGGAACATGTTTTAAACAGATCAAGAGATGGACCTGAATCCAAAGTAGAGCTCATAATGATGTCTGTTTGATTTGATGTATCTGGGAAGAACGGCAAATTCAAATCCTCTAACTAATTTGAACAGTAGCAGCAGCTTTATTACTCTGAAACACAAAGAAATTAAGTAATAAAAATGCATTTATAACTTACCAATCAGACAATACCAAGACAAACAGAACAAAACGGTTGTATCAAACATTGTGTTTAGTTGTTCAGATCTACATCTGCTGATGGCACTCAAACTGTTCATCTGGTGTGTGAATCCTCCCACAGCAAATTTTGACCCATCTATTTCACAGGCACACACTCTGTATGTGTGGGCTGTGTATAGTCATACAATACATACATATATATATATATATATATATATATATATATATATATATATATATATATCCCTTTATGACTTCACTTGTTAATTTAACATCGATAATTGTGACAGCTAGTCTGTGTTAAATATGTAGTAGTAAAAGAGTGGAGTACTGTGTGAACATTGGACTAGTCAACCTAAATTTCATGGTAAAATAAAGCTTATGGATTTTGAGATATTTTGCAGTCGTTCACTTTTTGCATATGGCATACAGTATATAATATTGCATACATTCTGCTAGCTCACAAGTCTCACTGATGTGTGGGACTAGCAGCTCATCTTCTGAGTCAAACTGAAATCTGTGGTCGGGTTTCTTCAGAAATGTGGTTTGAGCTGCTCACGGACAGACAGCTTGTGCGTGAGTGCTTTCGTAGCCGTTTGTTTGATGTATGTTTAGTTTGTAGGTGAAGGGATTCTTCCTGTCCTGCTATATGAACATCACAGTTGATCATCTTTACATATAGAACTGTTAGGTTAACTATGTCAAATAAGCATTTAACTATTTTTAGTAAAGCCATTTTTGTTAAGTAACTTCTTTCTATTTGCAGAATTCACTGTTTGAATAGCAACAATATAGTCTTTCTTACAAGTTAAATATATGTAACAAGAATTGTGTTTGCAGGATTGCTAGTTGTAACGGAATTGTTTTTATAATACTCAATACTGGCAGTATGTTTACTAGAACTGCATGTATGATCATGCAAAGGTATGAAATGAAAGAGACAACTGTAAAAAGGTTCATATTACTTTTTTTTCTTTTTTTTTAACACTGTTCACGGCCATCTGTTTAGCCAAAAGGGTGAATAGCACAACAGCTGGCTTCACATCTGGCAGAAATTTATTCTTCAAACATTTTATTTTTATTTAAAGCTATGCTGGTCCTATACCTTATGAAGAGGTATAGGACCAGCTTCATAAGGTATAGGACCTTATGAAGGTCCTTCATAAGGTTCCCCCCCCCCCCCCCCCCCCCATCATTTCAGGAGAAATTCAGTAAATGAGTTCAGAAGCTAATATATTTTGTTTCCCCTTCCACCTGTCAAGTGAACTTTAAAATTATGAATATGAGGGTGATATTTACCCAGCTAAGGAATTTCTAAGATTTAATGTGGATTCAAACACTGGATTGAGGTGTTTATATGCAATTGGATAAAACAAAATTATCTATATTTCCAACTATTACTTAATTAAGATGTGGTGAAGTCTGGAGTAACTTGGGGGCAGAAATCATTTACTTATTTCATTCACAAATGTAAAATCAAAATTTAAAACTGATTCTAAATGTCAATCTTAAACATCTGAAAATCAGATGAGAAAACATCTGAACATCATAAAATCACTACAGCGGCCCACATTTTCAACTTCCCTCCATCTCGCTGACTTGTTGAAAACAGAGATACTTTGAGCTTCCCATATAGTGATGCTCAGTGTTTGCATACTTGATTACAGATGAAGTGGATTAGACAATATTTGTCAAATATGCCAATGTTCTCATGTAGTAACAGAAACACATTTCATTCAATACTTGACTGTTCTGCTTAATATCATGTCAGACTTCAACAATATTTAAATATGAATACAGTGCAGTGGGGTCAATATTTTATTACATTTTATTTGGATAAATGTGACAATATAACATTAAGATTAGATCAAAACTTTTATAAAATATTAGAATATCATCAGCATTAGTGCAGCTGAAGTTGTTTGAGAGAGTCTGGACAATAAGGAATAAAGGGCATTGTCATTAAAGCACCTGGTTAAGGGGCTTCAGTGCCTGGCCCAGGTGACCTTGGTGACACATGTGATTGTGACACTCTTTTGCGGACATCAAAGTATAACGAGAGATATAGATAGCAGACGGCTCCATATGCTTTAAAATTGCTCTTGCAGTACTTTGATAACATATACTGATCGCTTCAAGTTGAACACACCTATTGTATTTGTTTGTGTTGTCATGTGTCAATTGACAACAATTCTGACTAACTGAAATAAACCTGACTTATTTGGTAAACTTGTTTTATGAAACAGGCCCCTGGTCCCCTAATTTCCCCTTGCCATGTCCCCTTATTTAGTCCTTGTCCAGTCCTCTTTCTGTTAATTGTTCTCACCTGCTTCTTATGTTCCTCCCTATTTGCCCTTTTTCATCATGTCTTTACCAGTTTGTTTTGTACCTCTGTTTCTCTTCTCAGTATTTTGTTGAGCTGCTTACTAGTGCTCTGCCAAGTAGTTTATGCTTTTGTCAGTTCTTAGAGTTTAGAGCTTTTTTTTCTTGTTACTTGAGTTAAGCCAAGCTTGTTACCTCAGTCATTTCTTGTTTTGGATTATTTTCAGTTTTTTTTTCTTTTCTTATTTTAATTGTTCTTTTTCCAGTCTTGATGTTTTTACCTTATTGCAGTTTAATTTATTAAAAAATGTACTTTTTGTACCTCTCTGTCACGTTTCTCTGGTGTTGTTTGTTCTGTTTTGTTGTTAATTCCAGCGTTCCATCCATCCCTGATGCAGACTCGCTTTGTGCTGACAGAGCATGTCTTTATCTGTTCTCCTGCCTGGTCTTGTTCTCGTCAGTTCTTCCTGTTTTCCACTTGACTCTTCCTTGCCGCTTCTTTTTACCTGTGCCCTGTTGTATGTATGTTGTATGAAGCTAGCTGTTGTATGAATGCTAGCAAGTCGTATGAAGCTATCTGAACAAAACTCATAATTGTTTCAAAAGTTTCAGATGTTTAGAGCTGACCAGCCTGGTTTAGATCAGGTTCAGCGTGCTCACAGCGCTCGATATTATAAGGTCCATCCAACTGGCCCAACGATATCCAATGGTGGCTGAAGGTTTCCTGTGTGTTCTGTCTTTTTGGTGCCCAAAGTACTTTAATCTAAAGGGTTACTCAACCCCAAAATTAAAATTTAGTCATTAATCACTTACCCCCATGTCGTTCCAAACCTGTAAAAGTTTTGTTCGTCTTCGGAACACAATTTAAGATATTTTGGATGAAAACCAGGAGGCTTGTGACTGTCCCATTGACTGCCAAGCAATGAACGCTGTCAAGGTCCAGAAAAGAATGAAACACATCGTCAGAATAGTCCATCTGTCAGTGGTTCAACCGTAACGTTATGAAGCAACGAGAATAGTTTTTGTATGCAAAGAAATAAAAATAACGACTTTATTCAACAATTTGTCTCCTTGCGTTTCTCTGCTTCACCGTAGCGTCGTTTTGGAGAATATCCTCTGAACGCAAACTGCTTTTTTTTGGAACTAAAGTATTCCCATAGTTACAGTATACAAACTACTTAAAGTTTGTATATAAGTGCTGTTAATGTTGAGGAAAGCAGTGTTTTTTTATTTTTTTTATTTTTACAGAAAAATGATCCACTCTGTTTCATATTATTTAGCAGTATTATTATTATTATTATTAATTATATTTAACATTTAAAATGGATTTTGTTAAACTTTTCCTTGTTTGTGGTCATTACTTATTTTGTGAAAAGTCTGATACGATAGTTTAAATGTTATATTTTTGAATATACAGCCCATTGATTTTGTTTTATGCTTAAACATTTGTTGTCTTTCAATAAATACTTGAGAAAACACTCCTGTTCTGTCATGATTTCTTTGTACCAGTGTTTTTGCTTAGTCTTATGTAACTTTATTGCTTTGAGTTTGATAAACTTAAACCATCTAAGGCAATTGGTTTCTTCAAACCATTTAAGTAGCTAAGATGTTAATTTTATGTTATTATGACTTAGTTAGAATTAGTTACCTGAATTCAAACTGACTGAGTGGAATAAACTTAAAATGTTTAAGTTCAGTTTACTCTAATAATTGACTGAGCCAACACTAAAAAGAATAAGTTAATTTAACTCAATGTAAATGAGTTAATAATAAATACTCATATTTATTAGTTTTAAAACTTAAATGGTTTAAGGCAATCGGTATCCTCAAACGGATTGAGTTACCGTAACTTGTCTGGTTTTACAGTGTGGTTATCAATATTCCAAGATATTGAACCTCATTTTTTAAAGGAATACCATAATTGTAAGTTTCAAGACATTCCTTTATGGCCATAAGCTCACATTTAGCCAAATTTAAGTATACCCCAGACGCTCTAGAAAATTTGCTAATTAAATCAGTTGCCACAAATATCTGATTCTCATTTTGAATAAAGAGTGTAGTGTCATCTAATTGTGTAATTTTTATCTCTCTATCAACAATAGTAATACCTCTGTCAGTCCTTGTCTTGTGTTTCCCCTCCTCTCGTGCCCATATTTGGCCTTCCTGTTCCTGTCCTCGTTCCTTTAATTAGTAGTTAATGTGTCCCCAGCCCTGCATGTGATTGCCCCACACCTGTTTCTGTTCTTCCTTGCTAATTTCCCAGTGTTTATAGTCCCTGTGTTTCCTAGCCCCTGTGTCCGGTCTTAATCGTCAGTGATGTTCGTCTCTCCCCAAGCTCCTCGTCTCCTTGTGTGTCTCTCTCCTAATAAATGTGATTATTGGAACCCTATGTCTCCTCGCTCCTTGTCCCCCGAGAGGGAACGTGACAACCTCTCATTGGGCTTGATTTAATATAAGAGGAAAGAAGCTGACTTACTAACAAAAAGAGGTATGGAGATACTGGGCACCCCTGTCCAATTCCTTTTAGAAATATCAAATCTAGGGGAAGTGCCATTAAATAACGTTATAGAGCAGTTGCCATTTTTGTAAAGGGTTTTAATTGCTGTAGAAAAAAAAATCTAATTTCTTTAGAGTATCAAGTATGAATAGATGTTCTACAGAATCAAATGCTTTACAAAAGTCTAAAAATAATATAGAAAATCAGGACAACAGTTTCATGCTAACAGCCGATCCGCCTACAAAGCTTTCGAAACACCACACACTGGTGCCGCCTGCTGGTCAAAACTATGTAAATGCAACGAAAACTCACAACTTTTACAAAACCAAAAAGTGGTCCCTCCCTGATGGTGGTCAATGCCGAACAACAGAGCACGTTTGCCTCGCATTCCTTTTAATCTTTCTAGTGAAAATGAAGTATGTTTCAACTTTTCTCTATTTGTTCGTGTATGGTAAGACATTTTTTGTTACAAAATTCTTGTCTAGGATAAAAACGAACGATGAACGTAGTTTTAAACGCAGCCCAAATCGGACTACTTTATCTTCACTTTCTTAAAGAAAATTATGGCCACAAATAATAATATAAAGTTGTCACATTATGGGTCAAGCTGTATTTCTCTACTCGCAAGTTGATCTGAACATTTACACAGCACTTTGCTCGCGCGTTTTTGTTTGGCTAATAATTAACTTAGCTGTTCATTTCTGCTTTAGGTGTTTTTGGTTTTGAGAGATTATCAGTGTTTGTGAAGGAGGGATATTCAGTCACTCTGCCGTCTGTTAAAAGAACCCAACAGAGTGTGGAATGGTATTTTTATGATGATCTCATTGCTAAAATCCCTGGACATCCCAGTAAGACAGATGGTGGTGATGAGAGATTCAGAGACAGACTGAAGTTGGATCATCAGACTGGATCTCTGACCATCATGAACACCAGACCTTCAGACTCTGGTGTTTATACTCTATGGATCGACAACAATGACGGCAGTGCCTTCACTGACAAGTTCATCAGTGTTGCTGTTCGTGGTAAGTCATAATGTTTGAAGTCTTAAACGTTTAAATCACATACTGTATGTAGATAATTTCTTAAACACATTTACTGTTGAAATTAAACTTTTAACTAGTTACAAATAATTTGTTCTATTAATGGGTTGCTAGTTCTAAGAAGCAGACATTCATGGACATCATCCATACAAACCACAGTGACGGTAACAAAAATAACGCTTAGTAAAAGATAAGCGTTTAATTGCCAAAAGACAAATAGCTGACAAATAACTGAAGTCATTAAAGGGTTAGTTCACCCAAAAATGAAAATTAGCCCATGATTTACTTACCCTCAAGGCATAGGTGTATATGACCTTTCAGACGAAGGCCTCCTATATAGCTAATTGATGTGTTTTTGTAAGATTTAAAACGCGTTATAAACACTTTTCTCTAGCTTGTGCTAACTGTTGTGCACGCAAGCCGTTCTGGGCGGATGACGTAGAAAGTACAGTGCATCTGGAAAGTATTCACAGCGCTTCACTTTTTCCACATTTTATGTTATGTTACAGCCTTATTCCAAAATGGATTAAATTAATTTTTCTTAAAATTCTACATACAATACCCCATAATGACAACGTGAAGAGTATGTTTGAAATCTTTGTAAATTTATAAAAAAAAAAAAAAAAAAATCACATGTACATAAGCATTCACAGCCTTTGCTTAATACTTTGTTGAAGCACCTTTGGCACCAATTACAGCCTCAAATCTTTTTGTGTATGACGCAACAAGCTTTGATCATCATCATTTGGCAATTATCTGCCATTCTTCTCCTCGCCTCTTGACATCTCAAGCTCTGTCAGGTTGGCTGGGGCAGATGCATATTTGCAGGTTTCTCCAGAAATATTTGATTGGGTTCAAGCCCAAGCTGCGGCTGGGCCACTCAAGGATGTTCACAGAATTGTCTAGAAGACACTCTTGCTGTGTGCTTAGGGTCATTGTCATGTGGGAAGGTAAACCTTCTGCCCAGTCTGAGGTTCTGAATGCTCTGGACTAGGTTTTCAATAAAGGGGTCATATTAGGGCTGCAAGATTAATTGCATGCTATTGTCATGCGCATCACGTCAGTAAAGCCAGCTCTTTGATTAGCGGTAAATCTCCATCACCTGCTTTCAGATGGCGCAGCACTTAAAGGGCACCTATTATGACATTTAAAATGTTCCTAATGTTGTTTTGGGAGTCCCCAACAACAGTTTTACATGCATGCAATGACAAAAAACACTTTTGTTGTCGTATAATATGCATTTATTTTTACCTGATTTGCTCACCGACTCCCAAATGATTCGTTCAACGACTCATTTTTCCAAACCCCTCCTTTGCGTGACGCTAATCTGCGGTGATTGGTCAGATGACCCATTCAGTTGTGATTGGTATACCAGTATATATACTCTGGGCAGAGATTGTCGGAAACGGAACGCCCGTTCCCATTCACATTCTCGTCCCTGGGCAGTGAAAAAAAGGTCGCTTTTGCTTCGCACTTTAGAACACAGCGTCTTGTTGTCGACATGATGTTTTCCCTAATTCCCTACTGTCTGCGCGCGCAATGAGTGGGCGCGGCCAATTTGATAATTTTTCGTCTTGACGTCACAACTAAAAGGAAAATGACTCATTTGAAAAACGATTCATTAAATTGACTCAGAGTCAACTCCTACTTTTGAGAGACAATAACTTTTTTTACGGTGACCTTTCATATATAAAACTTTGCAGGATGTTTTTGTTCACTTAGATCTATGTTACACACTACATGAAAGGTAATTTTCAAAATTCCATAATAGGTGCCCTTTTAATGCACGGAGCCGTAGTTCGCTTACAAGCCACGCAAAATCGCGTTCATAATGGCTGATAAATCGCATTCGATTATGAACACAATTTTGCTTGGCTTGTTAGCGAACTACGGCTCTGTGCGTTAAATGCCGCTCCATCTGAAAGCAGGTGATGGAGATTTACCGCTAATCAAAGAACCGGCTTTACTGATGTGATGCGCATGGCAGTCGCATGCAATTAGGGCCCTATGAAATCCGTTTTATTTTTTCTCAAATTCCGTTTTATTTTTTTTCAAATTCCGTTTTTTTGGATTTATTTTTAGCCCTTTCGGATTTTTCGGATTTGTTTGTTTTCTTTTCAATTCTAAGCAGTATTGACCTTTAAAAATTCAGTTACACAAACTCACAATTCAGCTTTTTTATTTAAAGTGTTAATAAAGCACATTCAAAATTCTCAAATTCAGCCAAATCTCTGGCCAAAAATAACAGTAACATGAAGGTAACAGTTACAAAGTAGGGTTGATGAATATTAAATTAAAGAATAATTGTAACCATGCTGCAGGGAGACAGAAACATTGAAACAACGATATGTGCCTGTCAGAACGCCAACACAAAGACATATTACAGTCAATTAATATGTCAATATTACAACAAATAAACAGTCATATTACATTCAAAATTGTCCTATATGTGCTGTCACAGAACGAAACGGCACAAATAATTGGGGTGGAGATGGGGTAGTGCGAAAAAAACATAGCGTGTGTTGATGTGCAGCCTAGAGTTTTCTTGAGCCGCTCCCGCTGAGTGTCTGACCATTACCGCCCGCTCCCGCAACATGTGTGTCCAGCTCCCGCAAACATTCTAATATTGTATATCATTTTCGCGCTATTAATAAGTGAAATCACATTTGAATGAGCGCTCGCAGTTCACTTTCACTTTCGATTACACGATCACGCACACTCTGTGTAAAGTGAGCACATCTTTACAGTGCGTGAATTAGACACGTTGATATTCTGATCATATTTATTTCCAAGAACATTTTACCAATTCCAAACCACATCAATCTTATCAGGAGCCACTCGCTTCGACATTTTTTTCCTTGCGCGGGAACGTAAGGACGTATGGTTACTAGGCAACATGTTTAACAATGCCATTTGGCCACGGTTTAGGTAGAGACCTTTCTACGTTTGTTGTTTTAAACTGAAAAAATGAGAAAGAGGTAAAACATTTTTTTATTTAATATGTCAACAAAATATATGCATATTCCGAGAATTCCGTTTTCATGTGTAAATTCCGTGATTCCGTCCGCGTTTTCCGCATCACGGAAATCATAGGGCCCTATGCAATGAATCGTGCAGCCCTAGGTCATATAATGCTACATACAGTTTTACAAGTTGTTTGAACTGAAATGTGTGTTGGTAGTGTGTGTACACACAACCACCCCATTATGATAAAAATCCACCGAGTCTTTTTTTTAATTTACTAAAATCTTTACCCCTTTCTCAAATCGAGCCGATCTCAGATGCCTGTCTGTGTGACGTCACATGGACAGAGGCCGCTCCCACGATAGTTTGATTGACATCAGCGTTTCAGCACAGACTGCACTGGTGTCTTAGCTCAGACCCGCCCTGAGTGAGCTGTCATCAGTTGTTTCACAGCTGGAGCAGATATAGACAAGAATGACTCCTAAGCGATTGAGGTGTGTTGTTGTTGGATGTAATAATGAACATAGCAGTTGTCATTTACTCCCGTCATCTGAGCGGCTTAAAGTCCACGTGAACCAGAAGTTTGCGACCGTTTTTACTTCCGTATTGTGACGTACTTCCGAGAGAAACAGAGTATTGAATGAGGAAAAAAGAGGTCATGGCTTGTTTTTTCTACTGCAAATTGATTGGATGTAGTAAAGTAGGCGTTTCATTCAGAAATGAACACTGACAGTTGGAGGGGCGTGGTTAAGGATGTCACGCTCATGCCCAAGCCGTCAAACTGATGTCATCAGAGAAGGCCCATCATTTTAGAGGGGAGGAGCATTTTCAGATTTGGATTAAAGATTATGAAGGCAAACAAAAATTTTTTGTGGATTGACTTGCATGGATGAATTGTTCACCACAAAAATAGCAATGTGCGCTAACAAAATGTAGTCAATTTTGATTTCATGCGGACTTTACGCGGATTACGTTTGGTTCTGAAAGGAATGCACCCTCGATCCACCTAAATATGTTTATGTTCGCGCAAATCATTTGTGATACAGCTTCACCTACAGAAGAAGTAAGTGCAAGGTTTTTTAAATTAATCTTTGCAAATCGCCTTTCCTAATAATGCGCCTAATTTAACCAAATGATGTTACAGACTTGTCATTAAGACCCTAAAGAATAATATCAACTTGTGTAAAATGGCCATTATATGACCCCTTTAGGGCTATCTTAATATTTTGGTGCATTGAGCTTTTCTTCTACTCTGACGAGTCCCTCAGTCCATGCCGCTGAAAAACAGCCCCACCACATGAGACTGCTACCAGCACACTTTACTTTTGGGATGGTACTCTGCAGGTGATGAGCAGAGCTGGTTTCCTCCAAACATGGTGCTTAGAATTGAGGTTCATCAGACCAGATAATCTTGTTTCTCAGAGTCTGAGGGTCATTTAGGTGCTCTTTTTGCAAATTCCAAGTGTGTTTTCATGTGTCTTCACTGAGGAGAGGATTGAGTTTGGCCACACCGCCATAAAGCCCAGATTAGTGGAGTGTTGCAGTGATGTTTGTCCTTCTGTGGGTTTCTCCCATCTGCATATATGATGATGGAGCTCAACTAGAGCGACCATCAGGTTCTTGGTCACCAGTCTAGACAAGGCCCTTCTCCATCAATTGCTCAGTTTGGCCAGGAGGCCAGTTCTAAGAAGAATCCTTGTTGTTTCATACTTCTTCCATTAAGGGTAACAGTAGGGCTGGGTATCATTCAAAAATGTTCGATATCGATACCGATACCTTGAGTTCGATACCGGTTCCTGAACAATACTTTTCGATACCAATTTTATGAAATCAGTTTTAACAAGATTACATTATCTAAAAAAAAGTTTGGTTTTATTTTTTCAGCTTGTTGACATTTTTTACAGACTCGAAGCCTCATCTCCTGAGCCACTGCACAAAGGAACAAAATATATCCAACACAATAAATCAGTGCAAATTTACACATCTGTTAGGCTACATTTACACTAGTGCGTGTTCGTTTTAAAATGCTCAAAATCTTTATCCATTTTCATAAGTGGGTGTTTTATTTTCTTTCACCATATGTTTTATTGTTATTAAATTCTGTGTCGCAGTATGTCTAATTATTTGAATCCATAAAAACAACTTAATTTATTCTTAAAATAGCCTTATGAAATGTTTTCTTTTTCCTCAGAAATTATGTGTTCTGTATCTGGTTTTCTAATGAAGGCATAAAACATTTCATTTATCTTTAAATTATTGAAAAACTTTGGAAATAAGGAAAAATATGGAAAACTTTTATTTTGGCAAACAAAGGGGGTTTACTATTAAAATTAAAACATGGAAGAAATGTTGTGTGATCATTACTTAAAAAAAAAAGGGTAGCCTAGTAGTAGCAGTATGTATATTCTGCTGAACAATAGTAATACATTTGTGCTGCAGTGTCTTCCAAATTAAACCAAACTTTTATTTTGACGGGTTGCCGTGAATACCTTTACAGTTCTGTGTATATGATATGACGCTAGTTTTAGTCAATGGTAAAATGCTCATGAAGTGACTCTCAGAGCAGTTCTGGAGATGTTGTTCATGTGTTTGTCTTCATTTAGTGAGACGGCAGACGCTGAAATCACCGCCAGCGTCACGCACGCTTCAGTCTGTGTAAACAAAACCACGCAATATAGAGAGCAGACTGCTCCGTAAGCTTTGAATCACTCTCGCGGATGTCAAAGGGTGTTGCCAGATTGGATGGATGATTTACAGCCCAAAAACCGCCCAAAACGTCTCGGGTTACGTATGTAACCTTGGTTCCCTGAGAGTAGGGAACGAGACACTGCGTCCTCTAGGGGTCGCTATGGGGAACGCCCTGGCGTGACCGGTGTCTTGAAGCATATATCTAATCAAGACAATAACATTGGCCGGCGACAGCCTATGACGTTACTTCCTGCGCGGCCACAGTGTAAAGGGGCACCAGGAAAATACGTCATTCACTTCTTCGTCTTCACTGACCGTTTATGTTAGTAGAAGCCAGAGGTGGGTAGTAACGAGTTACATTTACTTCGTTACATTTACTTGAGTACATTTTTTGGGTAACTAATACTTTTAGAGTATATTTTAAAATGGGTACTTTTACTTTTACTCAAGTATATTTTTAGAGAAAAAACTGTACTTTTACTTCATTACTGTGGGCGACTCTCCTATCGTTACTGTATCTTAATGCAATACAAGTTAAAAATGCTTCAGTTTATTCCAAACACGCCGTCTACTTTTCTCTGGGCAATGAACGATGCCCATTCGCGAATGATTCATTCTTTTGAGTCGATTCTGTTTAAAGGCTTGATCAAACCAGTTGGCAAACCAGTGAATCGGTTCGCGAATTGGTTTGAATGATTCGTTCAGTTCCCTGCCGCACGCGCTGAGTCTCTGAAGCGGTTCTCACTCAGATAACAGAGTTTAAGAACATCAAGAGCGATGTAGAAGAGGCTTTGGATTTACAGTCAGTTGAAAGCAAATCTGCAAAGGCTTGTTTGCTAGAGCTATATGAAGATCTTTTATTAGATGAACACCGTGTGTGCTGTCTACTGTTCCACAGGTATAGGCCACGATACCACTATGACATTACCAGTTTGTTGTACATGTACCTTACATTAAATACAATGTATAATTTATACATTAAATAATCTGTCACAGAGTATGAAATGAACACCCGCGGAACCCGCGTTAGCTCTGCGCAGCGGCGCGCGAGCTGTTCTAGACACAATTAATATTCATATTTTTACAATATTTACGCTTGCAAAAATATAGGCTACATTTGTTTACATTTTGTAGAACAGAAGATCCGTCAATATGCATTTGTTTCGTTATGTTCAGAGCAGTCATGTGAGGAGTTTTCAGAGGTTTCAGTGTCAGAGGTTATAGGATAATACATAATTAATTTACTTTAAAATATAATTTAATTCAGTGATGCAAATCAGAATTTTCATCAGTTGTTACTCCAGTTTTCGGAGTCATATGATCCTTCAGAAATCATTATAATAAATCGATTTATTACCAGTGTTGGAAACAGTTTTGCTGCTTAATATTTTTGGGAACCTGTGACATTTTGTTCAGGATTCTTTGATGAATAGAAAGCTAAAAAGAGCAGCACTGATAATAAATCAACATGATTTCTGAAGGATTATGTGACTCTGAAGACTGGGGTAAAGGCTGATGAAAATTCTGATTTGCATCACTGAAATAAATTGCATTAAAATATATATATATATTGAACGGCAGTGTGTGTGTGTGAATACACATACACATTACATAAATGTAATCTATATCTCTAAATAAAAATAGACTATATTCAGTACCTATATGATCCAAAGTAACTAGTAACTAACTACTTTAGTTTTTTTATCCGATACTTTTTTACTCTTACTCAAGTAACTATTCAGACTATTACTTTTACTTTTACTTGAGTAAATATTTATAGAAGTACTTTTACTTTTACTTGAGTACAGTTTTTGGGTACTCTACCCACCTCTGGTAGAAGCTAAGCACGACTAGGAGTGCATGTTCTCTTGCACGGAGGCTTTGTTCTGATACCCGCAGTTTCACACGGCTTGCGGGTTGTGTGTGTGTGGTGAAGAGCAAGCATGTTCAGCTCTCGAGGGTGTTGAATTTGCTCATCTTGACGTTTCGCGGGACTACTGAGAAAAAGGGAAAGTGAGTGCTTCACTTTTTACCCAAATTGTAATACCCGTGTCTGCATGAGTCCGTTCGCCTCTCGCTGGAATAGCGACGCATTCGCGGCAGCGGCTCCGTTCTCGTTTGATTCATAGATAATCTAGTGCATGGGCGGAGCATGGCTTTCAGGTCCCAGTATAGCGCTGCAACCCCGGACTTGTGTGTCCTCCATTCAGGCTGAGCCTTTTTCTGAGATTATTGCTTCGTAATGTGCTCCCTGAGCTCCTGGCTAGGTGTTTGCTTCGAGAAGCTGACCCAGCCAGGATGCGCTACTTGTGCATGGGTGGAGCATGTTTAGCTCCCGTGGGAGCTGAATACATGCTGAGTGATGCAAGTACAGTGAGAATTATCTGCCCATTGCCCGCGATTCGCGGTTCATGGGCAGAACAGGGAAAGGACCTGACGGGAAATCTTCCCTATCAGTAATTTCCCTATCAGTAAGGAATTATGATGTGGGTATGGACAGATGATTTATAACATGTTCTAACCACATTATACTGCACTCCGGGAGCCCTCTCGATCCTGTGGTATGGTCTCACCTGTCAGTACTAGATCCAGCCTGAATGATGGCCTACATCTTCGGCCTCATGCTTGCTGGATCATGCAGCCAAGTCATTAGGCTTCTGCGGTAGCCTCTTTGGCTTTCAGGTCCCAGTATAGCGCTGCAACCCAGGACTTGTGTGTCCTCCATTCAGGCTGAGCCTTTTTCTGAGATTATTGCTTCGTAATGTGCTCCCTGAGCTCCTGGCTAGGTGTTTGCTTCGAGAAGCTGACCCAGCCAGGATGCGCTACTTGTGTCTCGCATCGAGAGGCTTCCTGAGATTTGAGTCACACTGTCCGTATGGTCGAACCAGTGAATCGCCCCTCCGTGGAGTGGGCTTGAGTACACTGCTTTCCCGGAGGTACGAGTGAGAGGTGTTTCTGCAGAAACCCTTCCTGAGTGCTTTTAGCTCTGAGGAGCGATTGCTCTTCAGACATGTATGGTTTATGGCACTGCCTTCTTGTCGAGCTAGGGTGTGCTCCCCTCATTGCAAGAGCTAGCTATGCACCTCCTGTTCCCAGTTTGTGTCGTAAGGTCCGCCTCAGCCCGAGGGCTGAGAGCGCCGCTCTGAACATGGCAGTACTCCAAAACCTCACTGCGGGGGGTTCTTCTTGAGCTCAGCAGTGCTCCCCTCACCCTAGAGGGTCACCTATGAGCACGCCTCTCCCAAAACTGAGTATCTGAGTCCCTCTCCTATTTTGAGAGTTAGGGCTCTGCTCTCTAGAGCTCCAGTTAGCAGTCATGCCAGGTTGTTGGGCCACCTTCTGCCTCCCCGGTAGGCTGTTTTTTGGTTGAGCTAGCATTGCTCCCCTCAACTTAGAGGGTCACCTATGAGCATCCCGCTCCCTTCTGAGCGTCTGAGTTCCCTCTCATGCTGAGAGTTAAGTTTTCCGCTCTCCAGAGCTCAGAGTCATAGGCTGTCGCCGGCGAATGTTATTGTCGTGATTAGATATGCTTCAAGACACCGGTCACGCTAGTGTGATCCCCATAGCGATCCCTAGAGGACGCAGTTAGAAGTTCCCTCGAAAGGGAACTAAAACTTTATCAAAATCATAGTTTGTTGCAGCCCTAGTAACCACCCGCCCAAGTCAATATTTACCCGCACAATCAAATTCAAAACCGCCCAACTGGGCGGAAATCTGCCCAATCTGGCAACACTGATATCAAACTGATCGATCTGCACCTGTGATCGATCAATAATTCTTATCAGTAAGTAACAATGACTCTGAAAAGAATAGTTATTTGAGTGAACAAATCCTTTATTACAACAAACTTGAAACCAGTTTAATGAAAGTATTGAAGTCTCCCTTCTGGGAAAAAAAAGAAAAAAAAAAAAAGAAAATATATATATTTATATATTCCATAAAAATTTTTTTTTAAATAAAGCTATACACCTTATGTGCATATCTATATGACACTTTAACATTTTAATTGATGTTTTAAAATGTTAGCAAATGAAGAATGAAGAAATTTAAGAACTTTTATTTTTGGCAAAGTTCTGCACAACAGAGGTGTACTAAGTTAAAACATGGACAAACGGGATATTCTTTAATGTTTAAATAAGTTCATTATTATAAAGAATATTATTATTATTGTTGTTATTATAACTTAACTGAAGTACATTGTACAATGCTAATATATTTGTCAATTTCAACTAAATCAAACCTTTCAAACTGTTTTTTTTGACTGGTTGTAGCGGACCTTTTGAGTTTCAGAGTGTATTTGACAATAGTTTTTCTCAAATAAAACTAGGAAAGGTTTATTTAAGTTTTCTCTCATAGCAGCTCTGGTGATGTTTATGTAGATGCTGTTGTTGTGGATGGTCTTTAAAACAGGTCTATTCATTTATACTGTGATCAGCACATGTTGAAGTATATTCGTCTCTTGTCCCTAGAGAATGTGCTACTCCATCAGTTTTTTTTTTACTTTCACTTTCTGTATGACTGAAGTTAAGACGTTCACCGGCATTACTACTGCACAAAGTTTGTACGTTGCTTTTGTGATATCCATTGGCTCGCCTTCATGGTTTAAAACAGAAATATTTCCAGTATTGCGACGTAACTGCAACCCCCCATGCATATGTATCTTAAACGCAGGGATACATGAAAGAGGAATCAAATCGGTATGCTGCGCTGTCTGAAACACGTCTCTATGCTTGTGCGTGCTTCGGGTGTGTGCCAGTACAGCGCACAAGTAACGAATTGAGTTCTGTTTCGTTTCTTCTTCTTGTGGTTTTAAATAGCTTGAACATGTAAATTGGCAAAGTAATCTGCAAATCACATGCTGAACGGTGGGGTCTGGACCTGGTCCGTATATCACGGGTCAACTGCGATCCGTTTAAAGCCCTAGCCATGACAGATCAGAGCAATCTTTTATTTACTAATTTAACATGAAATCGTCAAATTGCTAGTCGATATCAATCGCATACAACGAAAATACAGAATCATTTGAAAAATCATTTACGCACAAATAACAGAGCGTCATATCTATACACATTTTCCCCTGAACTTTCTCGCGACCCGGTAGGAATTCTTCCACGGCCCGGTAGTGGGTCACGACCCGGTGGTTGGGGACCTCTGCGCTAGGGTATGCGTACAGTCGAATGTGTAGCCTTTCAAAGTATACTCCATTTGAAGTTGTACACGAACGCAGGTGGTCAACACATGTGCACTAGAAAGCTTCATTCATGTTCAGTGTCTGCTCTATTTTTTCCCATTAAGTCATGACTGATAACAAATATTTTTGAACTCTTTTAAACAAAAGCTGAGCTGTCTCAAACCCTCTTGCTCACAAGCGCTCGTTTTTGTGGTCCTACACTCCGTATTAGAGCACCAAAACGAAATACAAAACAGCGTAACGCAATAAAAAAAACCTGTCCCTTAAATTTTAAGTATTGTACACTCAAGACTGTAATTTTAACTTAAATTAGTTGAGTTGAATCTTAACTAAAACGTTAAAATTTGCTTAACGTGTATTTTTATGAGTTAATGTAAAAACATATGTTGCCACAACTTATTGATCGTGTATTTTAAAAACATCCTACTAAGATTTAAGAATCCATATTTATTTTATTTAGTTCAATTTATTTATTTTGGCTTATTTATTTCATATATATTTTTGGTACATCTATACAGTTAAATCATACAATATAGTGCCTTGGACAGCTACAGTGCCACTCCTTCCAACCTCCAGTCCAAAGTCCACAATTCAAATACACATTAAAATAAATATCTGATTTGCCACAGTGGGCATAACAACACGGTGCTGTTCTTGAGTTGGGCTGGTCGGCATAAAATTACAAAACAAGCCAGAGACGCCTGGGTTTTGAATTGAAAAGTGCAATTATTATTTATTATTATTATTATTTCCTCATTGTCCAAAGAGTCTGCAAGTTCACGTTCCATGGATAATAGCGACAGGTTTGTTTGTTTTGTTTGTTTTTATTTGGATCCCCATTAGCTTCAGCATAAGCTAAAAGCTATTCTTCCTGGGGTCCTACAATCTACCATGTGACAATACAATTTATAACATCACATTACACACCATACGCACATTACACAACATTTAAGAATACATATTATACAGTTAACGCCATTAATCACAAAAAATAAATAAATAAATAAATCATAACCATACTAAAAATCAAATGTCGCTACTCCGAATAGATCTATATCAAAAAATAAAATAACTAAGAACCCTCTAACAGTATCTCCTTAATTAAATTAATATTAACTATTTAATTTCTTTGAAGGTAATATTTCTTAAGTGATATTTTAAAACCATACCGAGTATTTTGTTGTTTGACAATATTTGGGAGAGAGTTCCATTCACACATCGCTCTGTACCTGACTGAACGTTGAATTGATTTAGTTTTCACTATAGGTAAAATAAAACTACCTCCTACTGCATGCCTCGTTGGATAATGATGTGTATCAATACTAAAGGATAGTTTTGTATATAAAGTAAAAGGTGTTTTGTTTGTTATAACATTATATAAAAATACCATAAGTGAATACACCAATCTATTTTTAACTTTAAACCATGAAAGGCTTTCATGCATTTTATCAACATTTGATCTAAACCCACATGAGAGAGCCACACGCGCAGCTTTATTCTGAATCACTTGTAGTTTTTTTATATTAGTTAATGAAGTATTGGACCAAACCACAGAGCAGCTATCAAGGTGTGAAAAAAACAAAGCATGAAATACTTGTTTAACTATCTGTGGTGTAAAATATTTTGCACACCTTTTAATAACAAACAAGGTGTTGCCCATTTTAATTAACAGTTTCTGAACATGTCTGTCCCAACACAATCTATTATCAATCATCACTCCCAAAAGTTTAGCCTCTTCTCTTTGCTCAACAAAATTTTGCTCTATGCGGAGTTCAAGTTTCGGTTTGGAAAGTAAAAGAAAAGGAGTTCCAACCACTAAACAGGTAGTTTTAGATACATTAAGAATCAATTTGTTACTTTTTATCCAGTCCACCACTAACTGTAACTCTCTTTGTAATTTTATATTCAAATCACTAATATCTGTTCCTGCTAAATATATAGTGGAATCATCAGCAAACATCGAAATGCTTGCCTTATTTAATACAGATGGAAGGTCATTGGTAAAGATTGTGTAGAGGAGCGGCCCAAGACAACTTCCTTGAGGCACGCCATGTTCCACAACCCTTACCTTTGAACAACTTCCATTAAAATAAACTAATTGTCTTCTGTCTGACAAATAACTTTTCATCCATAATAATGCGGTTTGTGAAAAACCATAAGCTTCCAATTTCTTTAACAGTAAGTCATGGTCAATTATATCAAATGCTGCAGTGAAATCAAGCATTACAACACCTATTATTTTTCTCTCCTCCATATCCTTGAACCAGTCATCAACCATCTGAGTCAGGGCAGTGGCTGTTGAGTGTTTTCCTCTATATGCATGCTGAAAAGTTGTAATCAAATCATTATTCATAAAATAAGACTGAATCTGTTCATAAACAATTCTTTCCATTACTTTACCGAGAATTGGTAATAAACTTATTGGTCTACTATTTAACCCAGAAAAAGACATTTTCTTATTTTTAGGTATTGGCACCACTTTACATATTTTCCATGCTTGCAGACATATATTATCCATAAAACACAAATTAATTATATGAGCAATAATAGGAGCAATGATTGCAACTATTGGCTTAAGCAACTTATGTTCAAGGTAGTCAACACCAGGTGGTTTGTTTTTGCAATTCATCAGAAGTAATTCCACTTTAGAACCACTGACACGCTTAAATTTAAAGCTACATGTTTTACCTTCCATCATTTTATTTATCAGTGTATTTGATAAATCTGTCTTGTATGGCTGTGTAGTATTTTTAAGTTTATTTATTTTATTTATGAAATAATCATTAAGATGATTCGCTATATCACTTGGTTTAGTAAAAAATTCACCTTCATGTTCTAAATAAGCTGGAGTTGATTTATTATTTCCTCTTAATATATTATTCAGTGTATTCCATAATAGTTTACTATCTTGTTTTATTTCTACAATTTTCTTAGTATAATACAATTTCTTTTTCTTCTTATTTACCTTGGTTACAAAATTTCTAAGTTTACAATATATTTGCCAGTCCAATTTAAATTTAGATATAATTGCTGCTTGTTTAGCTAAATCTCTTTCTTTCATCAGATCTTTTAATTCTTGATCCAACCACGGGGTGTTAACATTTCGAACCGTAAACTTTTTTATTGGTGCATGGTTTTCTACAATTGTCATTAGAGTTTGATCAAAAAGCTGAAATGCTTTCTCTGGATCCTTTTGTAGAATTACCTCTGACCAGTTGATATTTCTGACATCATCTTCATATTGTAAATGATTAAATCTTCTAAATGACCTTTTCATTATTACCTTTGGACCCGATTTAGGAACTTTTGTTTTCCTTACAATTGCAATAAGATTGTGGTCACTAAAACCAACTGGCACTGATAAGCAATTTGAGCAAACTTGTAGTCTATTTATAAACATGTGGTCGATACAGGAAGCTGACCGAGTACCATCCCTTTTTATACATATTCTAGTCGGTTTATTAATTACCTGTGATAATCCACATGCTGTTGCTGTGTTCATTAATTTAATTTTCCTAGGACAGTCAGAAGAATTCCAATCTATGTTAAAGTCACCCATTAAGTAAGTTTCCAGATTCATACTACTAACATGATCTAACATATCACATATTTTGTCCAAATATTCACTATTAGCATTTGGAGGTCTATAACAGCACCCTATGAGTATTGGCTTAAGATGTTTCAGACTAACTTTTAACCAAATTACTTCAATACCTGAATACATTAAATCTGGCATCACTTGAACAGGTATATGATGTTGAATATAAATAGCAACTCCTCCTCCATATATATTCCTATCATTCCTAAAAATACTGTATCCATCAATCATTAAAGTTGCATCATTGAATGTAGAATCTACATGAGTTTCGGACACTGCCAATACTTGCAAATTATTTGGTTGCAGTATATCTGTTAATTCATTCAATTTGTTCCTAAGACTGCATATATTAATATGGGCAATTTTAAGGCCTTTCTTTGGTAGTTTATGTAACATATTAAGGATCATATTTCTTTGGATTCATACTGTTAGATTCTATATCGGAGCAAAACTGTTTACAAAAAACGACTAAATTAAACCACATATATACATTCATACACATAAATTCAGACAGACAATTTTGTATTGCCACTCTAGTTGTCAAGGTTGCAATAGGTGAGCTGAACTCTCTTACTTCCATTTCCATCACATAATTCTCAGCCTAATTAATACATACAAATGTGATATTTTATCTGACACTTAATGCTAACAATTCAGTCAAAAACATTCTTAATGAAAGGACACAACTGTATTTTAGTTTCCACTATCTTTATATTTAAATAAATTGTTTTCCTCAAATTCCTGAATTTAGCCATTGAATAATAAATCCATATAATATGTAATGCTATGGAATCAGTAATTATATCCTCAATTTATGTCCATATATCAATTCCAACTCCTCAAAAGCCTATGTCAGGCATTTCAATTCAGTTCAATTCATCATACCTGCATCTGATGCACTTATTTCTAGTGCGAAGTCCAATCATTAAACTACTTAATTGCCAGACAGCG
The DNA here is from genome assembly GCF_936440315.1 of Barbus barbus. NCBI lineage: Eukaryota > Metazoa > Chordata > Actinopteri > Cypriniformes > Cyprinidae > Barbus > Barbus barbus. The sequence goes on along the minus strand of NC_136737.1, from coordinate 8,320,031 downwards.
TTGGTCCAATCACTTGATTGTAGTAGATGTCTCCCGATATCTGATCTTTGAAATATTTTGTGTCTCCATTAAATGTTATAATCAGTGTTGCCGGATAAATCAAACCATGTCTTATTCCTGCCTGATGTAATTTCATTCTCAAATCTTTAAACTGCGCTCTTCTCTTGGACACTTCTGTTGTTAAATCCGGAAAGATTTTGACATTCATCCCTTTGAAATGTAGGACTTTTTCTTGCTTCGCTATTTGTAAAACAGCCTCTTTCGCCGCATACCTCTGCATCCTAACGATCATCGGTCTCGAACCATGTTTTGTAACAGGCCCCACTCTGTGCGCAATTTCCACTTCAGGTTTATAAGGCAGTTTATCTTTAAATACCTCACTGAAGAAGAACTCCATGAATTCGGTGGGTTTTCCTTTTTCCATATCCTTGTCGAGGCCAAATACTCGGAGGTTAAATCTTCGGCTGTGACTCTCCAACTTTTCAGTTTTGTCTCTTAATTCTTTGTTTTCTTTCTGGAGAGCTTTACACACACGCTCCGCTTCATCCATTCTGTCGTGAATGCCGGACAAACCCGACTCCACATCCACGAGTTTCTCTTTACAGTCCTTCAGTCCGAGTTTTAGTACATCAAACTGAGGTTGTAATTTATTCATTGCCTCGTTTATTTCTTCCTTTATTATTACACGGATCAAGGCAGCTAATTCAGCTTTATTCACCTGCGCAGCGTCGCTTTCCATTTCACTCTCAGCTGATCCTCTCCCAGCTGGAACAGGTGAGATCACAATAGGGTTGGAGATAACCTGCGGTGCTTTTTTCTTCGGCATTCAGTAATCCTTTTCCTCGTCTTTACTGGACTGATTTTCCTTTCATCAATAGTTCTTAATCAAAGAGGAAACTTTGAAATCTTTTAATCGTTTTGGGAGTTCAGCGTCCTTGGTATTCCACGCGCTCACTCTCTGCAACCGGACATGACGTTTTTGAGGTCATGAGGTTGTTGTGCCTCCGTGTGGACAACGGCGACCTTAAGCGTGTCTTTATTCAATGCGCAGCGGTAAAAAGTCTCTCAACAGTGCATGTAGTCATTGGTAAAGTCACCATGACTCTCAACAATGCATTTATGTTCGAAAAAATATCCATGGGGCAGCTGTCTAGCACTTACACAAGCGTAAGGTATCTCTGTTTTTCTGTTTGCATTTTCCGATTGAAATGTTGAATAAAGACTGTGAATTCGGCATCTTCAACAGCAAGTCCATAGAGCCTGCATGTTGGTTCCAACAGTTCTCGTCTGCCAAATAACGTGGATCCTGGCAGGCAGGCAGCTGATGTTTTCATGATGCTGTATGTGTTCTCTTGGAATCGGTTGTTCATCTCTGAAATCTGTGCATCCAAAACAATGTTCCAGATCTGTCTGAGATCCATGTCACTTTTAACACTTGCAGTCTTCCCCAGTGTACTAGTGATTACAGAATCTGAAAACTTACTGGGCAACTTTCGCTTACGCGATGATGAGACATCCCACTATGAAATGTCATGCTTGGTCATTAGTTCTTCAGATAACTTCATGACTGAAACTTCTTTGTTTGAACCTGATGCAACAGAGAATCTGCTTCAAATTTGGTCTCGCCATTTTTCTTTGAACACTGGGCTAGCATTTCCAGAATTACATCTAGCAGTTGTAGCACTTTACTTACAGAACTTGCTCTTGAGCTACAGCGGGTGTCTGAGGGTCGCTTGAGCTCCAAACGTTGTCGATGTGGGTGCATCTCTTTCTGAATTTCCAGGAAGATAGCATGTCTCTTAGCTCCATTAGTGAATGTACGCAGAGAGTTTTTAAAAATGTGCTTACGTGTCCAGATGCTGAGGCTACTGCGCACAAAACAAGATTTAGTCTGTGAGAGCAGCAATGAACATAGATGCGTTGGGAAATGTTCGTTTTAAGATTACATGGACACCTCCATGGCTCCCTGACATCACAGCTGCCCCATCAAAACACAGACCAACACACAGAAGCGGGTCTAGTTCTAATGGCTCCAATAACTGTAGTATTTTTTCTGATATTCCAGCAGCAGTCAGGTCTGATGTTTTCATGAATCCAATCGCCCTTTCCTTAATAACTCCTGCATGAAATTAGCGTACGCACACAGCTACCAGTTCTTGTTTGGACATATCTTTGTACTCATCTGCCAGAATGGCATAATAAGTATTAGGAATGTGTAGTTCTTGACTTATTTTCTGGAGTAGCACTGTTAATGCACATCCGAGAAGTTCATTCTACACGTCAGGGCTCATGAGTGTTGAATTGCGCGGAAGCTCTTTAAGCCTTGCCTCAATGGCCGGGTCATATTTGGACAACAATTTAAACATTTCTAGAAAGTTCCCTTTATTAAGGGCGTTGCCACTTTCTCTGTGTCCTCTGAGAGCAATATCTTGTTTTGCACACAGCATTACTATGTTGACTACAACTTTTAAATGTTCTTTATTTCTTTGTACAAAAGCATCCCCATGCAATTGATTCAAAGCCGTCCCTCGGCTGTTTGGCATGTGACTTTCTCTGTACGCATCTAATTTACCGACCGCCACTGTGTGCGTTTCTCCACTAGCATGATGGAGACTTGCTTGTCGAAGGTGTTTCCAGTCCTGAAATCCATTTCTCACGAAGGAGTACTCAGTTTGGCTACCAGGAAAGTGTCGCACGCCTTGCAAGATATTGCATCCCTGGAGCGGCTGTATTATATCCACTTAAATTCATCGTACCATCTGCTTGAGAAACTCCGTGCCTTGCAAGATATTACTCTGTCCGGGAATTTTTGGAGATGTGGTTGGGTTGCCTTTTCGTTTATTTCAGACAGTCTGAAGCCTTGCGACAGTGACCCACTTGCGCGGTCATTTCCAAATGCTTTTCCTAGCTCCACTAGGCCATAATTCTGTGGCTGGATGGGCTGCTGAGTTGATTGGTGACACTCCAGTAAAGGACCAGCAACGTATGAAATGTTGTCGGCTGAACACTGCGTACTAACTAATGGTTTGGAATCTAAAAGTAGATCAAAAGTAGATGGCACAGTGAATTCGTGTTTGCAATTATAATGATTGCAATGAAATAGCAATAATTTAATAAATAGTTTTTTTTTGTAATAACTGGGTGGGCGGACCTGTGCCCGCCAGGCCCGTCTGCTGGCTATGCCCCTGAAAGGTGGGCACTAATTGCTGCTTTTTGCAGTGCAAATTTGGTTTGTGATGAAAATAAGAGTACTTTGTTGTCAGTTATTTTATGGATTGATGCATTTCTTACAGATTTCTGCTCACTCGAAATCGGATACAGATGAAGTAGCACTTTAAGATTACATTTGTTTGAATGCATTATTGAGAGAGTGATTACGTGTGAAAAATGTGATTGCGTGATGGAGCGGTGGTGGAGCGCTCTTGGAGGAGTGAAAACCACGATGCTCCGACTTTTTTTAAAAATCCGCTCCTCGCTCCATTCAAAATCACGCAGCTCCGCTCACATACTCTGATAGTGAGTAACTGTTGCTGTCATGATAGATCTTTTTCAGAACCAGCCGCTATCAAAAAAAATCTGGCTGCGGGCGTGGGCCAGATATTATTGCTGGCGGGCCACCTGTTGCTGACCACTGTCCTAAGTCATCTGCCTGCAATGGCTTGTGCGCACAACAGTTAGCAGAAGTTAGAGAGAAGTCTTTCTAACGTTTTGAATATGGATATTTTTCTTACAAAAACGCATCGATTCGCTACAGGAGGCCTTTATTCACCCCCCGGAGCCGCGTGAGGCACTTTTTAATATCGATGGAAGTGCTTTATTGGGCTTCTTTTGGACTGTTGAACAGAAACACATGTTCACTGCCATTCTAAAGCATGGAAGAGCCAGGACATTTTCTTTTACACACATTTTGTATTCATCTGAAAGAATAAAGTCATATACACTTAGGATGGCTTGAGTAAATCATGGGCTAATTTTCATGTGGGGGAACCAACCCTTTAATAATAAATACAGCAACAGAACAGGTGCAGCAAACAGTGAAGCAACAACAACAAAAAATTGATGATCTATATGATTTTATCCATATAATGTAGCATCGCTGATATGTTTAGTATCCACAAATTCCAAACGTTCCTCAAAAATGCTTGAATTGTACACAATAGATCACAGAAAGGATCACTTTGTTGTTATTTTGAGATGCTTTCTGTGCATGTTTGGATGGCAGAAACAGGCAGCACTTCTGCCCAAGTGTCCTTACATATTTCTCAATAAAAATTTTGGCAGCGAATTCAAAGACCGTCAACGGATGATTTCACACTAGCACTTTTGGTGCGCACCCGGGTTCGATTGACGTTAGAGTTCGGTTCATTTGGATGATGTGAAAGTTGTCTTCCGCCATCGGGTGCGCACCCACGAACCGTACCCAAATCCGCTTAAAAACGATGGTCTGGGGTACGGTTCACGTGAACTCTGGTACAGTTCGCTGCTGATGTAAATGCAGTCGTACCAAATCGCGGAAGTGAACCGCTGTATTATTTGATAACTTGTTTCACTCACTTTCCTGACGAGTGTGACTGATTTATACTTTCGCCTGGCTCCGCTTCGCGAACCTCCGCTGAACTGCGCGTGCGCACCTTCCCAAACGGACGAAGCTTTTATACTTGTCGCGCTCGCCGTTGTACTATTCTTTGAAACGACAGGGGGCGACAAGTAGTAATTGTCCTCTAAAACCATCGGGAACGACCGGTGAGAAGTCATTTGTCGGTACGAGACATCTCGCGTGATGAGCTGATGAATTCTTAATTTCTTTATGAACTGATAAAAATTTTAAGTTAAGGTTTATTTAGCATCAAACACAAGACTACTTTAAGCAAATAGTGTATAAATAGTGTCTACATTAATTCTCAAGCTGCTGGCTTGATGACGCAAACGCACCGCGGCTCGGACCAGGCAATCGAACCAAGTGAAAGACGTAAAAAGTGACCATGGGCATTTAATCTTACGGAGTGTCTATTTACACTAAGTGCAAATAGCCCGTCTTGTTGGCAAAGGCTATTTACACTAACTCCGCCCACTAAAGTATGATTGGGATAGTCAACACTAAAACAAAAAAACTATTTTTTCTCCCTTTTCAAATCTCATATTGCATCAGAAAGGCATTTATTTAAAATAAAAATGAAGGAAATAATAAAGTTGAAAATAAGAGTATTGGTTAGGGTAGGTGTAGAGAGGGCTTTATTGTCCCAATAAGGTGGCATCCATTTAATAATTTGAATTAAAACTATAATTTACACTCAATACGTTATCCGTACTGTTTTATAATGTACTACAATACTGAGGTGCAGATAATTGCCACTATTTGCAATAAGTACACTGTAAAAAAAAAGAAAAAATTTAACCTTATTTAACCTTTATTTAACCAGAAGAGACTCTCTGAGATTAAAAATCTCTTTCGCAGGAGTGTCCTGGCCAAAATGGGCAGCAATACATAAATTTCATCACAGAATGTTACAACACAAACAAGCTAAAGACACTTAAAAACAGTTACATATCATTGAGTCGATTTCCATTTGCCGAATGACGGCTTTAAAATGATCCAAAGACAGCACATTTTGTAATTTCAATTTCGACTGCAGAAGATTCCAGTCAGTCGGAGCTGCGTACATAAAAGCCTTTTTACCTAATTCAGATCGAACAAAAGGAACAGAAAGAGTATAACAATTTTGTGAGCGAAGAAAGTATTTCTCGACGATTTTCTGTTTTAAAAGACAGCAGAGATATGAGGGCAACAACCCCAAAATGGCTTTATAAATAATTAAATACCAGTGCATTTTTCTTCTAATAAACAAAGAAGACCAACCTACTCTGTTATACAATATACAATGATGAGTTGAAGGTTTACAGTCTGATATAAATCTTAAAGCACCATGATAAACGGCGTCTAAAGAGGAAAGAAGACTTGATGGCGCGAACTGATACACTACATCACCGTAATCAAGCACGGGTAAAAAAGTAGTAGTAACCCATTTCTTTCGTACATTAAATGAAAAACAAAACTTGTTCCTAAAATAAAACCCAAGCTTAATTTTCAATTTTTCTTTCAGTTGAGTAATGTGAAAGCTGAAAGATAATACATCATCCACAATAATGCCAAGATATTTGTACTCTTTTACTAATTCGATCACGGTACCATGTAGGGTCTGAAGAGAGGATAAATTATTGTCAGATTTTTTAGAACCTGAGAACAACATATACTTGGTTTTATCAACATTCAGAACAAGTTTTAAACTGTGAATCCGTGACTGAATGACATCAAAGGCTGACTGAAGCTTATAAATGGCTTGTTGACCAGAAGAAGCACTACAATACATGTCAGAATCATCTGCGTAGAAATGAAAGTTGGCATCCTGAATGTCATAATCAAGAATGTTTATATAAATAGTAAATAAAAGGGGGCCAGCACAGATCCTTGGGGAACACCTTTGGCAATCACCAATGAATCAGATAATTTACCCTCAGCTTGTACACACTGAGTTCTTCCACTTAAATAGTTTGTAAACCAGGAAATAACATCACTTGATAAACCAACACTCTTCAATCTAAGCAGCAATATTTCATGATCCACTGTGTCAAAAGCCTTTGATAAGTCAATAAAAAGAGAAGCACAAAAATCACCATTATCAATCGAGCCCACGATATCGTTTAGAACTTTCAATACAGCTGTTGTAGTACTGTGTTTTTTACGAAACCCAGACTGATTAATGGACAACACTTTGTTTGCATTCAAGTAACATGTCAACTGTTCACTGATAAGGCTTTCTAAGATATTTGATAAAACACAGAGCTTTGAAATTGGTCTGTAATTATCTAGTATAGAAGAATCTCCCCCTTTTAAAAGAGGAACAACAAAAGCTGATTTCCAGATTTCCGGAATGACACCGGTATTTAATGAAAGATTAAAAATATAAGTCAGAGGAGATGTAATAAAATCTGCTGCTAATTTCAAATAAACAGATTCCACACAATCGGGACCTGGTGATTTGTTTGTGTCAAGTAATTTGAGTGCTTTATAAACGTCAGAATTCTTAATTTGATTAAATCTAAATTCATCCTTTTTTAAACGGCTTTCTGTGTTAATGAAATCAGAATCAAAACATGCAGAATTTTGTGACTCAAATAAGAACCCAGAGGCAACAAAGTGCTTATTAAAACAATTAAGCATTTGTTCTTTATCAGATATGCTAGTGGAATCTATATTTATACATGAAGGAAAGCTAGAGGAGTTTTTACTACCTGTTATCAACTATGTTATGCCAGAATTTCTTGGGATTATTTGCATTAAGCGTAGAATTTGTAATAAAATAGTCAGCCTTAGCCTTTCTGATAGCGACTGTACATTTATTCCGAAGCTGCCTAAAGTAAATCCAATCGGAACTTAAATCAGATTGTCTAGCTTTTGCCCAAGCAACATCACACTCACGAATAAGAGCAGATAGGGCTTCAGAAAACCAGGGATTATCCCTACCTTTAACACGGAATTTTTTATAAGGAGCATGCCTATTGATGATCGAAATAAAAATATATCCAGGCAGACTCAACATCAGGGATAAGAAAGATCCTATCCCAATTATAAAGTGCTACATCAAGAAGAAAGCCTTGGTCATTAAAATGTCTCAAACATCGTCTAGTAATCAGACGTGGTTTGAGTTTAGGTAATTTGGTGTCCCTGACTATGGCAACGACACAGTGATCACTAACATCGTTAGCATATACAGACGCTAAAGAGTACTTATGGGGAGCATTACTAAAGATGAGATCAATTAAAGTGGATTTTTTACTATCCTTCAAATTGGGTCTAGTAGGTGACTCAACTAACTGAAAAAGATTAAGAGCATCACAGTTTGCTTTAAAACCATCAGATGCCGACTGCAGCCAGTTCACATTAAAATCACCCAGAAGGACCAGCTCTTTATAATTCAGGGAAGTCACCAAGTGCATCAGAGAGGAAATGGCATCATTACTAGCTGACGGAGGTCTGTAGCAGCCAACTACTGTAAGATGTAAGGTCTTGGAAACAATAAGGTTTAAAGCTAATAATTCATATTTTTTAATTACTGACTCAGAAAGTAACACTGTAACTTCAAATCTATCCTTAACATAAACTGCTACCCCCCCTCCCCTTTTAGGTCTGTCAGCCCTGTAAACAGTGTAACCATCAATACCTATGGCTTTATCTGGAACCGTTTTATTAAGCCACGTTTCAGATATTACTATAATGTCAGCACTGGTATTTTTTGCCCAGATACGCACTAAGTCCAACTTGGGAAGCAGGCTTCTCACATTCATATGAATAAAACCCAGACCTGATCTGGATATAAGATCGGCAGGAACTTTAAAAGTCGAAGCAGTATCATTTTAAGGACCAGGATTTGGTAAAACATTTCCTGATAACAATAACATAAGAATTATAAAACTCCGTCGCCTTACTGTATCATTTACATTTCTAGCAGATGAATTTGAGCAAGTACAATGGTTAACAATGCTGAGTTCTTTTTTTGTTTGAGCAGACATAATAGAGACCTCATACACAAAATTAGAAAGCAGTAACTTCAATCGGCAGTCCCAGAGAACATGAAAGTTTGTGTATACACCACTTGTCCAATTTGTCGAAATTAAAGTTACTGGAAAATCGTGGTGTGACGGGGAGAGTGAGTCATACCTGTGACTGATGTTTCCCTGGTTAAATATAAAAAGAAATAAGGCCGCCAGAGAAGCACAATTCAAAGAAACGTACAGCATTGTCCATCTAAAATCCTCGAGAAAAGCCTAGAGAAATTTTTTTTTTACGAATCCTTCTTGCCGTAGTCTAGGGCACTCCAACTCGCCCTTTCTGCCCTTTTCCCACGAAACGCTGCCCGACGCCACGAAGCAGAAGAGAGATCCGAGCCAACACCAAACCACATCCAGCGCCGAGAAGAAAAAAAAAAAAAAAGGAGTACCATCAAAACATCGACCAGTGACCAGATTCACAAAACGCTAAATGGACAGAGCCACGTGTTACGGTACGTAATAAAAAGAATAAGCACTTTCCTTAGCAAATGAGGGCATAATCCAATAAACCCAATGGGCCTTCCTTAATAGCGATATCAGGGCCCAAACGCGATCAGCAGAGTCGACCAACGAACCATGTCCCACGCCAAAGGGAGAAAGCCGACAGAGAACAATCACCATCAAACATCAAATAGAAAATGCCAAAGTGCTAGTGGACAAAGCCGCTTATGAAACAGTATAAAATAAGCACTTTCCTTTAAAAGAGGAAGGCTTAATCCTTTTAACTCAATGTCCAGCGTCTTCCCTTTCTTTAGTCCACACATGGCCAGAAAATAGTCGCAGGGGAAGATCCACTCAATGAGATAATTTTTCTTCTTTGCTTTGCTTAACATAAAACACAAGCTCCGAGGTTAAAAGAACAAACTAACATAAAATTCTAAGACAAGCTTACACACAGACATAGACGTGCCGCCATCTTGGATTCCCAAATTTTAAGGCAACCAGCTTCAGCAGATTTTTGAGTTTTCTCAACTTGAGTTTTCAAACTTTAAGTTTATACAACAAAAAGTTGAGAATCTCCTACAAAAATTAATTGAGAGAACTCAAAAATCTGCTGAAGCTGGTTGCCTTAATTTTAAGTTGCCTTAATTTTAACTTTTTACAGAGTAGTATAAATAGCAGAAAATCTTGCTATTTTAACACGGTGTAAATAGCATCTATCGCTATTTACTTTTTATGTATATATATTTTTTTCAATTTGTTGCATGTATATATTGTGAGTAGTTGACAATCTTATTTATTTTCCAACAACAAGCTATGAACAGTTTCTTTATGTTTAGTGATTTCAGTTTCATCACAGTTGTCACATTTGTATTGGTTACACGGTGTTGATTGGTGAGGTCCCTTTGCATGATCAGGCCACACAAACCTGTGGCCTGGCCCTGAGCAGTATTCATATCATTATGTTTTATAGGTTAACTATTGTCCCTGGTCTTTAATGAATGCATTTTATTTTATATATATATATGAAATGCTCCAAATTATAATCTTCTTGCAGGCTACAAGGAATATTAATCCCTTCAAGATACTATCCCTTAATATTTCTGTGTATTTCTGGGCAACTTTAATTGTTTAATTAACAAAACTGGACGCGCGCGCTCAGATACACGCTGCTCTCGTCCAGTGAGAGTGCGTGCACTTAAAATGTGTCCCTCATCTCACTCAAAACTGTCCTGTGCACTCACAAATCTCTCTGTGCTCATGCGCTAGATATTATTTTCACACCTGAATTAATCGTTGTCAAAAGTTATCATTATGCACTTTTAAAAAGTATCTCAAAACAGATGTTCACTAAAGGCCTTGATATATATATATATTTTTTTTTGTATTTTTGTTTTAACATAAACTGGTTATTGCAATTTGTTTTACTACTTTCTCTTTTGAATTTTGTATTTGTATTTTCTTTAATGTGAATTTTGTAATTTTAAATTTGTATTTTCTTTCATGTGAATGCACACATGCATCTCTCTGTAAAATACTTTGTAAACACATTTAAAAGGTGCTATAAAAATAAAGCTTTAACCTTTAACCTCCACAACTGGCGCTGAAAATACTATGCAAAATCTATGTTAAAACAGAATGATTCAATATACCATTTTTCTTTTTGCAAAATGTGCATAAAATGGCCATAAACTTGTTTTCTCATTATATACAGTGTATCTATAAACTAAATCTAATTTGCATATTAATGTGTTTTTGGGGCAACATATAATGAAAAAAGAAGTTTAATAATGGGAGTAATAATTGACCAGATTTTCATAATATATAACATTTTTCATAGAATATTGAAATATAATTTATTTCCGTATTCATTTATGTCTCCCAAAATGTGTAATAAACATGTTTTTAGTCCCGGTGTCCTCATATGAGGACATGTATGAAATCAATATCCTGTTTCATAACAGAAAGTCACATTTTGATTTGAAACCCCATAACATTTTCCTGAGATGTTAATTTATGACACAATTTCAAAATTAGATTTAAATGATAATTACAAAATATTATCATATTTCCATAAGAGTGTCACTAAATAAAAGTTTAGTATAAAAGTTTTTGATATATTTACAGTAGGAAATTTACAAACTATCTTCATGAAACATGATCTTTACGTAATATCCAAATGATTTTTGGCATAAAAGAAAAATCAATAATTTTGACCCATACAATGTATTTTTGGCTATTGTTACAAATATACTCCAACAAGACTGGTTTTGTGGTCCAGGGTCACATATTTGAAGACCAAGGAGAGGGAGTGGTCATGGTGAAACATCCAATCATTTGGTATCTTTGAAAAGCCCTAAATGTGCTCTATACAGGACATTCAGACAAAACAGTGGCATGTATAGTCCACTAAAAATTCACTAAAATATAATGTCCTCATATGAGGCCGCAGGGTCTTAATATATACATATATTTATATATTTCAACCCAAGTGCACAATTCATAGCTATATGACCACATGAACTATCATGAATCTCATAGGCCTACTTTTTTGTTTCGATAAAACGCAAACTGTTAAACTAGGTTATTTACAAATAATCCAAGCACCCGATTCATTTCTACTATTTGATTATTATGACTTAGTAGTATTAAATTCTAAAGAAATTACAGAGCCATCTTTAAAATTTGATTGGTTGATAATATTTGACAATTCAGGTGCAAAAATGTTTTTTCTGAATGAGCTTTATTGGCCAAGTACGTTTACACATACAAGGAATTTGTTGTAGTGACAGAAGCTCCACGGTATAACAAAGACAGCAACAGGACAGGGCACAGGTAATAAAAGAATAATATACAAATATCCAAATAGGCAATGTACAAAGCAGCAAAAACACAATATATAATATAGACAACTATGTATGTACAGGTCAAGTATGTGCAAATTAGAAATGAGAAAATAAAAATAAAATAAGTGAGTGTGGTGAATGGATAATGTATTACATTAATATCTAGCGTATGAGCACAGAGAGATTTGCGAGTGCCCAGGACAGTTTGAGTGAGAGGAGAGACATGTTTTAAGTGCGCGCACTCTCACTGGACGAGAGCAGCGTGTATGAGCGTGCGTCCGATTTTGTGCTAGAGCAAAGGAAATCCGCGCGCGAGCGGAGAGATTCGCACTCGCGCATTATATTAATTTTGGCAGCTTTTTTTACTTCTAAAAACTGTACAATTAACAGCATTTTACTGTAAAATTACATTAAATGTCTGTTAGATCTTTTACCGTGGCTACTTTAGTAACATTAGTTAAGTTGATGAAAGCTCACCTGTTGTTACGACTGCAATCACAGGAAAAGACTCCAGTACTCCTCCGATGCAGTTGACAAGACCACAAACTGGAAAATAAAATACAAAAGATGTACTTTACAGTGGTAGTTCTTAACTTAGTTTTCCTCAGTATTTCATGTTAGCTCGCGGTTTTATTTTACGTCTCTCACTGAATTTAGGGACCGTCTCTAAAGTTACATACAACACTGGTACACATGTTTCTAACTTAAATAGCATTTGAACAGAATTGCACTTGCGATAAAGAGGCAGTGTACAAAAGATATTATGCTTCTCTGTGTTCGTTAACTTCGGCTAACTGACATTATTAACTTACCAGTTGATGTTATCATCGATGGCATTCAAAAGAAGAGGCTCCAAAATACATCTCCGACGTTGCAGACGAAATCTAGACTAGAAACCTGAAAAGAACAAACAAAAGAAGTTCTTGAAAATACTGTTTAAAATCTCGACTGAAACAGTGTTGTTGCCTACGCACTTTACCTCAGTAACGTTATTTCACGTTGGTAGCTACGTGTTAAGGTTAAGTAAGGATTTGCCAGATTAACTAACTTAAAGGGGTAGCATATGCATACATATATGTTATATAACCTACAAACGTGTTTCTCGGTTTAACTAAGGTTTATTTCGACTAATATAGGTGAGTTTAGTTTCCTCACCAGTTATCACCGTTATGGCGGCGTTAATCCGGCCGTCAGTCAGAAAAAAAGGCCCCAACTCCCAATATGAAAAAGGAAACAATGAATAATGTTAGTTTGTTGTTAACCAGTTAAAACATCTTAAAATATCTCAGTTTTGTATAAAACAGAAATAATATACTTACATTTTTGTCCGGTTAACAGTGTAACCTTTCTCTTTTGTCCTTTTACTGCTGCTACCACCAAAGAGTAAATAAAATAAATCTCCCTTGCCATTGGTCAGTTTTTCGCGGGCAAGTTCACTACTGTAAATTTACAGTATTTTACTGTAAAATACATATATTTTCCCACAATCTTTTGCAGTTCACAGTACAATACTGTAAATACATTTTACAGTATCTTACTGTACATATTACAGTAAAATACTGTTCAAATTACAGAAATCGGTTACAGTGTGAGCGTGCGTCCGATTTTGTGCTAGAGCAAAGGAAATCCGCGCGCGAGCGGAGAGATTCGCACTCGCGCATTATATTAATTTTGGCAGCTTTTTTACTTCTAAAAACTGTACAATTAACAGCATTTTACTGTAAAATTACATTAAATGTCTGTTAGATCTTTTACCGTTTTTCCCTGTATATAGTACAGAAACTTACTGTTAACCTATAACAGTTTTTTTTCGTAGAGTTTTAACAAAATTTAAAAAATTGCAGTCATTTTTTTACATTGTACTCACAATCTTTATTATCTGTAGAAAAACATTTTCACACTTTAATGCTGTATAATTTTGTTTACCTTTTAGGTTTTTTTGGCATTGGTTCAGATGGAGTGTCAGTGTTTGCGATGGAGGGAGATTCAGTCACTCTGCACACTGGTGTTAAAACAAACCAACCAGAAAATTTGAATTGGTATTTTCAGGATTCATACAGTGTTAAAACATCCATAGCTCAAATCACTGATTTTTTAAGTATTTTCTGTACTGATGTCCAGTGTCATAAGTATAATGATGGATTCAGAGACAGATTGGAGATGAATCGTCAGACTGGATCTTTGACCATCAGAAACATCAAAATCACAGACCTTGGACGTTATTATCTAGACTATTCCATGAGCAGCAACAATGACAAGAGCTTCAGTGTTTCTGCATATGGTGAGTGATTGTTTAAAAGCAAGTCATGTACATTAATGCTGCACCCCCCATCATAATTAGTATAGACCTGCGGTTCTTAATCCTGGTCCTTGCAACCCCCCCCCCCCCACCCCCCACCAAGGGTGGGAGGCACCAGAGGCTCCACGATAGAATATGTTAGATTTTGTTGTATTTGGCTGAGCAGTGGTTTGGGTGGCTCGCCAATGCATTGCATTTCTCTAAAACATAAAATAAGTAAGCTTGACCAGAGTTCTTATCCGTCGCCTCGGGGGGGTGTTGTTCGTCTCCGCGTTCCGAAGAATCTCCAGAGGCCACGCAGGATTCGTGGATAAAGTGTCCTGAAGCAGGTTGGTGTAGCGGTTTCCAATGTCCAAAAGTGTTTCTATGTTGTAGGTGATCAGTGCCGACGTGAAATGTGTAAAAAGAGAAAGTAAAAGTAGGTAAAAAAGTAAGTTTAAGCAAAATCTCAGTGGAGCGACCCGAACGGCGTCCGAACACAGCGGCGCCATCTTGGTAAACCATATTTTTAAGATCTTGACTGATGCTTTGTTTGATGTCTCTGATCAGCGTTGTGTCACCAATGTTGCAATGTCCAATGTGAGCAGCGGTGCTACGAGTGAAAGAGTAGGATTAGGATTATTTTCCTCAGATATCACAGTGGTCACCACTTGCATCGACTTCAATGCCCGTATAATTTCTTCAGCGTTCCCAATATCAGTCTCATTCAGTGTGAAGACATCTGTGTTCTTTTTCACTTCAGGAGACAACAGCGCTGCACAAACGACAGGCTGTTGTTCAAAGAACCGTTGGAGCATTTCATAAGCACTGTTCCATCTCTTACTGACACATCAGTCTTGAGTTTATGGGTCTATAATATGCTGTATTCATTTTTTTCCCCCACCCCTGACTCTTTCGTAGAGTTTGTTCCATTCGACCGTAAGTGCCCTGCGAAGTGGATAAAACAGGATATTCCGCCATGATTCTAGTTCAAAAGAAGGGTACCCACGTTATTTAACATGGAAGTAAGCCTATGGGTGAGACTTACGGTTCATATAAATAGGAAAATAACCAGAAGAATAACAACGTGCAGTAAATGGTAAAACTGTTTGCACTACAAGCCAGTGTGCTCATAATTAAGATTATACATTAAAATAAAATGGTAAGATACACCAATTTGCAATATCAAGCAGAACTTTGGGAACTTTGTGATTACGATTAATGAACCCTTCACATTCTGTAGTAAGTTTTGTCTGTGTGTAGGAAGAATCTGCAGGTAGTGGTGTAGCGCAAATTTGTGTTCTTAAGTGAAGTAAACTTCAGGCAATTTCCCGTGTACAGGGAGTAGAGAGAAATTAACTGTGTAGGGATCATGTCAGTCGGAACACAGTTCATTTATGGAGCTCTCTTCTAACGAGCTGGTGATTTGAATCAGGTGATTTAAACGAGAGATATGCAAAATATGCAGAGCAGGGGGTCGCAAGGACCAGGATTAAGAACTGCTGGAATACAAAAATAATTCCTCTCAGTCATTAATTATTTTCCATTAGAATTATCTGGGGGTGTTTGTTTCTACAAAGGCACTTCCCTTTCCTTTATTTTCTTATTTTCTATATGTTCTAATGTGTTTGGGATCTGTGTTTGTTTCTGGGCATCAGCCTTTTGCCAGTGGGTGTGGAATGAAGAAGTGCTTCTGACAGGTTTCCGCCCAAGAGGAGAGACCAAGTTTGAATGTTGTTTAGAAATAAGTAACTGAAAATTCTGCATAGTGCACTTTTAAATCACATCATTTGTGTATTAATAGTATTATTTTTTAGTGACATTCAAATGCTTTATATCTTTAATTTTATACTAATTCATATACACTATACAGATTATTTCTTCAAAACACATTTACTGGTAAAAGTAAATTTGTAGATTTAATGATTAATTCAGTTCAGTATGATTAAAAACAATTTTTTGTTTAAGTTGAGTTGTCAGTTTTACGGAGTGTAATTACACTGTGTGATAAGCCATCTTGTTGACACAGGCTTTTTACACTAATTCCACCAACCACTGTCTGGTAGAGACAGACAATATTACTAAAGAAATCCTTTGAGTTAGGTAAGAAGTGGCACCAAGAGTTAATTGAGTATCTTTTGACTCCACCAGGTCAAGTCATTTTCTGCTCATTATTTTCTTGTTCCATTGCATATCAACTTGAACAGGTGTTTATTTTAAATGCAAATGAAGAAAATATTTGAAAAATAGCAAGTAATTAAAGGGGCCATATGATGTTGCTAAAGAACATTATTTTGTGTATTTGGTGTAATGCAATGTGTTTATGCGGTTTAAGGTTAAAAAAACACATTATTTTCAACATACATTGTTGTTGCTCCTCTATGCCCCACCTTTCTGAAACAGGTCGATTTTTACAAATCTCATCGTTCTGAGAAGTTATACGTGCTCTGATTGGCCAGCTATCCAGTGTGTTGTGATTGGCCGAATACCTCAAGCGTGTGACGGAAATGTTATGCCCCTTACCATAATGTGATGAAGTGTAGTGACGACACAAAAAAACAATAAAAGCCATTATAAACGAGGCGCTTGTTGCATTCAGTGGGGACATAATTACTGATTATAATGACTTGTACTGTCTTTTTACGCGTTGCGTTGCATCGCGCCGTGCAAACATTACCATGTCTACAACAACAAGCACTATTCTACACTGCTCAAAACTCGCGTTTGAATAGTTAGTAGCAGATTCTTTAAATAATAAAACGTACTTACAGGCTGTGAGTCTGAAGCGCCAGACTGTCCTTGCAAAGTTGGAATTGCCCCACTTTATAGAAACACTTTGTGAACAGCCAGCATTAGACTACTCTATCAGGTTCAAGAATCGGTCCTCCATAAAATGTGCTACAAACACTATAATATTTGAGTTGAACTGTTCTGGAACAGTGTTGTAAAAACAACTTAACCACCGATTTGTAGTTGTGTCCTCTTTTAAAAGGCCAAACAAAGTAGTTTCACTTCACAAGGGAACGCAGCGTCTCCACGACATGGCAGCGGCAACAGTACAACAGCAAGAATCAAAGTTACGCCTTCTTTCTTTGCGTAAACATTTGGTTGGTGTTTTGCAAATTTTTCCACACCGTGATATAGACTTGGGGATGTGTTGAAACAATGCATTTTAGGAAGGCGTTGTCGAGTCTTAACTCTTCTAAAGAAAATCTCTTTGGGTTTGAGACTTTAGTCTTTGCAACTTTAGGGATCTTATCTATGCACTAACAGCTTGTAACACCCCAAAGAGAAAGGAAAACTTGAAATCGCATCATATGACCCCTTTTATAGGCGTATAATTGGAATTAGTGTGTTTATCAAACATAAATGAATAAATATCTCTTTGTGTTTCAGATGTTCCTGCTGCAGAAATAGATGAAATGAAGAGAAAGTCAGTGAAGGAGGGAGAATCTGTAACTTTAGATCCTAAAGTAGTAAAAAATCCAAATGATTTGATCATGTGGTATTTTAATAATACTCTTATTGCTGAAATCACTGGAGATCAGAGTAAGATCTGTACAGATAATCAGTGTAATGAGAGATTCAGAGACAGACTGAAGCTGGATCATCAGACTGGATCTCTGACCATCAGCAACTCTAGAACCACAGACTCTGGAGGTTATAAACTGCAGATCGACAACAACAGAATCGGCATCATAAAGAGCTTCAGCGTTTCTGTCGCTAGTGAGTATCATTAAGGGCCAAGTACTGAAGGTTCTTAGGCACCTGTTTTATCTGTTAGTCGCTGCCTTCCTCCTCCTTCCTTCCTTCCTTCTGCTCTTGAAGTCTATGGCAGCCCATAAAACTGCTTGTGGGAAAGTTAGGAATTTTAGTTATTTAATTAGTGAAATTTAGTTTAGGCCACCTAGTAGTCTAAAGATATAGTCTTTTGGACTTGTTTGTTTATTACTTTGCAACAGTCTGGCCAAAAATCATAAGATTGGTCTTTTTAGATTTGGTGTGGCATACCAAATGGAGCAATTTTCCTATGCTATGCCATTTTTGGTGTCAACCGTTTGCCATTTGTAGTAAAATGCTGAATCCACAAATGTCTTTAAGAGGGGTCTCCAACACTGCTACCATACTGCAGAGTTCAGCTCCAACCCCAATTAAATTCATGTGAACCAGCTAACGGAGGAGTTCAGCAGGGCTACTTGATAATTACAGGCAGGTGAGTTGGAGCACAGGGTTTGAAGTGAAGTCTGCAGGAAGGTAGCTCTCCAGGAGCAGGGTTGGAAACCCCTGGTCTAAATTGAGTAATTAAAGTCAGCTCCTTAGCTCTTTGTTTTGCCTCTGTTTTGCTTGGCCCCTTAAATGCTATGTTTAATTAATTACATTCATTGTGGGTATGGATACAAAAAGTATACAGGCCCCTGTTAAAACCTGTCAAAGTTTTTGAGAATGAAAATCAATCCAAGAAAACCCTTAAATGACTCTTAGCTAAAGCTCATTTTGCTTTTAATAAAACACAGGTTTTATTATTTATATATAAATATTTATTATTATTATTATTATATATTTTTTTTTAAATAAGACTGTCTACTTGGAACATCTTGGTTTGCCAGTTTTTTCACACTCCTCTTTGCAAAAGAGCTCCGTATTTATCAAATTAAACAGGAGCTATCCTGTCTACAGCCCTTTTCAGGTTATTACACAAGTTTTTGATTGTATTTAGATCTTGGCTCTTGCCTGGGCCATTCCAAAATATTTTTCTGAAGCCATTACTTTGCTGACTTTGAAGGATAGTTCTGCAGTTTTTTCCCCCCAAAATGGTATTGTATTTGGCACTATCCATGATCACTTGTGTGATATTTTGACTTAAAGAGGCCAATAATAAACAGGCAAAAGGGGCAATGATTCAGCTTTAAAGGGCTATATGCAAAATTCACTATATGGAATCTGGAGGCTCAGACCTTTCCAATGATATGTATTTTGTCAAGATTATAAAAAGTTTTGAATCTAAAAGATCATAATACATTTTGTAATATGACACCCTCGCTAATGAAGAGGAGACCACTAAAAGATTTTGAAGTACCATTTCTATGGTAACGCAATGTCTGATTTCAAAATGGTTTTCACTGGATGAATTTTGAGATTTAGCTTTCAAATGTTATATAATTTAGGATGATTACTAAAACGTGACAGGGGAAAAAGGCAACGAAATAAAGATTTTTTGTGACAGAGGTCAGAACTCCTGTTATGATGTAGATTTGTCATGGTGCACTCTTGTCATAAATTAATCTCTTACTGTTCCTACATAATTTGTAACAAAAATAAATGGTAAAATATCTGTTTAGGAGTCTTAGACCTTTAGTCCCCCCCAGAATGTGTCTGTGAAGTTTCCGCTCAAAATGCCCCGCAGATGACTTATTATACCATGGCCAAAATTACCCATTTTTTGTAGGAGCAAAAACACGCCGTTTTTGTGTGTGCCTTCTTAAATGCAAATGAGCTGCTGCTACCACCGCCCAACCGGAAGAGGGCGGAGCCTTTACAGCTCGTGCCAGTATTGCCAACTTAGCGACTTTGTTGTTAGATTTAGTGACTTAGTAACCCCCTTAGTAACTTTAATTTTTTTTAATCGCCTAGCGACAATTCTAGCTACTTCTTGGGCAAACCTTATTTGGTTTCTGTGACTCGTAATACTAACTTACGAATGTGAGGTCTTGAATTTCCCAGAGCAGCACGTTCAGTTAAACTAGATATTCTGCTGCTTCTCTAATTTTACATGCAAATATAGCCAAAATGACAGCACAGGCATTGTTTTTATCTCATGTGTATCAGATTTCATCAGATGACATTAATAACATGTTAACGCAATTTAATTTTAACGGCACTAATTTTATTAACGCATGATTAGCGCAGCGCACATTTTCTGTTTGACCCGTTGCATAGCCCGTAGTTGGAGAAATGGATGGAGATGCTGACAGTATTGCCAACTTAGCGACTTTGCAGATCCCTTTAGTCACCCCCCCCCCCCCCCTTTCTCTCTCTCTGCGTCTGCTCTGTTCAGCGAGCGGCGAAGAGGAGCAGCACTTTCAGTTAAACACAGATATTATGTTGCTTCTCTAATTTTACATGCAAGTATAGCCGAAATCACAGCACAGCTATTGTCATTATCATATGTGTATTTGATTTCATCAGACGACGGCTCGATTATCAGGATTTTTGTACAGATTAACATCTTGGAAGGCAGAGCTGGTTATTTAGTCTTAATGGGTTGTGTTTCAATTACTGTTTCTTACAACAGAAACAGTAAAATATACCAATGAAAACAATTTTATTGAGAATAGCTGCATCAAAATACAGTATGTGGGCACAGATAGGCAAACAAATCTAATAATAAATCATGAATATACATTTTGCATTTTCAGAAGAAGTGAGCTGCCCTGTCGTGCATAAAAATGTAAACAGGTTTGTGTAAGTAAATTGCTCCGTGCAAAGAAATAGAAGTAATGGGAACCTGGTATTTCTTTTTTCATGTGTCTAATAGACATGAACAAGTTCTTTGAAAAACATCTATGACCTATGAAACATGTCTACTCTTCATGCTCTGTTGACTATGGTTTCAATAATAATAAACATAGGCCTACATTTTCATAAAATAAAGCATCCATATTTGTCCATGCTCATGTTGATTAGAGTATTAAAAACTTAAAGTATTAATTTAAGGTACATTTAGAACAAATACAAATGTGTGATTAAGTTGCAATTAATCACGAGTTAGCTCATGACAATCATATGGAAGCCCGTTTCCGCCAATGAATAAAAAATAAAACAAGGTAATTGCGACTTTTTATCTCACAATTCGGACTTTTTTTCTCGCAATTCTGACTTTATAACTCGCAATTCTGAGATATAAACTCGCAATTCTGACTTTATAACTCGCAATTCTGACTTTATAACTCGCAATTCTGAGATATAAACTCGCAATTCTGACTTTATAACTCGCAATTCTGACTTTATAACTCGCAATTCTGAGATATAAACTCGCAATTCTGACTTTATAACTCGCAATTCTGACTTTATAACTCGCAATTCTGACTTTATAACTCGCAATTCTGACTTTATAACTCGCAATTCTGACTTTATAACTCGCAATTCTGACTTTATAACTCGCAATTCTGACTTTATAACTCGCAGTTCTGAGATATAAACTCGCAATTCTGACTTTATAACTCGCAATTCTGACTTTATAACTCGCAATTCTGAGATATAAACTCGCAATTCTGACTTTATAACTCGCAATTCTGAGATATAAACTCGCAATTCTGACTTTATAACTCGCAATTCTGACTTTATAACTCGCAATTCTGACTTTATAACTCGCAATTCTGACTTTATAACTCGCAATTCTGACTTTATAACTTGCAATTCTGACTTTATAACTCGCAGTTCTGAGATATAAACTCGCAATTCTGACTTTATAACTCGCAATTCTGACTTTATAACTCGCAATTCTGAGATATAAACTCGCAATTCTGACTTTATAACTCGCAATTCTGAGATATAAACTCGCAATTCTGACTTTATAACTCGCAATTCTGACTTTTTTTCTCACAATTGCGAGTTTATATCTCACAACTCTGACTTTCTCGCACCATAGTAAACCACTCTCCGTGTAAGGCTTTGCAGTACTTTGTTCAGTTTGCTATAGATGAACTATATATTGAATGTGCTCCGAATATGATTTTTGAACAAACATAAAAATGACTCATTCTTCTTTATTTCTGTGTTTTGCGCTCGCGGTTGGACAGTACCATTACTGCCGGGCTTTCAGACACAACATTCTTCATTTCTTTATAGTTCTGAGTTTGAGGCAGCTTCTATCGCATTATTTTAATAACAGCTGTCAAGTAAAGCGCGTATTATTGTAACACGAGAGTGGATATATATGAATGCACGCAGGTGGATTTCCTTCACTCTCCATAAAGCCCGCTTTCATCTCTATGTTCTTGCTATAGAATTATCTTATCTCCTGTATTTAATGTTGTAAGATATCGACCAAGCAAGGCATCCCCAATGAAAATTATAAATAAAGGATTCATTAATTTTATTATTATTATTTGATCAATTATATATGAAGAGTTCATATGCAAAAGCTTAAATGCCATCTGAAATTTTCTTCTAAAATTAGTATTTTTCGTTTATATTCAGTTATTTTACTTTAATGACAATGAAAAGAACCTGTACCTGAGAAAAACGCTCATTTTAGAAGAAAATTTCAGATGGCACTTAGAGGCTTTTGCATCTGAACTCTTCATATATAATTGACTAAATTATTATAATAATAATAAAAAAACTTATTTCAAATTAATGAATCCTTAATTTATTTATAATTTTCATTGGTGATGTCTTGCTTGGTCGATATCTTACAACATTAAATACAGGAGATAAGATAATTCTATAGCAAGAGATGAAAGCGGGCTTTATGGAGAGTGAAGGAAATCCACCTGCGTGCAGTCATATATATCCACTCTCGTGTTACAATAATACGCGCTTTACTTGACAGCTGTTATTAAAATAACGTGATAGAAGCTGCCTCAAACTCAGAACTATAAAGAAATGAAGAATGTTGTGTCTGAAAGCCCGGCGGTAATGGTACTGTCCAACCGCGTCCAAAAGCCTTACACGGAGAGTGGTTTGCTATGATGCGAGAAAGTCAGAGTTGTGAGATATAAACTCGCAATTGTGAGAAAAAAAGTCAGAATTGCGAGTTTATATCTCAGAATTGCGAGTTATAAAGTCAGAATTGCGAGTTTATATCTCAGAATTGCGAGTTATAAAGTCAGAATTGCGAGTTTATATCTCAGAATTGCGAATTATAAAGTCAGAATTGCGAGTTATAAAGTCAGAATTGCGAGTTTATATCTCAGAATTGCGAGTTATAAAGTCAGAATTGCGAGTTTATATCTCAGAATTGCGAGTTATAAAGTCAGAATTGCGAGTTTATATCTCAGAATTGCGAGTTATAAAGTCAGAATTGCGAGTTATAAAGTCAGAATTGCGAGTTTATATCTCAGAATTGCGAGTTATAAAGTCAGAATTGCGAGTTTATATCTCAGAATTGCGAGTTATAAAGTCAGAATTGCGAGTTTATATCTCAGAATTGCGAGTTATAAAGTCAGAATTGCGAGTTTATATCTCAGAATTGCGAGTTATAAAGTCAGAATTGCGAGAAAAAAAGTCCGAATTGTGAGATAAAAAGTCGCAATTACCTTGTTTTATTTTTTATTCATTGGCGGAAACGGGCTTCCATACAATCATGCGATTAATCGAGATTAAAAATTTTAATCGATTGACTGCCCATATATAACAATTTTATTTAGAATTTGGCTGCATTAATTGAAGTGACGTTTGGCCAAGTATGGTGACCCATCCAAGTGCACACACACAGTAGTGAACACACACACATCGTGACCACACCCGGTGCAGTGGGCAACCGTATTGCTGTGGTGCCTGGGGAGCAGTTTGGGGTTCGGTGCCTTGCTCAAGGGTCTCACCTTTAGGGTACAAGTCTGACTCTCTAACCATTAGGCCACGACTGCCCCCTAAACATACATTTAAAATACAGTATGTGAGCACAGAGAGGCTAACAAACTGGCATACATTTGGCTTGACGTTGGACGTTCGATATTTAGGGACTGTCTCTAAACTTAGATAATAATAATAATAATTTGTTACATTTATATAGCGCCTTTCTGGGTACTCAAAGCACTTTACATAAGGAGGGGGGGGGGGGGGGGGGGGGGGTTCTCCTCAACTACCACCAAACGGCAGCCATATCAGAGTCCTAGAGTGTTTACCCTGCCGTTATATTAGCCCCCCCAACGACACCTCCTGCCCCACTTGAAGATAAAGTTTATTTTATTTTCTGTATAGGCCAGATCACAAAATAAATAATATAAAGTTATCTTTCCGATAGAACCTTGTTCTTTTATTAAACAAACTAAATAGCCTTATGTTATTTATCTTATTTACACGACAGCATGTCATTCTGTCTCTACACGTTTACAATTCTCCTGCTCTCTGTATTGCGCACACTAGGGATGTAACGATTACCGGTTTGACGATA
This sequence comes from Barbus barbus, assembly GCF_936440315.1. Classification (NCBI taxonomy): domain Eukaryota; kingdom Metazoa; phylum Chordata; class Actinopteri; order Cypriniformes; family Cyprinidae; genus Barbus; species Barbus barbus. Next base: position 8,295,742 of record NC_136737.1, on the reverse strand, counting down.
AATCATGATAAAATTCCCCACGGTTAGTATTACCGTTTCATATTTTAATTATCATTAAAACCGTATTCGATTACCACGATTTGAACAACTCAGGATAAATAAATACTGTCCGGCATAAAGCAGAGTGTAACAGTCTCACGAGCGCACGGCAGCAGAGTAACTTAGTTTCATTCTGAGTGAAAACAGGGCGGACAAGCTGGAAGGTTTTAAGAGTGCTGAGGGAATTATACAAATTAATATATCAGTGAATTAATTATATGAATGTACCTCTGAAGGATCTGACTGTCTTCTGAAACGATTCGATGGCATTTTGTTTTCATCTTAGCTCCATGTAATACCTAAAGGAAGTGTTCTTAAACACAATACTGCTTTGTTCGCGGACTTCACGTGAATCAGCTGTAATTCAGCTTTTCCGTATAAAGCGCCACCTGCTGTCAGAGAGTGGATTTACAGACACTTATTTACATTCAGCCTGTGTGCAGTTTCTGTCTGGCCAAAAACGGACTAAATTTGCATGCCCTGCTGTAAATTTTAACCGGTTGATGAAAAACAAGCTTATGTGGATTCTACACATTTAAACAATTCAGTTTACCTTTATATGAAACTTTTTCAAAGCTTTATTTGAACATTTACATTATTTATTTGAACATGCTATTAAACTGGTGTCAGTCAAGTTGTCATTTAAAATCCAGACCTCATTGGTAATGTTATTGTTTTAGTGATTATGCAAACAAAAAGTCATTTTATTTGCTGTTTGTTGATTTTTAAGTATAAAATTTGGTGAAGTGATTTATGTATCGGTACTTTTTGAACATCTCCAGCACATTTTAACAATACCGTGATAATACTGATAACCGTGATAATTTTGGTCACTATAATCGTGATTAGAAATTTTCATACCGTTACATCCCTAGCGCACACACACACGGGTGAGAACACTCCCACTAGTATTTGTAAATATTAATCCACAAAACGACTATTTAAATATGAATTCTGCGTGTCTCTGTTCATTTATGAACATTTATGGTAAGATGGTGCTGAGCATGGCAGCCACAGTGCTTAGCTCTCCAGTGTTTGTACTGTTTTTATTAGTTTTTCCTGTTTTTTGTCTCTCAAACACGATCAGTTTTACCAGGGATGAACTGCTGAACATTCGGCAGAACACACCACAAAATCTTTTACCGAATTTCGATTATTCAGACGTTTTGCTGAATGTTGTAATTGGCGTAGCTGATCAAACGGTTTAGGACATGCAGACGGGGGAAGCGAGCCGGCGCACTCTTGAAGCTCAGACAGCGCGGATTCAGAACGCCGTTGCCTAGCATCCATCTGGCAAATCTCCACTCTCTACCCAACGAAACGGACAAACTCCTTCTGCTCTCCCGGATACACAAGGATTTTTCAAACTCAGTTGCTCTGTGCTTCACTGAAACCTAGAGCGGACCGCGACACAGAATCAACGGGGAAATCACGCAGTGGTGGAACATGTTTTTACATCAACGAAAGGTGGTGTACATATGTAACTGTTAAAGAAGATGTGCTGTCCCGATCTTGAAACACACAAATTAACCGCAAACTGTTATATTCGCCACGGGACTTTTGCTCGTTCATTCTGGTGAGTGTTTACATTCCTCCGCAAGCGCACATAAGCTCGGCTTTACAGAAACTCGCTGATATGATCACAGAGAGTGAGCAACAACACCCGGACTCTGATTTAATCATTCTTGGGGACTTTTTTTTTTAATCATTCTCAGGGAGATTTGCTTACAGACAACATGTTACATGTCCCACCAGAGACAGTAATATACTGGATCACTATTACACCGCAATAAAGGATGCATATCACTCTGTTCCACGGGCAGCTTAGGGGCTCTCTGATCACTGTTTAGTTCATCTCATACCAACCTATAGGCAGAAACTGAAATCAGCTAAACCTATATTAAGGACCGTAAAAAGATGGACTAATGAAGCAGAGCGGAATTTACAAGCCTTTTCCTCTCTCACTGATTGGACTGTTTTTGAAGCTGCTGCCACTGATCTCGATAAGCTCACAAAGACTGTAACATCATATATCAGTTTCTGTGAGGATGTGTGCATTCCTACCAGGAGTCACTTAACTTACGACAACGACAAACCATGGTTCACTGCAAAACTCAGACAGCTTTGTCAGGCCAAAGAAGATGCTTACAGGAAGGGGGACAAAGTCTTGTACAAACAGGCCAAATACACACTGGAAAAGAAGATAAGAGTGGCAAAGAGGAATTACTCTAAAAAGCTACGGATTCAGTTCTCTTCTAGTGACATGGCTTCAGTGTGGAATGGTCTGAAAGACATCACCAATTACAAGACATCATCCCCCAGCACTGTGGAGAATCAACAACTGGCAGACAATCTGAACAAGTTTTATTGCAGGTTTGAAAAAACACCATTTACACCCCTTGCAACCCCTGTCTCCCCCACTCCTGCAGTTCAGTGAAGATGACATGCGCCAGGTCTTCAGAAAGAATAAGAGAAAAAAGGCACCAGGCCCAGACGGTGTGACACCAGCCTGTCTGAAAACTTGCGCTGACCAGCTGGCCCCCATCTTCACACAGATCTTCAACAGATCACTGGAGCTATGCGAAGTCACCTCATGCTTCAAACGCTCCACCATCATCCCCCTCCCAATGAAACCCAAAATTACTGGACTTAATGATTACAGACCTGTGGCTCTAACATCTGTGGCCATGAAATCATTTGAAAGACTGATTTTGGCTTATCTGAAGGACCTCACTGGATCCTTACTGGACCCCCTGCAGCTTGCAGAGCAAACAGTTCTGTGAATGATGCAGTCAATATGGGATTGCATTATGTTCTGCAGCCTCTGGACAGACCAGGGACTTATGTGATGATCCTGTTTGTAGACTTCAGCTCCGCTTTTAACACTATCATCCCGGACACCCTTCAGAATAAATTGACACAGCTCTCCATCCCCACCGCCGTCTTTCAGTGGATCACCAGCTTCCTGACAGACAGGCAGCAGCTAGTGAGGCTGGGAAAATTATCATCCAGCACCCGCACCATCAGTACTGGTACCTCTCAGGGCTGTGTTCCCTCCCCACTACTCTTCTCCCTGTACACCAATGACTGCATCTCTAAAGACCCCTCTGTCAAGCTCCTAAAGTTTGCAGAAGACACCACTCATCCAGGACGTTGACGAGTCTGCTTTCAGACAGGAGGTTAAAAAGCTGGCTACCTGGTGCAGTCTCAACAACCTGGAGCTGAACCCGCTCAAAAGAGTGGAGATGACCGTGGACTTCAGAAACCCCCCCTGCTCTCCCCCCACTCGCCATTGTGAACAGCACTGTGACCGCAGTGGAGTCATTCAGATTCCTAGGCACCACAATCTCCCAGGACCTGAAGTGGGACAATCACATTGAGTCCATTGTGAAAAAGGCCCAGCAGAAGTTGTCCAGCTGAGGAAGTTCATCCTACCACAGGAGCTGCTGAAACAGTTCTACTCACCCATCACTGAATCCATCCTCTGCACTTCAATAACTGTCTGGTTCAGCTCAGCTACCAAATCTGACCTCAGAAAACTCAGAAAAAAGGTAGTCTGGAATGTTGAGCAAATCATTGGTACAACTTCTGTCACTAAAACAAATTCCTCATATGTGTCAACATACCTGGCAATAAAGCTCATTCTGATTTTGATTCTAATGAATGGCGCAGACACATGGTTTTGTTTACTACTTGTACTGAAGCGTGTGACGCTGGCAGTGATTTTCTGCGTCTGTCATCTCATTAAATGAGGACATAACTACATGAACAACATCTCTAGAACTGCTTTGAGAGTCACTTCATGAGCATGTTACAGTTTCATTCGAGTAAAACTATCCTCATATATACACACGGCAACCCGTCAAAATAAACGTTCGGTTTAACTTGTCTTGAAGACATTGTGCCAGAAATGCATTACTATTGTTCACTATGTATGTAATACTACTACTACTACTACTACTACTACTACTACTAAAATGATTAACACATTTTTAAGGAATAATCATACAATATTTTTTCAATTTTCTTAGTTGTAATATTAATTTCCCTTCATTTGCCAAAAATATATAATTTAATTTTCATTAATTAAAGTAATGTTTTATGCCTTAATTTGATAAACAGAAAAATGCAAATACACAACTTCGTAAGGAAAAAAAATATATATAAGGCTATTGGAAAAATAAATGTAACTTGTTTTTATGCTTTCATATAGTTAGACATGCTAAAACACAGAATTTGGTAACAATAAATCATAAGGCTGGAAACATAAAACATTTTATAGGGTCCTAAACATTTACTTTTTGTTAAAGGGGCTATGTGTAGGTTTTTACTTAAAAAAATCTTTAAGATAGAGTTTTCATTTGTCCATTTATGAGCCAACCATAATGTAATAGGAAGAATGACACCTTGACTGTCCACCACGGTTGCCTCTATCAGCCTGTAGGCTCAGTTGTGTCTGGAGGAGTGGGTCCGAATTGGCGCGAAAATTCACAAAATGTGACGTCATGCTCGTTCTCGTCTACAGCGGCAATCGCTAGCGGTAGTGTTTGAAATGGACTCTGCGGACGGAAAGAAGCGACCAGCCTCCAGCACAACCCAGACACCCACGGAAACTCCTCTTAAGCTTAAAAAAAAAGCCTTATCTAGTGCGCACCGAGAACAAGCATGAGACTGGCTGCAGTTCCTCTAACGGCCACTGGTGTCAGTAACTGTTAGAAATTTCAGAACTTACGCAGTGCTCCTTTAAAAATTTAATAAATTGATGTTAAATTGTTTAAGTTTCATGATTTTAAAGTTTTTTTTTTTGTTTAATAAAATTTAATTTAACCATTAAAAAATTAGTCCAAAAAAATTTAAACTGAGAAATGGAATAATAAAAAAAAAAAACGGATTTTGGGAAAAATAATTGTTCAGTTCTTATATTGACTACTGTATAATTAAAAGAAAAACATGAACACAGTGATTTCTTTAAGTGTTTGTGTCTGTGTCTGTCTGGCCCCATCTGATGGCATCTGATGTAAGAATGTTCATTTTTCTTTGGGTTGTCATCTTGAAATGTATTGAATGATGCACACTTGATGTGTGATGTGTGTTTTCCTGGCTTCAGGTCTGCGGCTAATCCAGTCTGACTGGCGGAGACCATCCAGCATTACTGAATGCAACCAAGAGTTTAAGCAGAGACTTCTCAGAGAAATGGGAAATGATGCAAGTATCTCTGTTTCCATGAACTTTTGTGAAAATAATACATTCATCATTATTTGTGCGTTTGGAGGGCCACTTTCCTGCAGAGTTAATGATCTTTGACTTTTTACCTTGACACTCCTGCACGTTAATTTTTATTTGTTTCTTAAATCTTAAATTTCTTTATGGAACCTTAAATTTCTTTACAGAACATGTTGTGAATGATAATTTATGTTGATCAGTGTTTCCTGACCCTTCTAAGATATTCCTGAAGTTCCTTGTAATTTTTATTCAAGAAAAGGAAAATTCTAAACAAAGAAATGAGAAACATAAATACACTACCGTTCAAAAGTTAGTTTAAAAAAAGAAATGCATTAAACTAAACAAAAGTGACCGTAAAGATATTTATAATGTTACAAAATATTTCTATTTCAAATAAAAGCTGTTCCTTTAACTTTCTATTCACCTGTGATTCATGAAAAATAAAATGTACAATGGTTTCAACAAAAATATTGGGCTACACAACAGTTTTAAAGACACTTTCACAGACATTAAATAATCTTATCAACACCAAAGCTTTCTGCCGAGGGGTGAACACACTACTGGTGTAAAAAAAAAAAAAGATATGTGCAAAATCAAGTGATTTCACTGCATTTTATCTGCAGTAGAGTGGTCAACTATAGTTGCATGTGTTTTAATTCTACATAATTCTGATGTTTTTTCATAGGTTTATATACCAACGAGCAGGTCTCAGAGGAAAGGTTTAGCTCTGCTGATCACCAACATTAAATTTGACCATAGTGAGTACAACAGGCATGGGGCAGAGAAAGATGAGGCGAACATGGAGTGGCTGCTGAGGGCTTTGGGTTATAATGTTGAGAAGCACACAAATCTCTCTGGTGATGTACGTAAAACAAAAGTCTGGCTTCACGAAAACCAGTTTTGTCTAATAGAGCTAGTAGATTTCTAGTGTGGAAAACAAAATGTGAACACACAGGCTATTTAATTGTACTAAAACATTTTATAGCATGCATTTCTTGTAAGAAGTTGTTTATTTATTCACAGGAAATAGATGGAAAAGTCAAGAACTTTGCTACACTTTCTGAGCATCAAGACAGCACTTTTGTGGTCATTATGTCTCATGGGACAAGAATCCAAAATAAAGATGCCATTTTAGGTGTCCATTATGATCCAGATCTACACCCCAATGATTACTTCTTTGTTGAGGACATCTTCTCCCATCTGAACTCAGTCAATTGTCCTGCTCTGATTGATAAACCAAAGGTCATTCTCATTCAGGCCTGCAGAGGAGGTGTGACACGACTGAAGAAACTCAGTGGTTATCATATTGTTATTTTTATTTCTTTTTGTACTCAGCATTTCTGTGTTTACAGTAAGATTGTCTTCCATATTGTGAATCATTTCTCTGTTCAGAGCAAGATGGAGGTGTGTATGTTCCTGATCGAGTGGTTCACAGGGAGAAAGACTTTGTCTGCTTTATGTCCAGCCTCCCTGGTGAGTCCTCAAAAACACTGACTGATGAAATTAGATTTGTAGCTCATACCTGTTCATTTTGGCCATAAGCTCCGGTAGAAACAATTTAAACAACTTTGTTTTTCTTTTCTTAAGTGTTAGTATAAGGTTGATTCTCACTTTGAAGAAGAAACTGCCTTGGCAAAATGATTAAACCACTCAGATCTGTGATGAAACACATACAAAAATGTTAGCCAGTATTTCTTACATAAAGAGCAAAGTTTCAAAGGTTGTTTTGTGGAGTACGTTATTGCATAACTTAATGAATTATCTCCACAGAGACTGTATCATACAGGGATCCTGACAATGGGAGTTTTTTTATCATGTACATAGTGGATGTATTCAGTACATGCGCTCATAAGGATGACATCATGGAGTTGTTCAGGAAGGTAAATGAAGCAAATCCCATTTCAACTGGTTTACTTTTTCAGATGAGTCAAAATTTCTTCCAGTATTTTTTTCACTCAGAGTACATCACTCATTGAAAAATGAAAGTTTGCTTCACATTCAAATATATTTTTTTATAGGTTGCCTCACACATGGCGAATGACCCACGTTTCACAAAAGTAGGGAAACTACTGCCGTGTATTGAAAGGGTGTCCCTTGTGAAGAAATTCTACCTGTTCCCTGGGCTCTAATGTTGTGCAGTTTAAACTCATTTTAAATCAAGTAAGAGATGGCCATCACCAACTCAGCATCTAAAAAATGCATTCTAAACATACACAGTATAATCCATGCAATTACCATTTATATACATTAATTGTACTTTTTCTTATACTTTGCTATTGCCATATTACACCATTAACCATTCATCTGCTAAGAAGTTGCCTCCATCCAAAATAGTGACTAATTTCTCCATGAGCTGGATTGTTTCATTTGCTACATATGCTACATTTGCTAATGTTTTTTCCAGTTGATACCTTTGATAAAAGTGCAAGTTAATCAATAAAGCTTTTCTAATTGGCTAACATGCCTTTGTCTCTTGCCTCCTACTCTTGCTTCTGCATCTGGGTTTGTACAGTAGAAGATTAAGCAAGATTTACTTTTTGACTTGCTTTGAATTTTATCTACCATAGATCATAGTCAGATTAGATGCCATACTGAATTTAACATGAATGGAAACGAGGCTATGAGGGATAGACTTTACAATGTCACGCACTGTATGAGGGTCTTATTTAATCTTCACAACTTTCAAAACTGTTTTATGGATTTTTTGTTTTTTATGAAAATGTTTCTTCAGCAGATGAACAATCAGTATATTGTTAATCAACAGTATACGATCCATTGAAGGCACTGTGCATCTGTCCTTCACAGCCTCAATTTGATTCCTGTCAAAAATCAAATATGCCACTACCCCTGACTATGCTCTATTAGTTGTAAAACGTTTTGAAATGAATCGGAGACAATCATTCGTATGATCTTAACACGCATACCATTTTATTTATCAGTATATGACATTTATATGAAACACTTATGAATAAGCCCTAAAGGCACCTTCAAACGTTACACTAGAGAATACAATATATTGTGCATAAAATATAAATATTTAAAAGATAAAAAGTAATTCCTTTTTAATTATATTTCATTATGAAAATAAGATTATATATAGATTGTTTATATTTAAAATATATTTTTTTTAAATAATAAGGCAGTATGACTATTTTTTACATATTGTAAAAAAAAATGGTTGAGATGATTTCCTTCAATTAGGTCCAACAGCTAGCAAAAGAAAAAGACTATTAATACAATAATGTGCAAATGATCTCATTAAAAAAATCTAGCTAAAATATATCTTAAGTTATTGTTTCATTAAAAATAAATTTTTCATAAGCCAATTAATGGCTTAGCTAAGTATTTGTGCAGTAAATAGGTAAACAACTACCAAATATCCACAAAAACACAGCAAAAATGTATAGCTGAAAAGTAAATAAATAAAAAAATTATATATAGTTTCATATAAAAAAATGTATATTTCCTTATGCAATCGCTCTGTAAATGTTTGGGGTCTATCTGACCCCAAGGGACTTTAACGTAAACCCTAGGGATGATTAACGGTTAAACGGAAAAAATAACTTTTATTGCTTTTCTATAGTATTAAGCCTCAAATGTCAACTATTTATTGGATTGGTTTCTTCTTTAAATTATAAAAAATATGCATGGTATTATAATGTTAAACTAAAACTATAATTAAAACAATGTAAAAACCATTAAGGTAACCGTTAGAAAAAAATAAATCTTAAGCACTCAGAATAACATAAGTGGACTTTGAACGATTATTGCCTTTTTGAACTATTACGTAATTGTGGCATCCGTAATTGTAATTGCGTTTAGAAATTTGATTAATTAAGCAGCCCTACATCTGTCCATCTGGGTCCCTTGGGATGTGTGCAGAAGAACTTTTTTTTTTTTTAAAAACTCCCACACACACAGAACTGGATCCAGGTGCCAAATCTGTGCCTTTTATTCCTTTTCTGTCAACTCTACCTCTCATTTTCCTGCTTTCTCTCCCCTCTTTTTCTCACTGCCATCATATTTTGTCTATCTTTTTGTTTCAGCTTTTCTTTTTGGGGCTCCAAGAAGGGAAAAAACATGGAGAAAGAAAATGACAAAGACACAGAGACAGGGAAAAAAGAGGCAGATAAGTACAGGGTGATATTGTAGGCTTGGCACTCTATCAATGATGTCGCTCTACAAAGTCATGAGCGCAAGTGTTTTGTTTACTGTGTTGAGACTTGCTGAAATCGTGTTTGGTCTCGTACTGTATCACGTATTTTGTCAGTGTTTGCGCTTGGTTGGACATTATAAACGGGAAAGTGTGTTCAAGCGCCAGCAGAAGACAGTGTAAAGACCATCGACTCTTTTTATTTATTCTCTTTCCTACTACTTGCTTCATTTCTGTTTTAGTTTTTATTCTTACTATGTGTTTTCAGATCAATACTATCACTACCAATCACAAACCACGCATCACACACTGTAGACCGCTCAATCCTAACAACCTGCACACTCTGCAATTGTCAGTCTGCTGTCAACAAAGCTGATTTCATTACTTCCATTACTAGTCATTCAAGGCTAAACCTCATGGCCCTGACAGAGACCTGGATCAAACCAGAGGACAATGCTACACCTGCAGCACTCTCCAATAATTTCTCCTTTTCCCACACCCCCCGTTTGACTGGAAGAGGTGCAGGCACTGGTCTGCTCATCTCTAATAATTGGACATTTACTCCTTTACATCTCTGAGTATCAACAGCTCCTTTGAATCACATTCGGTTACTATTACCTACCCTACACAAATCAATTTTGTAGTTGTTTATCGTCATCCAGGACCACTGTAACTTTGTGGAAGAATTAGATTTGTTGCTCTCAACTTTTCCTGAGGAGGGTACTCCCTTAGTTATACTTGGAGACTTCAACATCCACCTAGATAAACCTCAGGCTGCAGACTTCCACACTCTACTTGCCTCTTTTGATCTCAAGAGAGTGTTAACTACGGCTACTCACAAATGAGGCAACCAACTGGAGCTTATTTACACACGACATGCTCCACTGATCATATGCTGGTTACTCCACTGCACACCTCGGATCACTTCCTCCTCACTCTCAACCTCAACATGATTCCTGACACATCACATACCCCTCACATGTCACTTTTCGATGTAACTTGCTCACTCTCACCCTCCCGGCTATCTGCTATGGTTTCATCTTCGCTTCTTCCCCCTAAACAGTTATCATCTTCTGTTCCACTCTGACATCTTGTTCAAATACGTTCTGCCCCTTATCTTCCAGGCCAGCCCGTACCACCCCTTCTGCCCCTCGGCTATCTGACGTTCTCCGTGAACATCGTTCTAAGCTCAGGGCTGCAGAAAGGGTATGGCTCAAATCACAAAACCCTACTGACCTTAATTTATATCGATCACTCCTCTCTGACTTCTCTGCTAATGTCTCCACTGCTAAAAGCACATACTATCATGACAAAATTGACAATTCGCCTAACTCTCGCATGCTATTTAAAACATTTCCCTCCCTCCTTTGTCCTCCTCCCCCTCCTTCATCAACTCTAACAGCTGACGACTTTGCCACATTCTTCATTAATAAAATTACAAACCTCATTGCACAATTTTCCACACCACAATCTGTCAAACACATCTTACCAGCAAACATAACTCGTTCACATCCTTCTCTCCACTCGCTGAGGCAGAAGTCTCTAAACTCATCCTTTCCTGCAGTTGTACCTGCACTCACTCACATCGTTAACACATCCCGTCACACTGGAATTTTTCCCTCAGCATTTAAACAGGCTTGTATAACCCCACTTCTTAAGAAACCCACTTGTAACCCCACTCTTTTATTCTATATTCTATAACTATATTCCCTTCTACCTTTCATTGCAAAAAACACTTGAAGGAGTTGCGTTCAACCAAGTCTCTGCCTTTCTAACACAGAACAACCTCCTGGGCAGTAACCAGTGTAGTAATTTTAGAACTATTAATTTAATTTTAGTTTCTTGAAATCGAGTCGTATCGATTTCATATTCTTATGATTAATGGATATTAATCAAAACGTCCAACTTGTACCTTATTAACGATGGCTCATTAACGACTTGTCCAGCAAGCATTAAAACCAGTATCTCTTAGCAATCCAGTTTATTCCCGTGGCCACAGTAATATAGAATTGATTAGGTAATTTTTAGCATAGATAATTTTTAGCATAGGTAACGCAATATTTGGCAAATAGTTTCAAACTTGAAAATCACATAGCACCAGACAAAAGATCTCTTTATAAATCAAAGTTTATTTGCTACTCTACAATACTACTAAGCTAAAATAACACAAAACAGAATACGTACACACACAAACATTGCAGGCAATGAACTTGAAGAAAGCTTAAACTAGCATTATTTTGCTAGGTGCTGAAACTTTCCCTGAGGGAGTTTCAAGCAGAGAACTTGTCTATCTTTAATCTTGAAATTACTTCAACCAGTTTCCAGCAGAATTATGGAGAATTATTTGATTACTTGCTCTGAGTTGTTTCATTCCTTTCCTGGATGAGTGAACCCCGGGTGCGGATTGGCTGCTGAAATCGTCGTTGCATGATGTCACTGGGGATGCCCTCTTGCAATTGGTTGTTTTCTCTGTGAAGTGATAATGCTCTTAGAAATCTTTTTACAGTTCTTTCGGCTTCAGGTGTTAACGTTTCTTTGGTCAGCACTTTGAAGGCATGTGTGGATCTTTGCCAGATGGTATATGGCTGAGAGCGCTTAACAGCGCGATCAGATGAGGAGCCGAAGTTTCAAGCAGGTCAGCGCACAAGCAAGCAGCAAGCAAAGCTTCTGTGACCATTTAAACAGCCCGATTTGGGATCCACCCACGGGCGACTGACCCAATCGGATTCTTCCTGTGGGGCGGAGCCCCGCCCCGCATGGCTCAGTTTTCCGTGCATAAAATATTTCATACTCAAATCACCATGTGGAAAAACACCTCTAGAAGTTTGGTTAATACTTATTTAAAGCGTAATCATGCATATCGTTTATAATATCACCATGTCAGTTGCACCATTGATTTGTAATTATCTTGCCCATCCATATGAAACTAAACTCAAGATATTCCACACACATTTATATATTTTCCTGCTAAAACACCAAAAAGGGTTCAAATTAAAGATTAGAAATAACACATCATGCATATGATACTAGACACCAGTGATTCCTTTACAGGAAAATTATGCATCAAAAGATTACGAAACTACCATCGTTTTAAATACCACAGCTGCTTCTGGTTAAATACCGCTGCTTTTGATATGGTCAACCACCAGAACCTCCTGTCAACCCTATTGAGAAAGGGCATCTAAGGAACCTCACTCCAGTGGTTTGAGTCTTACCTCTCAAATAGGTCCTTCAAGGTATATTGGAGAGGTGAGGTATCGCAACATCTAGCTACTGGGGTGCCTCAGGGCTCAGTTCTTGGACCACCTCTCTTTTCTGTCTACATGGCATCAATAGGTTCTGTCGTTCAGAAACATGGCTTTTCATATCACTGCTATGCTGATGACACTCAACTCTACCTCTCATTCCATCCTGATGATCCGATGATAGCTGCTCGCATCTCAGCATTTCTAACAGACATTTCTTACTGGATGAAGGACCATCACCTTCAACTCAACCTAGCTAAGACAGAACTGCTTGTAGTTTCAGCAAACCTGTAAGAATTACAGAACCTCAGACACTTTGAACTTCTGAGATGGACAACACACACACAGTGCATTAACATACAGACATCTGTCTCCACATCCCACTGAGAGAAAATGCGGGAAAACGCCTCTCTGAAATATGCATCAGTTCCTTTTCATCCACTCTTCCCCTCACCCACCCCTCCTTTCACTCAACTCACTCAGAATGGTCAATAGAAGAATGTAATGTTCTGCATTAATGCAAGTGTTATTTACAGTCATGTTTGGTATCATTTGAATTGTCTCAGGGCGACTGGTACAATGGTCTCATTCTTGTAAGAAGTAAACTAAAAGGGAATACAGATCCTAAGAGTTCAGAGATATTTGCATACTATAGAGGGTGGGTCAGTTCCCAGTGGTTTTCATGCAAATTACCTTCTGTCCCAAAAAGGTGCTAACTCGACTTGATTAAATTGCAAATTACATTGTTAGTTCCTGTCTCCAGTTTGGGGGATGTTTATTCTGGTCTGAAGTACTTAAGGAAATTTGGCAAAAGGATCAGGGCGATTCAGGAAGCCCATAGTGTGGTGTGTCTCGATGCTTCACACTATGTAGCTATTTCTAGAAAGTCAGGTATGCATATTGTTATGATTTGATCTCTTTGAATTGCTGTGGAATTTACATAATACATACAGTATTTACCTGACTGATAATAAATTGTTACATTTGACCTTATTCTGTTTTACTCTGTAATTATTGACTCTAGTAGATTACGTTGCATCCTTGTTAAAGACATGAGCAACCGAATGAACGAGTAAATATAAAGTCAAGAGTTAACTAGAATAATCAAATATCAGAATAATAAATTAGAAATGGACAAACAATCAATTTGTATTTCAAGTTAAATACGAGGTCAAGATAAAATGGAGTCAGATTAGAGTTTAACTTGAATTAACTTAAATTGAAGAACTTTGCAACACTGGAAAGACCGAACACGCAGGAACCCTTCATCCACCATTGGATACCTTCCTTGGACCAGATGGGTGGAGCCTTACAAAGTGGTGACCAGCCTCCGTGATCTCGCGACAGATGAGCAACGTCTTTCCAGCGCGAATTTCGCTTTGATTCTCACTGACTGAGGACATGAGGTTTGAGCTTCTTCTTCCCTGTCTGCAACTGCTGCGGTAAGTTCCTTCATTTTATTTTTGTGTTGAGTGTTGAGGGAAAGCTTTTTGCATCTCACATATAGACACATTTTTAGAACGGGTCGGAATACCCTCTGTTTAGGCCGGAGCCGAAAAATCCGGTGGGCAAAAGAATTAGCTGGAAAACATGGCTTTTCAGGGACAGTACAGCAGCAGTGCAGATCAGGAGATCATGGGAATTCACGCTGCGCATATAAAAAATATCCTTCTTCATTTAAACGATAAAGGATTAAACCTTACGTGGAAAAACAATGAAATCATATCCTGGTTTTTGGCAGGAGAAAAATTGACATCTAAATCAAAAGATAAAAAAACAACAGCTGCCATTGTCTACTTACTTCGGAAAAACGACCTAGAAACATTAGCCGAAAATGAGCGCATAATGGTGAGTCTCAGAGAAATTGAGAAATCGCGTTTGGATGAATTGCAAAAGCTTAGAGCACAGGTCGAGGCGTTTACATACGAAAGACAAGGTTGGGCAAGGAAAAGTGAAAACATGGCGAGAAAAATAGATGCGCTTCAGGAGAAACTCCAAACAGGCAGTAATTATATATCTGCTCTTGAAGAATGTTGCAACAATGTCGGATTTCCAGTGGCCGCTGTTAAGCAAGCAGCACTGGATGAAACTTTTGATCCGGATAAAAACAGCGATAGTGACGATGATGATGTAGCCACATTAGAGAGTCAAACACGGAGAGAAACTCGTAACCGAGCTCCCGTTCAGAGACATGAACAAAGTCAGCGAAGTCCGATTATAACAAGAGCTAACGTTAAACCCAGCGAAAAGCCCTCCGCGTCAGCTAGAGTTGCTGTACTCAAAACCATGACAAACGCGAATGATGAAATAACCACGATTAGCCGCCCATTAACATGTGAAGAGTGTTCAAAACATAAGCAGATCGTGGGAATGATGCCCAAAAGAGGGCCATTCCAACCCTACTGGGAAGCATTGATGTTACAAGCCACAGTGTACAAATTAGAAACTAGGGATGTATGGCAAATCGCACTATTAACCATTCCGGAAGAACTCCGATCAAAATTAACCCCTCAAATGAAATCTGGAGACGTAGTCAAGCGAAACGATAATGAATCTGACGAGGCTATATATGAAAGATTAAAACTGGCGTTGCTAGACTTGAGAGGACCACCAAGCGCGGATTGGGGCAGGATACTAGAAATTAAACAGGGCAGCAATGAGCCGTTTGAAACATACGCCGAACGTCTGTGGGTAACATACAAAGAACATTCCGGTCTAGAAAATACAAGCCGTGATGACGAACCGTTATTACAACTCATAAAGAACAATGCTGGCACTCCAGTCCAAAATGCATTGTCAAATGGAGTAGATCCAACTGAAAACACGTTCAGAACGATAGTGTGTTGGGGTTCAAGGATAGAACAGGGATACAACAGATGGAAATCTAGAACTTTTAGTTCAGAGAAAGCATGTGCTACTGCTCAAGATAGCGTGCCAGTTTCAGTCCTTAAGGTGATGCAACACCATAATAGCACAGAGTCATGTACCAGAATGCATGGTGTAAAGGAAGCATTAGGGAGTCATGAAAAACCTCAAACTCCAGGAGAACACAGCAGACAACTGTATGGTGAAGACAGCAGGTTTTGTAGTTCCTGTCTGAAAACAGGCCACACAGAGGAAAAATGTTGGAAACTGGGAAGGGGTAGACCTCCACCTTATTTCCTGAAACATAGGATATCACTTTCTAAAGGCGAAGATCAATTATTTACATGTAACAAGTCATCCTCATGTAAAACTCTTTGTGAGGTAACTGCATTGCTCATGCAAGGCCTCCAGATGTTGACTTCACTTGCTAGTGGGTTAACAGCTTACTAGCGATGACTTTAATATGTAAACATCCCAGTTTCAATGATCTTGTTTGAATTTTCAAATTTGTAATTGTGCTAAACACAATGTGCGCATGTTACACACATTATAGTTGTTTGTGCTACTACATGTGCACATAGGCTAGTTAAGTTTATTCTTTATGAAACACATGACTGCTTCACTGTAAGTGTACGAAACACTTAGGTTTAAGGTTGTAGATGCTACATAGATGCTAGACCGTGTCTCTTGTGTGAAATTAGAATAACTGTAATACTGGAATTGCATAGCAATCTAAGTTGCATGTGTGTGTCTATGTTGAATTTGGTTGTCTCTTGAGTGGAACACTGTGCTATTCTCCATATAGCTGCAGTTAAACCAGATACAAGAGCATAGAATTGCCATGTGGCCACAGAGTGATTTCACAATTGTCTTAATGAAAATGATCAGCAAGTCTAAATGAAATAAATAGTCCTTTGAAACATAAAAACAGTGATTGTGCATTGCATCAGCTCTGACCTGCCTTTCCATATTTAAATGAATTAACACGTGAATTCTATTTGTGACAACTTAGATCTTGTTGCAGATTGATATGCTACCCAGTGCCAAGAGGGAGGAGTTGGGTTTTCATTTTAATAGTGTGGCTCAAGCGAATGCAAACCAATTCACTCGTCGCTGGGTAGCACCAACCAAAATTTTAATCTGATCAGAAGGACTGATTAAGATTAATATTCCACAGTTAAATGCAGCCACATAACATCACCCGATCTTCTAAATTTGCTAGAAAAATGCTAAAAGGGAGGTGAAAAATACTCAAAATTAACTGGTTCTCTCAGTATTTGGTTCTGTTTCAGGTTGACCACTGCAATTCCTTGAAAGTGAGATACCAGGAAGGCACCTGATGCCAGCTGCATCAAGCCAGGACGGCGGAATTGTTAGAAATAACCTGCAATTGCGGGAGATGGGTGCAATGACACTTCAAGAGGCCAGTCACATCTCACAATAGTACATTACCACAAATATCTACATGGCCTTCCGGATTAGCACCGGAACTAAATTTTTGCAACACAGATTGTTATAGATTAGACTCCACCCATCTCCCAGACATGAGCACAGAACACAAATCTCCACCATCGCATCATCACCTCATCTAGACTGTCCAGTCTGAACACCAGAGGTGTCAAAAGTACACACATTCTTTACTTAAGTAAAAGTATAGATACCGGTGTTTAAAAAGACTATAGTAAAAGTTGAAGTATTGACTCAAATTTTTACTCAAGTTAAAGTAAAAAGTACAGGCTCTAAAACATACTTAAAGTATAAAAGTATAAAGTAACCTTGCGAAGGACAAAACCACCATTTTAGGGAAAAGTTTATTGGACTCCATGTTCAAGTGCAAGCAGAGCAAAATTAAATGACATGAATACAAAAAGCTCTGTTGGCCTTTTACACATACAAAAAAAATGTGCATGGTGTTCAAAAACTTTTGTTGAAAAAAAAAAAAAAACTTGTTATGCCAATAGATATTAATAAACAGAAATATTATCCATCAACAACACACTTTGTGTCCAACCTATGACTAACTTCAAAACAGCAGGAGATCATGTGTAGATCTTTGAGTGCATCTGTGAGAACTGCCCACATCAGTGTTTGTGTGTGTAAGAACATATATCAGTATTTAGGTGTTTGTGTGGACCAGAAGTGCAACTAAGCTACACACAATAGGACTAACAGAACCCTCCGTTTAGCTTCAAAAGAAGCTGATTTTCAAAATTCTTGGAATCAACACGTGCCCTTTTCGGTGTGAATATCAGTCCAGCTGTGCTAAACAGTCTCTCACACGCAGCTGAGGCAGGTAGTGGAGTGTTAAGCCTTACTGACAGGTTGAATACTGTCGGGAAAGGAGCTGATTTTCAAACTGCACCGATAGCTAGCTAACCTAATGAACCTAACCACGTTATGGTAGCAAACCAAAACACAGGATATCGCTGCTAGTCGAGTACAGCATTGCAAACGTAAATTAGCGAGTCATTATTACTGAAAACAAACTAACTCTCCATGACAAAAATCATTTCTTACCTCCACGTGTTTTTTCAAATTGGAAGGCGAATTCTTGAATGCTAGAAGTTCGTGGCGTTTTGGTAGACAATTTACAATACATTCTCCAGGAGTCTTTTTTGCAGCCAGCGATTTCAAACATTTCTCTGAGGTAAGGCCAGGGATGTGGGATGTGTTGCTGGTCTTCACTCGACTCTCCATCGCCCAGGAACTCTCCACTATCACCCTCACCAGTTTTATCAGTCATTTCGCCAGTTTAATCAGTCCGTTATGCTTCTTGGTGCTATGATTTACCAACGAGTTGTCGCCTGGTTTTAGTTTTTTTTTTTTATCATTTTACGTTCAACGTCTTGTGCGTGTCAGAGCGTATAAAAACAAATGCACCAATAGGATTGTCTTTTCTGTGTGTGTTTACATACGTTTCTAAGCGTGAACCAATCAGTCTGTTGTATGCATGGCGCATATTATTGACATGGATGGGTCAAATGCGTTGCGAAATGGCATAATATTTAAACGCAAAAACAACGACACTGATTTGAAAATGTAGGGAGTAGAAAGTACAGATACTCATGCTAAAATGTACGAAGTAAAAGTAGAAAGTTGGCACAAAAATAAGTAGTGAAGTAAAGTATAGATACCCGAAAATTCTACTTAAGTACAGTAACGAAGTATTTGTACTTCGTTACTTCCCATCTCTGCTGAACACTACACATCACAGAAAACAATGATGGCTTAGATTCCAAATGTGGTACCCCACTAAAGATCTATTGTCCATCTTCACACTGACAGAAACACATAGATTCTCACACATAAGACTTAGTTAATCCCATGATGGCAGTCTCAGAAAGACACACATAATAGTTATGATTTACAACCACCTGCCAACTCATGGAAAACATAATACATCTGTATGGCTACTGTCACAAATCGATGATGTATAATTCTGAATGCAGAGTCAAATCTGCCATGAAAATTCAAAAGATTTAAACTTTCTGATTGTTATTGGGATGTTTTGGCAAACCAGAGGGCCCGCTGGTTTCCCAACACATCACTAATAACAGAAATATTATCAAAATGATTAAATATGAAGTGTGGGTACTTCTGTTCATCAACTACAAAATTTACAACTTGACTATGCCATCGAATGTGACGTAGCTTGCATAACACACACATACACATACACACACACATATATATATACACACACACACACACACACACAAACACAATTACAAAGGATCCAGGATCTCCATTCTCGTACCTAAGCACACTTTAGATCACTACCTTGAAATCTTAGGTGACTTTGCATTGGAGAATTATATGTATGTCTACACCTTTGTAATTGGGATTGAATATTTATTATTATTGTCATATGTTTTAATGATGCATACCATTTTTATAAACATGTAAGTTACACTGACTTTTTGCTACTTTTCATATAAGCCACTCAGACCAAGCATTCTGTAATTCCACTACCATTAAAAATCCATCAGAGTGATAGTGAGGAATTAGTTGTTTTAAGATGGGATCATCTTATGATATGAGACCTCAAAAGATACCAGAGACCCAATGTACCATTCGCACTTGTTGACATGATATTATGTTTTTTGCTTTGTTATATGTTCTTGTGCCAAATCTCACAGCTTTCTACATCGAGTTCATCATTGTTCAATCGTTGAGCCATTAAGATGCTGTTTAAGTGTCTCACACAAAGCAGTATGTAACCAGCGAGAACCCTTCACCTATTGAAGTCTGCCCAGAAATCTGCACAATTGAAGGTGACGAGATTCAACAAAAGAGGCAAGGAAGTCCTAGGGAAGGTGTCACTAGAGACAGAGATTTCTCCATGATGGAACGACTCAAGAAATGAAAGGATGCACACGTGTTGTTCTCAACCAGACAGGTGAAACCCTGAACCCGTTCATCTACCTGCTGAGTTCAAGGTACATGCACCTGCTGAGACTGGTGTACACAAAGGCCTTTCTAAAGGCATCCACAGCTGCAAATACTACATCACAAGGACCACAACAAGTGCCTGACAAGTGACCTCTTTGGGAATCATTTGGAATTGACCCACGTGGTCAGAGGGAGGAATCTGTAAGAATTACAGAACCTCAGACACTTTGAACTTCTGAGATGGACAACACACACACAGTGCATTAACATACAGACATCTGTCTCCACATCCCACTGAGAGAAAATGCGGGAAAACGCCTCTCTGAAATATGCATCAGTTCCTTTTCATCCACTCTTCCCCTCACCCACCCCTCCTTTCACTCAACTCACTCAGAATGGTCAATAGAAGAATGTAATGTTCTGCATTAATGCAAGTGTTATTTACAGTCATGTTTGGTATCATTTGAATTGTCTCAGGGCGACTGGTACAATGGTCTCATTCTTGTAAGAAGTAAACTAAAAGGGAATACAGATCCTAAGAGTTCAGAGATATTTGCATACTATAGAGGGTGGGTCAGTTCCCAGTGGTTTTCATGCAAATTACCTTCTGTCCCAAAAAGGTGCTAACTCGACTTGATTAAATTGCAAATTACATTGTTAGTTCCTGTCTCCAGTTTGGGGGATGTTTATTCTGGTCTGAAGTACTTAAGGAAATTTGGCAAAAGGATCAGGGCGATTCTGTAACAGGAAGCCCATAGTGTGGTGTGTCTCAATGCTTCACACTATGTAGCTATTTCTAGAAAGTCAGGTATGCATATTGTTATGATTTGATCTCTTTGAATTGCTGTGGAATTGACATAATACATACAGTATTTACCTGACTGATAATAAATTGTTACATTTGACCTTATTCTGTTTTACTCTGTAATTATTGACTCTAGTAGATTACGTTGCATCCTTGTTAAAGACATGAGCAACCGAATGAACGAGTAAATATAAAGTCAAGAGTTAACTAGAATAATCAAATATCAGAATAATAAATTAGAAATGGACAAACAATCAATTTGTATTTCAAGTTAAATACGAGGTCAAGATAAAATGGAGTCAGATTAGAGTTTAACTTAAATTGAAGAACTTTGCAACACTGGAAAGACCGAACACGCAGGAACCCTTCATCCACCATTGGATACCTTCCTTGGACCAGATGGGTGGAGCCTTACAAACCCATTACTTCATCACAATTTCACCTTCCAGTTAGGCTCATCAACCATAACTCCTTCAAAAACAGCCAGAAACCTTGGAGTTGTGATTGATTGATAAGATGAATTTCTCAGACCACATTGCTCAAACTGCCTGGTCCTGCAGATTTGCATTATACAAAATTAAGAAGATCAGGCCCCTTTTCTCTGGAAAATGCAAGAAACACAACTCTTGTTCAGGCTCTTGTTCTGTCCAGACTTGACTATTGCAATGCTCTCTTAGCAGGTCTTCCAGCCAATTCCATCAAACCTCTACAATTAATCCAAAATGCCGCAGCAAGATTAATCTTTAATGAGCCAAAAAAGAACGCACGTCACACCTCTGTTCATCAATTTGCACTGGCTGCCAATAGCTGCTTGCATTAAATTCAAGGCATTAATGTTTGCCTACAGAACCACCACTGGCTCTGCACCCTTTTACCTAAATTCATTACTTCAGACTTGTGTGCCCTCTAGAAGCTTGCGTTCTGCAAGTGAACGACACATTATTGTGCCATCCCAAAGAGGCACAAAATCACTTTCACTGACTTTTTCATTAACTTTTCCCATCTGGTGGAATGACCTGCCCAACTCTATCCGAGCAGCTGAATCCTTACCCATCTTCAAGAAATGGCTAAAAACACACCTTTTCCATCTTTATTTGACCCTCTAACTCTAGCACTCTCTATTCTAATTTTATCTTATCTATCTGTCTTCTATTTGTTTAAAAACCCCCACACATTGAACACCTGTTCAATTTCTCATTAATGCAATTATCTAATCAACCAATCACATGGCAGTTGCTTCAATGCATTTAGGGGTGTGGTCCTGGTCAAGACAATCTCCTGAACTCCAAACTGAATGTCAGAATGGGAAAGAAAGGTGATTTAAGCAATTTTGAGCGTGGCATGGTTGTTGGGTCTGAGTATTTCACAATCTGCTCAGTTACTGGGATTTTCACGCACAACCATTTCTAGGGTTTACAAAGAATGGTGTGAAAAGGGAAAAACATCCAGTATGCGGCAGTCCTGTGGGCGAAAATGCCTTGTTGATGCTAGAGGTCAGAGGAGAATGGGCCGACTGATTCAAGCTGATAGAAGAGCAACTTTGACTGAAATAACCACTCGTTACAACCGAGGTATGCACCAAAGCATTTGTGAAGCCACAACACGCACAACCTTGAGGCGGATGGGCTACAACAGCAGAAGACCCCACCGGGTACCACTTATCTCCACTACAAATAGGAAAAAGAGGCTTCAATTTGCACGAGCTCACCAAAATTGGACGGTTGAGACATTCAGATGGTAGAGTCAGAATTTGGCGTAAACAGAATGAGAACATGGATCCATCATGCCTTGTTACCACTGTGCAGGCTGGTGGTGGTGGTGTAATGGTGTGGGGGATGTTTTCTTGGCACACTTTAGGCCCCTTAGTGCCAATTGGGCATCGTTTAAATGCCACGGCCTACCTGAGCATTGTTTCTGACCATGTCCATCCCTTTATGACCACCATGTACCCATCCTCTGATGGCTACTTCCAGCAGGATAATGCACCATGTCACAAAGCTCGAATCATTTCAAATTGGTTTCTTGAACATGACAATGAGTTCACTGTACTAAAATGGCCCCCACAGTCACCAGATCTCAACCCAATAGAGCATCTTTGGGATGTGGTGGAACGGGAGCTTCGTGCCCTGGATGTGCATCCCACAAATCTCCATCAACTGCAAGATGCTATCCTATCAATATGGGCCAACATTTCTAAAGAATGCTTTCAGCACCTTGTTGAATCAATGCCACGTAGAATTAAGGCAGTTCTGAAGGCGAAAGGGGGTCAAACACAGTATTAGTAAGGTGTTCCTAATAATCCTTTAGGTGAGTGTATATACTCTGTTGGTTATATAAAATTTAATTAAATAACACTCCTAATAATGAAATGGGAATAAAACAATAAATAAAACCCCTTACATTTTTCCAAGAGAAAAAGATTTTCTCCTCGTGCAAGGAATCCCATTTTTCAAATGAGAGGTTTACAAAAAATTGTTTAGTTTAAGTTAGAAAAAGTTATCTCTCTCTCTCTTTTTCTCTCTCACACACACGCACGCACGCACGCACGTACATGTGCGTATTCAATCGTCCCGAGTCTTATTTTGTTCTATTAAATGAAAATAAAGAAATAAATTGTGATTTACACGCAATATAAAAAAATGCAAAATATTTACACTAGTTTTAGTCGTCTAGTTCTGTGATGCGCGTTCATGACGTCACGTAATACGCAATTACGTTGAAAAGGTCACGGTTGACATAAAATCCAAAATTTTCTTTTAGGCTTTTTAATATTAAAACACCCAGGATACGCACACGAAATGGGCATTTTAAACGATAAACTGACACAAAAACATTTGAATATGTGTATATGGTCCTCCTTCCGCACATTTGTAAACACTGACTCGGTACTTCCGTCTACATCAAGCGTGACCTTTTCTACGTAATTGTGTATTACGTGACGTCACGAACGCGCATCACAGAACAGAGCAAGGCGAGCATTTGTGCTTATAAAATTTAAACTTTTTTATTTATTTTTTAAATGACCGATCGTTTCGCTAGATAACACCCTTATTCATTGTCTGGTATCGATTAAAGCCCTTTGAAGCCGCACTGAAACTGTCTTTTGGACCTTGAACCATTTGGGTCCCATTGAAGTCCATTATATGGAGAAATGTTTTCATCAAAAACCTTAATTTCTTTTCGACTGAAGAAAGAAAGACATGGACATCTTGGATGACATGGGGGTGAGTAAATTATCAGCAAAAGTTTTTTTTTAAAGTGAACTAATCCTTTAATACCTCGAATGAAATGTTTACAAAATGTACCTAAGTTGGGAAATTAAGTTCTGCTTTGAGCTCTTCTAACTCACAAGAGTAAAATGTCAGTCTGAGTTGGGCGAGCTGACACACACACACACAATTTTTTTATAAAATATTGTTTGCAAGCTATCTTAAATACAAGGACTCAGGAAATTTAATCATAAACCACATTTGCGTTGTTATATCAGAGTAATACCCACATCATTATTTAAATTTGTGTACTGAAATCATATAAACACACATACATAAACATTCATGCTGCTCACATATTATTGTAGGACAGTATAATCAGACTTTAGCCATTGATATGCTTTTAAGATTCTGAAAAAACACAAATGTCCTGGACATGACAATTTCTACAGGGGTCCCACAAAAACCCTCAGACCCAGACAGTTAAAGAAGGTGGTAATAAATATATAATTATATATGACAGCGTGTTACAAAAGCAAATCATTCATCATACATTTTAAACACATATTCAGCATTTATTTAAGTTTATTGAACTTATAAAACACATAATTCTCTTAAATAAAATGTTTAAGTTTAAGATGAAATATAACAAAAACTCAGAGATCCTTCCAGGGCTAAACATCGTAGTGAAATGGATTGAATACTTCAAGGCCCACACAGAGACCGGGAGGAGTCTCTGCGGTCCATAACAGTTAATGTGTCAAGGTAGTCCGCTACCCCTTTTCAGAGTGAATGAAGACATCTTAAAAAATGTATTATTATTATTAAAGTATAATCTTAAGAGTGTAAATAAGATCTTTCAAATTAAAAGATTTAGACGAAATCTTAAAGGTTTTTAAATACAATATTTTACTTATCTGTTTGCAAATTTAACCTAAATTATGATTTTTATTCAACAGTACCTGTTCAAATCTTAGTTTATCATTTTAAAGGAAACTTGTACTTAGTTTATTTTATCAGCCTTTTCTGAACCAACCTTTATCAGCAGGGTGAA
Organism: Barbus barbus; assembly: GCF_936440315.1. Taxonomy (NCBI): domain Eukaryota; kingdom Metazoa; phylum Chordata; class Actinopteri; order Cypriniformes; family Cyprinidae; genus Barbus; species Barbus barbus. The sequence goes on along the minus strand of NC_136737.1, from coordinate 8,270,757 downwards.
ACATACCCTTAGCTGAAAATATACTATTGGTTGTTTACTGAAAAGTAGGGCTGGGTATCGAGTTCGATATTTTTTAGGCACCGACCGAATTGCCTCGATACCATCGAGTATCGAAAAACGTCTTGTCATTCGGTACCAAATTTCGATACCTAAGGGGTTAATCTCATTAACGTCAGTGAGCCAATAAGCCTGCAGCACTAGGTGTGTTTGACTAGAAGCGGCGCGGTGCTGATTGATCAGTGTTTGACATCCACGAGAGCAATTCGAAAGCGTACGGAGCAGTCTGCTCTCTATATTGCGCAGTTTCGCTTACTTGACACAGACTGAAGCTCGCGTGACATTTCAGCGTCTGCCGTCTCACTAAATGAGGACATAAACACATGAACAACAGCTCCAGAACTTCTCTGAGAGTCACTTCATGAGCATTTTACCATTTGATTTGAGTAAAACTTGCGTCATATCATATACACACAGAACTGTAAAGGTATTCCCGGAAACCCGTCAAAATAAAAGTTTGTATTAACTTGGAAAACACTGCGGCAGAAATGAATTAATATTGTTCAGCAGAGTGTACATACTGCTACTACTAGGCTACTATTAAAATTATTAAAACTCTTATTTTTTAATTAATGATCACACAACATTTCTTCCATGTTTTAATTTTAATAGTAAAATTTTGTTTGCCAAAATAAATAAAGTTTTATTTTCAATAATTTAAAAGAAAAATGAAATTGTTTTATGCCTTCATTTGAAAACCAGATACAGAACACAGAATTTCTGAGGAAAAATAAAACATTTCATAAGGCTGTTTTAAGAATAAATTTGAATAAACTAAGTAGTTTTTATGCATTCAAATAATTAGACATACTACAACACAGAATTTAATAACAATAAAACATATTGTGAAAGAAAATAAAACATCCACTTATGAAAGTGGATAAAGATTTGAAAGATTTGAAGTCTTTAACAACCTAGAATAAATGAATAGAAATGATGATTCTGTCTGAGCTATGCGTTTTAAAAAGCATGCACTAGTGTAAACTGAAAACTATTTGAGCTTTATTAAAATTATTTGTACTGATTTATTGTGTTGGCTATATTTTGTTCCTTTGTGCAGTGGCTCAGGAGATGAGTCTTTGAGTCTTTATACATGTCAACAAGCTGAAAAAAATAAAACCAAAGTTTTTTGAGATAATGTAATCTTGTTAAAACTGTTTTCATAAAATTGGTATCGAAAAAAGTATCGTTCAGGAACCGGTATCGAACTCAAGGTATCGGTATCGGTAGCGATATCGAAATTTTTTTAACGATACCCAGCCCTACTGAAAAGTATATGTAGAAATATACAATATGTGATGTATTTTAGGCGTACTTACCAGGGATCAGTCTGGTGTGAAAAAGTTAGAACAAGCTTTTGTGTTTGTGTTGTTAGACCGTATAGTTCTTATTGTCTCTATAAAGATTTGTACATTTAAATTCATTTATGGACGCTGTTACAGAATATACAGGTCAACGAACTTTTATCACGTGACGAGACGAGACGCAACGTAAATGCTGGTCATGTGACAATGACTATAATTAAATATATAATGCAATATTGTTGACGAATAAAAACGAGACTAAATGTGTTTTGCAAAATAAAAACTATGCTAAAATGTCTCTTCATTTTCGTTGACCAAAATGAGACGAAACGAAATGTTATAACATTATTTTGTCTCATTTAGTCGCGTTATTATTATTTTGCATTATTTCTGTTTCCTGTGTCACTTCTGGAGCTGCATCAGGTTGCACTGCGCAGACGCAGGCAATGTCACTTCCTCAAGCACCACTCGCGGCATTATTTAGAAGACAACAACAAATATGTTAACATGTCTGGTTGGTCAAATAAGTGTTGTAAATTCAAATCAGAGCGTCTTCCTTGTCTGGCATGGATGTATTCTTAAGTCTAACAATAATATAATAAGATAACCTTGTTTGAAATGGGTTTGGATAAAAGAAAATGTTGGTTTTGTCTATACTACTATCACAGTGGTGGGCCATCAGGGGAAGCGGGGCCTTCTCTGCTGGCCCTATAAAAAACAAAATTGTGTGAAAAATGTTTTTATTGATTTAGGTATCATTTTCATTTGTGTAATGTCCACTAAATTGCCTATGATTACTTGAGGTTGGACTGGAATATCCTACATAAAAAAGTCAGAGGCCAGCACTACAGATAGTGCTACCCTTTTGTTGAAAGACATCACATCTGATTTGTGCATTAGTGACAGAATCATCAGCCAATCAAATTTTGACTTTCAATGACAGCCCGCCCTCTGGGTCCAGCTACGTGTCTAGTGCTACCCCCAGCATTAGACCGCCCCTTTAATCAGGGATTTCTAAGGTACGAACATGAAAGTAAACGAAAAGAAAATGACAGCTGCAGTTGTTATACCCCTGAAAAAGGGGAGAAGATTAAGCACATTCACTCAACGATGTTTCTCCACCGCCATCTTTTTTCTTATACAGTTAACAATAAACAACTTTTCAAAACAGCAACATTGGCCTTTTCTTTACTGTACAGACATTCAATGATTTTGGACATGGCTGTTAACAATGTACGCTCTTTAGCAATTTTTCTCCTTTACAATCAATCATCCCTATTAGTAATTAGAGTCATTTTATAAATATCTGGAAATCACTTCTTAGTTTTTTTAACCAGATACATAGATATAAACTAGCACAAATAATTCTAAACAACATGTAAATGCTCTCTTTTATTAATTATTTTATCTGAAAGTGCAGAAATGTCTCAAAAGTTCATTGTTAATTCGATTTCCAGTTCAATAGATCTCAATATAGTCACATTTCTCCAGCAAATCAAACAAACAGCATCAAACTTTATTTAATAAAGTTGTACATTAATTACCAGCATGTATATTAAATGTAATGCTAATCACTGAACATGTGGCCTCTTGCCATTATACTCAAAATGGAGCAAAGAGCTTACACATCTCTGAACTAATTGCACTTAAGCGTCAAAGTCGCAAAATTGCGACAAGACGTCATACTTCATGAAATAGGCTGTAGTTCCTAATATGGTGTAATATCTCATTTGTATTCCCTTCCACTAGATGGCAGACATGTAGTATTTTCATGTGAGAGAAAATCGCCAAATGGCTAATAAAAAGTTGTACTGTGAGGATGTGTTGCAAATGTTATTTGCCGATTCTGACTCTGAAGGGGAATATTTGCCTTTTGGAAATGACGATCGGCCGTCTAATGATCGCGCTTCTCCCGGTACATCTTTTCCGCGCAATGGTGCAGCCGCGCAAGGCGCGATCGTTCACAAAGCACAAGCAAGTGATCATTTCAACACTTTGCCCAACAGGGATGGGGGTGACAGGGTGGACGTGGTCGTAGTGTTCATAGGAGAGCTGTTGCTCTCTGATTCGGGAAGTCGTGGCCTAATGGTTAAATACAGAAAGCAAACAAAGAGTGTTCCCTTTAATATAATCATTACATTTGTGAATCAGTGGCAGCGCGATTGGCTACATTGCTCAGCGTGTACTGGACTGAGTCGAAATAGTCTTGGTTATTGGACCTGCAACCTGCCCGTGCTTGTCACCGTCCGGCCCGCACCATACACACAAATATTATTCCACCCGTTACATCAAATATTTGCGGTTCACCTGCGTGTACCCGCCCGCATGTAGGACTCTGGCCCCAGAGAGTGATTGTAAATTAAATTTACATGAAATATGTTTGAAATTTCATTCTGCCTCTTCTGAGATTTCATTGTAATCCTTCTCATAAAGTCACTAAATTAGCCATTAACTGTTCACCTGTGTTGCCGTCTGTGTATGATGTTAGAGCATTGTTGAGAGAGAACAAGAATGTACTGGAAATACACTTATCTGAGATGATTTTTTGAAATATATATATCTCTGAAATATATGATCGTATTCTTATTTTTTTTATGTATTATTGAATAAACTATTAGTTAATTTTTAAAGAAAGAAAAAATGAATAGCCATAATATGGACTTTTGTAAATGCTGTGATACTGTGATGCTCATTGCTGATTTCACCATTAAATCTTCACCTGAACAGTTTATTGCGTTCATTATTACGTTGTATATGGTATCATTGTAATCCTTGACCATCAAAACATAGGGGTAGACATCACCTTTTCGGTGTTATCATGTTTGGTTCAGGAGATATGATACAAAATACATAATTTAGGGCGGAAAGTAAAATGGTCGCCATGGCAACCACAAGGTGTCTTTGGGATGGCTCCATTTCTGAAAATGTTTAGGACCGCAAACTATACAAGTTTATTTTTTTTCCTCCGTATAATATATAATTTACCGGTTTTCATATACGCAAAAATGGCTGCGCCAACATTATAGCTATAAATTAAGACAGAGCCGTTTAAATTTCACAATTTCAGGCATAATGACACATTATTGATTTTGTGAAAAATCTCGGGTGATGTTAGCAAAAAAAATAAAAATAAATAAAACATATGAAGGGTGATTGTTGTATTTTAATTTTATTTTTTTTAATCTCTTATTGTATTTATTTATTTTTTAAACTGCATGTTTCCCAATATTATGTGCTAAAGCTACTGTTTTGTTGCAAATGCAATTAGCAACAGAAAATAACGTTTGTGCACAGTATTTTACAAACAGAAGCATTTGCGAATTAACGCACGTCACACGTGAAGACACGTTCACTTATCAGCACTCTGCATTGAGCCTCACAAATTACTTTCACTTTCACCTACTAATTCTACTAGTGAAACAGCAGCATACCGTACTTCACTGAACCTGCATCCTCTTTTGGCAAAAACTGAAAATGAAGCATGTCTTTATTTTTCTCTCTTTTCTTCTGCGTGTTCATGGGCATGGTAAGAAGTTCATATCTCTCTTCTGGTCAACGATAAAAGCGTACGGGCGCGTTTTCGCGTAATATCTAAATTAACTCGGAGTCTGAAGAAGTTAATTTATTGCTTGTATTTTTCTCGACCATTGTAAGAGATTTATTTGTTACAATTTCTCTTCAACGATAAAAAAACGAAGTGAAAGGTTCAATCGCAACATTTCACAGCATTTTAATATTGAAGGGCAGGGCACAAACTAGGTCGCACACTGGACGAGAAGTGCAGCGCGGTGCCAGCGCACACCGGACGCGACGCGATCAAGACCAAAACAGTTAATCTAATCACCATACAGGCAAAAGTTCACTGCAAGAATTAAGTTATGCACGTTAAAAATGTTTTGTGACAAATATGTTATTTAATGTAAAACTACCCTTACGAAAAATAAGTTTATTCAAGTGTGCTATTAGTATACTTCCTTTAAACTAAAAACAGGAAAGTATACTTTTTATGTACTTCTCAGAAATATACTTAAAATGACATTTAATTATACTTGACTAAAAGTCTAAATCAGGGTTCCTCAAATCTTTCCCTGGAGGTCCAATCTGTTGCAGAGTTTAGCTCTAACCCTGATCAAACTCACCTACCTGTGATATAATTTTCTAATGATCCTGAAGACTCTGATTAGCAGCTCAGGTGTGTTTGATTAGGGTTAGAGCTAAACTCTGCAGGAATGGTCCAGATTTGAGGATCCCTGGTCTAAATATATCTGAGCTATACTTGTGCTCCTAGAATCCATGTTTTCATTGTTATATGGTAGGGGGCGCTACTGTCAAGCTTTGGGGTGTTGGTTGACTCCATCTACATTTTAATTATCATTCTGAATCCAACTCATAGTTTTTTTTTCAGCTTTTTGTTCAAAATTTTGTTTATTTCTTTATTTTTTATTTATAAAACTTAAAAAATTGTTTAAAAAATTGCATGAAGCTAGAATAAAATTAGTTTTTTGTTTATAACCAAATATCCTGTTCTTCCTTTTGATGTTTTGTATGTTCAGATATACAAATTAATAAATAGGGACATAGAAGTACTTAAAGTATGATGTAACGTTTACTTTCAAGTATCGTTCAACGTTCAAGTATACTTACAGTATAAAACTACTAAACTAGTTGTTTACTGAGACTATACTTCAAATAAATGCTACTACAAGTATTTAACTAGTAGCCTAAACTATCAGTATACCTATAAGTTCACTTTTAGTATAGTTGCAGTACAAGCTGAAAACTTTGATGTAAACTTGTTGTGCAGTCTACTCAAAGTTTACTACTGGCATACTTAAAGTACACTTAAAAGTATATTTTATATACTAGAAAGTGGTCCAATTTAATCCCAATGAGTACTGAAGTAGTACACTTATGAGTATACTACTAGTACACTGGTATTTGTATACTCAGGCTACTACATAAAGTATACTTAAAAATATACTTGAAGTATACTAGTTTTTGGTAAGTGTATGTGGGTGGCGTTCTGTGGCGCGGCAGGATTTGATCGAAATACAGTTTCGATTTTGATTTCGACCTCCAAAGAATATAAAAACACTATTGCCCGGTTTCACAGACAGGGTTTAGACTAAGCCAGGATTAGGCCATAGTTCAATTAGGACATTGAAGTAAATTTTATAAACGTGCCTTAGAAAAACACATTACTGTTGTCCATCTTCAGACAAAACAAAGGCACTGATATATTTTAAGATCAGTCAGTGCAAGTTTTTTTCAATTGAAACAGCTCATACTTACATTTTAGTCTAGGACTAGGTTTAAGCCTTGTCTATGAAACCGGGGGAATAATTGAGGGAAAAAAAAAAAAAAAAAAAAAAAATATATATATATATATATATATATATATATATATATATATATATATATATATATATTGTGCCATATTCCACCCCCATTTCCAGGGGTGTGCTTTCACTCCTCCATAAATCAACAAATATCATTGTGACTTTTGCACAGTGGGGCGTGCTTGATTTATTGAAGTACATTAGATTTATTCATGTTTTTAAGGGAAAGGAAAGGGAAAGGGAAAGGGAAGTGGTGTGTGGCCAAGTATGGTGACCCATACTCAGAAGTTGTGCTCTGCATTTAACCCATCCAAGTGCACACACAGTAGTGAACATACACCCGGAGCAGAGGGCAGCCAATGTTGCAGCGCCTGGGGAGCAGTTGGGGTTTCAGTGCCTTGCTCAAGGGTCTCACCTTAGTCGTGGTATTGCGGGTGGAGAGAGTGTCCCCCCACCTACAATCCCTGCCGGACCTGAGACTTGAACCCATGACCTTCAGGTTACAAGTCTATCCATTAGGCCACGACTGCCCCAAAAGCGCTAAAGAGAACTTGCTTTTCTTTATGGGGATTTATGTGTATGCGGACAGAGATGGAAATAAACTTGAAATAAATATATCTTGAAATAAATCACTCATATAAAATTTTGGTCACATGGCTCACATAATCGTGTTAATTAATCGTGATTACAATATTGACCAAAATAATCGTGATTTTTGCCATAATTGGGCAGCCTTAATTTGAATTGTGAGTCGTATGGACAAAATTTTGTATATATATATATATATATATATATATATAATTCAAGAGTTTTATTTGTCACATACACAATTATATATGCCATTATATATATGCCGTCCATTGTTATGGCGCATATTCTCTACACTGCAAATTGAATCTCCTATTTACATTGTGTCTACAGTTATTTGTGCTGAACACAACACCTGAACAAAAACTTCAGCCATTTGAGCAGTGTGGGGATTCTAACTTAAATGGTAATTCTAATTGATCGGCTGTTGCGTTCAAGAAATAAGCATATATGTCATACATTGCTCTACGCTGCAAATAAATAGAAACTGATCTCCTAGAGCACAAATTATAACACACTGGAGAGTTTGCCAAATCTGCAATGAAATGCCATTATTACAGCTTTAACTGAGGGTGCTATTGAATTTATTTGAGGGTGCTTGGCATCCTGTAGCACCCCCGTAGAAATGGGCCTATTCCTAGAACTAAGCTCTTAGAAGTATGCAGTGCGAAAGCGCCTTTGTCACTGGTAGTTCCTATAGAACTACTCTGAAGTAGGAGCTAATTTAGTTCCCCTGAACAAAGTTCCTAGAACTAAATACGTTGCTAGCTCCTGCGGTGCAAACACGCCAAAAAGCAGGAACCTCAGCTAATAGTTGTAGGAACTATGAAAAGGATCCTCCAGTGTGAAAGCCCCTATGGGGCTCTAGAGGCTGGGAAACACTGGCCATCTACAAAGCCACTAAACACAACACAGAGCAAAAGTAGATTGTATTAGCCCTAGACTAACACCATAGTTTACAGTGTTCACTCATGTTTGCTCTGCAGTGTAATATTAGCATACTTATCTGAATGTCTGCAATCAGTCAGGAAAAACAGCTCAGACTATTTATCATATTACACAAACTATGTATTGTTTTTTTGTTTGTTTTAATGTGAACTGTTTAGTTTAGGGCTAACAAATAATTTTTTTTTTCATAATAATCCAGTAACAAAGTTGCTACCCAGTGAAACCACATATCCACATATCTATATATTGTAACACCATAGACAACATTTTGACTGGATGTTGAAAGTGACCAATCAAAGGAAAGGAGACTTCAGCCACTGTCCCCGCCTCCAAAATCAGAAGTAAACTTGATGAGCCAATGTTGAGCATTTGGAAAGCGCTGTTACAGTCATGTGCTAACCACATTTGTGCACGCAGAACAGAAAATGCTGCCTCTTGAGTGTGTTTTTTTATGTGCTCTTGAGAGAATAGTTTCCTGCACGCGGATACTATTCTGTGCACTTGTATCGTGTGTGCGAGCCTTGTTTTTATGAGTGCGAGATTTGAGACTGAATAAACGCCATAATGTTTCAGCTGGCCTGCGCTCTGAGGACAGACATCGAATGGCGCCTCCAGTGTGGGGTTAGAAAACAAAAATGTGTTCAAATTTTAATGACGTGTTCTTGTCCGATGTGCGACCCATAGGGCTAACTGTAATACATCTTTGCTGTGTTTGAAATAATCTCTTACACCCTCTGTCACTATTTCCTGTATTATTCCACTACAACCCGAATTCAGGAAATGTTGGGGCATTTTTTAAATTTGAATGAAATGAAAACTAAAATAATTTTATACACAATAGAACATACATTATATAACAAATGTTTAAACTGAGCAATTTTACAATTTTTACACAAAATGAGTAATTTCATTTCAAATTTGATGCCTACTACAGGTCTCAAAATTGTTGGGACGGGGTCATGTTTACCATGGTGTAGCATCTCCTCTTCTTTTCAAAACAGTTTGAAGACGTCTAGACATCGAGGTTATGAGTTTCTGGAGTTTTGGTGTTGGAATTTGGTCCCATTCTTGTCTGATATAGGTTTCCAGTTGCTGAAGAGTTTGTGGTCATCTTTGATGTATTTTTTGTTTAATGATGGGCCAAATGTTCTCTATAGGTGAAAGATCTGGACTGCAGGCAGATCTGGACTTCCTCTACTACGAAGCCATGCTGTTGTAATAGCTGCAGTATGTGGTTTTTGCATTGTCCTGCTGAAATACACAAGGCCTTCCCTGAAATAGACGTCGTCTGAAGGAGAGCATATGTTGCTCTAAAACCTTTATATACCTTTCAACATTCATAGTCCAAAACATGCAAGCTGCCCATACCGTATGCACTTATGCACCCCCATACCATCAGACATGCTGGCTTTTGAACTGAATGCTGATTACACGCTGGAAGGTCTCGCTTGTCTTTAGCCCGGAGGACACTGCATCCATGATTTCCAACAAGAATGTCAAATTTGGACTTTGAAACAGTCCATTTTAAATGAGCCTTGGCCCACAGGACACAACGGCGCTTCTGGACCATGTTCACATATGGCTTCCTTTATTCATGATAGAGCTTTAGTTGGCATCTGCAGATGGCACGGCAGATTGTGTTTACTGACAGTGGTTTCTGGAAGTATTCCTGGGCCCTTTTAGTAATGTTAATGACATAATCATGCCGATGAGTGATGCAGTGTCGTATGAGGGCCCGAAGACCACAGGCATCCAACAAAGGTCTTCAGTCTTGTCCCTTATGCACAGAGATTTCTCCGGTTTTCTGAATCTTTTGATGACGTTATGCACTGTAGATGATAAGATTTGCAAAGCCTTTGCAATCTGACGTGGAGGAACTTTGTTTTTAAAGTATTCAACAATCTTTTTTATGCACTCTTTCACAGATTGGAGAGCCTCTGCCCATCTTTACTTCTGAGAGACTCTGCCTCTAAGACATTCCTTTTATAACTAATCATGTTACAGACCTGATGTCAATTAACTTAATTAGTTGCTAGATGTTCTCCCAGCTGAATCTTTTAAAAATTTCTTGCTTTTTCAGCCCTTTGTTGCCCCGTGCCAACTTTTTTGAGACCTGTAGCAGGCATTAAATTTGAAATGAGCTCATGTAGTGGATAAAAGTGTAAAATTTCTCCATTTAAATATTTGTTATCTATGTTCTATTGTGAATAAAATATTGGCTCATGTGATTTGAAAGTCTTTTAGTTTTCATTTTATTCAAATTTAAAAAACATCCCAACATTTCCGGAATTCGGATTGTAATATAGTTCATTTGAAGGAGTGACTGAAAATGATTGAGCGAATTTGGATGCTGAGTATGACGCATGGGCTGCCTCGTTTTCATAGTTAGTGCTTGCTGTTTAATAATCACTTGAAACTTAGCAAGCTGGCAGTTCCAGTAGTAATGAAATGATTAATATTGAACTCTGCCATGGAAACTAACAAGTAGCATACCTCACTTAAAGTATTTAATAATGAATTAAAAGTAAATTGACATACCTGCATGATAATACGCGCTGTTGGAAGTACGGTTTGGAAGATGGCGAGATGTGGGATGCGGTAATTCATTTGGGACGACCCTCACAGTGAATCATGGGTATTCTCTAACCTTTAAGTTATTGGTCTCAAACTCACCCTGTGTTCCATTTGGAAGGGCTCATCTGGATTGCTGCATTGTAATTATCTGTTTATTTCTTCTTCATTTTTTTTCCCGGTGTTGATACAGGTATAGTGCCAGTGTCAGTGATGGAGGGAGATTCAGTCACTCTATACACTGATATTGAAACAATCCAACAAGAAGAAATTAGATGGTATTTTAATAATATTCCAGTTGCTGACATCACTGGAGATCAGAGTAAGAACTGTACAGATGTTCAGTGTAATAATGGTACAGAGTACATATTCAGAAACAGACTGAAGGTGAATTATATGACTGGATCTCTGACCATCACAAACATCAGAACCACAGACTCTGGACTTTATAAACTACAGATCAACAGCAGCAGCAACAGTCTTCTTCATCTCTTCAGTGTTACTGTCTATTGTGAGTCATTACTTGAGTTCCTTATCTGATCCACAGTTCTCTCATGCTTTGCAGTTTGTTTGTTGTTATCAGCAAAAGATCCTCCAGCAGCAGTTGTTTTGTGTTTCAGATGCTCCTGAACAAGAGAAAATGAAGACAAAGTCAGTAAAGGAGGGAGAATCTGTCATTTTAGATCCCGGTGTAGAAAAAACCACAAATTATTTGATGAAATGGCTTTATAATGACATTCGCATCGCTGAAATCAATGGAGATCTTAGTTTTATTTGTACAGATGTTCAGTGTTTATATGCTGATGTCAGATTCAGAGACAGACTGAAGCTGAATCATATGACTGGATCTCTGACCATCACAAACACCAGAACCACAGACTCTGGACTCTATTATTTACTGATAACCACCATCAGATTCATCATCGTAAAGAGCTTTAGTGTTAATGTCACTGGTAAGTGTTGTTAAGTGATGAAACTCTCAAAATATATTCATATTTGATGTTGTATCTGCGATAGTCTGATCAAATGTGTATTGAAAACTGTTTTGCATTTATTTCACTACTCTCAATCTTTATGATCTGTTGAAATTGACATTTTCACAGCATTTCATAATTTTAATAATTTTCTTTTGCTTATTTACATTTAGTTATTAGTAGTAGATAACGAAAAACGAAAAGCTAGTGTTAGAGTGTAAGATAGATACAAAAAAGACTAATAAATACAAAGAAGACAGATAGATAAAACAGAATTAGAATAGAGAGTGCTAGAGTTAGAGGGTTAAATAAAGATGGAAGAGATGTGTTTTTAGCCATTTCTTGAAGATGGCTAAGGACTCAGCTGCTTGGATTGAGTTGAGCAGGTCATTCCACCAGAAGGGAACAGTTAATGAAAAAGTCTGTGAAAGTGATTTTGCGCCTCTTTGGGATGGTACAATAATGCATCGTTCACTTGCAGAATGCAAGCTTCTAGAGGGCACACAGGTCTGAAGTAATGAATTTAGGTAAAGGGGTGCAGAGCCAGTGTTTTTTTTTTTTTTTTTTTTTGCTTATAATTACGCTTATTTCTTCAGGTTATGTTGATGCAGAAAGAGCATCAGTGATGGAAGGAGATTCAGTCACTCTACACACTGATGTTGAAATAAACCAACAAGAAGAGATTAGATGGTATTTTCATGACATCCGCATCGCTCAAACCACTGGAGATCTCAGTTTTATCTGTACAGATGTTCAGTGTAAATATAGTGATGAGAGATTCAGAGACAGACTGAAGCTGGATCATCAGACTGGATCTCTGACCATCATGGATACCAGAACCACAGACTCTGGACTCTTTTCTAATCAAGTCATCAGTGGCAACCGCATCAGTGACAAGATGTTCAGTGTTACTGTTTGTGGTGAGCCATTATGTTTACTATAGCAAGTTTTGTACATTTAAATCAGATCATTGTGTTCAGTGATTGTACAGTGATTCAAATTGCAGAGAATTGATGTAAAAAATATGCAAAATATGTTTATAAGCCCAGAATGTGGACAAATGTACTTTTCAGACTGAAAGTCAAGAAAGCCCCGAAAATAATTTTCATATCCACAGTTCTTTCATGTTGTGGAGTTTGTTTGCTGTTGATTTTGTTTCACCTGTTGGTTTGTGTTTCAGATGTTTCTGCTGCTGAACGAGATGAAATGAAGAGAAAGTCAGTGAAGAAGGGAGAATCTGTCACTTTAGACACTGGAGTGATAAAAAACCCAAATGATTCGATGACATGGTATTTTAATGACACTCGCATTGCTGAAATCACTTGGGATCAGAGTAAGATCTGTACAGATCCTGATAAGAGATTCAGAGACAGACTGAAGCTGGATCATCAAACTGGATCTCTGACCATCATGAACATCACAAGCACAGACTCTGGACTCTATAAACTACAGATTAGCAGCAGCAGAATCAGCATCAAAAAGAGCTTCAATGTCACTGTCCCCAGTGAGTATCATTTAGATTAGTGGTTCTCAATTCCAGTCCTGGGGACCCCCTGCTCTGCACATTTTTGCATGTCTCCCTTATTAAACACACCTGACTGAGATCATCAGCTCGTTGGTGCAATTCATGGATCTTTCCTAACAAGCTGATGATCTCAATCAGGTGTGTTAAATAAGGGACACATGTGCAGAGCAGGGGGTCCCCAGGACTGGAATTGAGAACCACTGATTTAGACCAGGGGTGTCGAACCCTGTTGCTGGATATCTACCTTACTGCAGAGTTCAGCTCCAACCTTGATCAAACACACCTGTCTGTAATTATCAAGTGCTCCTTCAGATCCTAATTAGTTGATTCAGTTGTATTTGATCAGGGTTGGAGCTGAACTCTGCAGGAAGGTAGACCACCAGGAACAAGGTTGGGCACCCCTGATTTAGACTTTTTTTTTCCTTGAGCAGTTTTAGAAAACAGTTTGAAATTTTTTAATCAACCTAGTAAATGTTTTCACTGTAGTCTATCTGACAAAGTGGACTTGGGCATTTCACACTTGAAACTCGTTCATTCTAAACCTTGTGAAAGCACAATCTTTGGTTATCTTGTGTCACGTTTCGCACTGCTCTAAAAATATGCCTTGGCTTAATGAAAGGGAAATGGAGTGGTGTGTGGCCAAGTATGGTGACCCATACTCGGAATTTGTGCTCTGCATTTAACCCATCCAAGAGTACACACACACAGTAGTGAACATACACCTGGAGCAGTGGGCAGCCAATGCTGCAGCGCCCAGGGAGCAGTTGGGGGTTCGGTGCCTTGCTCAAGGGTCTCACCTCAGTCGTGGTATTGAGAGCGCTGGACATTCACTTCCCCCACCTACAATCCCTACCGGACCTGAGACTCAAACCTACAACCTTTGGGTTACAAGTCCAACTCTCTATCCATTAGACCACGACTGCCCCTTAATGACCTTATTTGCATATTTGCGGTGTCATTGATTGGAAGAATGTGGTATGAAGTCTACGTATTGCTGACTGGTATCAAAATGTTTCTTTTCGGACTGCAAATGTAAGAGCGAAAGGTCTCTTTTTCACCTCAAATTATGTATTTTCTGTCACCATTTGACAATTTTCCCCCTCAAACACTGAAATGACTAAAGACAATACTCATCACAATCAATGATTCTGTCCACAATCGATGTCGACAAAGTTAACTGTCGACAAATGTTAACTGTACAGTTAACTGATGTCCCATTCTATTTCTGACATATTCCAAGCGCCAGGGTTCGAATTACAAAGTGGCTTTCGGGGGAGCCCTATTTTCCGATCCTCCCTGACTGACTTTAACGCTTTTGGTGCATGTTCGGGCATTTAAAACAATAGGTTTACAGTAAACCTATTGTTTACTTAACCGTTTACTTCAAAACGCAAGCGTCAGTCAGTGTTGTCAGTGTTAGGGCAAACAGCTCTGTCCACGGTTCTGAATCAACCGCGCTTAGGCCTACATCATGCAAATCATGATAAAAACAGAATAACTCACATAACAATCATAAAAAAAATGCATCAATATTAAATAGGATTAGGGCCAATCCTTACAAACGCACAGATCAAGTAAGTAATTCCATGATTCTTACCTTAAATCAGAAGTGACCATAGAGGCCTGGGGTCTTCTGTCTTTGCTTTCTGTCCTGTAACCCAGGATGTTGAGGGTCGCCCAAGTCTCGCTATCCTCGGTGCTGGTGCTGTCACTAGCAGCAACTTTTAGCGGCGGCGGCGGTAACACCGGCAAGCTAGTTGTAGCTGGTGCGCTGTCATCACTCCTCTTCGTTTGTTTTGTAAATCCAAATTGACTGAGGTTTGGCTGCTTTCTTTTTGACATTCTTATTAGTATCCACAGAGTGTTCCAAAAAACGAATAAAGTATGTTTTGAACTTGAAGTTAAGCTAACATTCAAATACCAACTCAGTGAGAAGTTCAAGTGGTGACGTAAACGTAGTAATTTCAGTGCAGCGCCGCCACGCATGGATGGTCACAGCAGGAGACACAGCATTGCATTTATTAGTGGAGACAGATGTTCGGAAATAGAAAAAAAACAAAACAAAACAGATGTTCGGAAATAGTAATGTAATGAGCGAATTAACACACAACATTGACACATTTTTAATATCATAATTTATTTCAGGAACCTTAATGTACAGAAAATCTAAATCTATATGCGACACAAAAAATGGACAGTGTTTTAGAGCTCCCCCTAAATGTCTCAAAGTAGGCTTTCAGGGGAGCCCAGGTCCTTTTCAGGGGAGCCGAGCTCCCCTTAGCTCCCCCGTAATTCGAACCCTGCCAAGCGCTCATGCTAATTCTGACACAAAGGTCGAATTGATTTACAACGGTCACTTTGTCATGTCTATGGTAGTGTATACACAGTGTTAAAGTTGATTATCAGTCTCTCACACAATTATAATACCTGTCTGTCTTCAGTGGTTTCAGATTCTGGTCTGTCTACAGCCACTTTCACAGGAACAGTAGTCCTATGGGTTGGTGTAGTTACTGTTTTACTGCTCTTTATTGCTGGTGTGATTTACTATCGCAAACGTCAAGCAAGAACAACGTGGTGAGTATTACATACAGGTGATTTAAAAAGATCAAAAATGTGTGATTTATTTGTGTGAGAATCTTTAATTTTGTATTTTTATTCTAATTTACCAAAGTAATGTGTGCTTAAGTTAGTTTGCTATAGTTTACAGATGATGTTGCAGACATGGTGATGCAGTTCAGTAAACAGGTACGATACTACAATTAATCTGCCGGTCTGCAAAATACAGTTTCAGATCTGAGAGTTGACCAAATGTTTTTGTGTTTTGTGTGGTTTGATTCAGAATTTATTGCATAAAGACATTAGTAATAACTGACTCAAGACTCTGATCTCATACTGTATTACCCACTTTATAATAAGGAACAGTGGTATGAATACATTTATATTTATATTTTATATATCATTTTATATATTTATATTTATAATACTATATATGTTATAATTATCATAATACCATTATATTTACCATAAACAGTTACAACCCACCTCTAGGATTAAGGATAAACACAAATGTTTTTCTTTTCTTTCTTTTTTCTACAGAAGCTTGAAAAAAAAAATAGAATTTTTAAAAGTTGAAAAAAAAAAAACTACTCTAGTAATATTTGTCAATACTATAAGCATTTTAGATGTGCAGGCTGTTTAGGAAAGATTAATACAGATTCTCAAATATCAGTCCTGTTCATTTCTTTAACCTTCTGTGCATCTGTTTTCTTGAAGATTGAAAAAGATCCTGTCGATGACTCCTGCCATGATTCATTGAAACTGACTAAAACTGAAACTGATGACTGAAACTGAGGATGCCAATGAGACATTAACTTTATTTAATATGTTAAAACTTTAATTGAAAGGGAACCTAAGAAAAATTTGGGAAACTAATAGTGTCATGATACCAATATTTCAGTATTCAGCACAAAAAAAACCAAACAAACAAACTTCACTTTTGACCCCAATTTCAACTGAATTCAAACTTATTTGCTATAATTCAGTTTTAAGTCATTTAAATAATAAATAAAAGTAGCCTATTTTTTTTATTTTTTATTATGTAACATAGCTTCAGAAAAGACAAAAAGTAAATTGACAACTAAATGAGTTTGAGAAAGCCTGACCAGAAAGTTTCAAGTAGTTTTATAAGCTATATGAGGAGTTAGAGGCAGAAATAGTAGTCTCATTATTGTTTTTAAATGTTTAATTGCTTTCTTGAACCAACATAATGAAGTAAAAAAAGAGAAAAACTTTATATCCAATAGAACAAAAAGAGCAACAACATGTTATTATTATTTGTATTTTTTAAAATAATATTCTTGCATATTTATTACAACTTTTAGACATTTGCATGAATTAAAAGTGTATCATGGTGCTTATTTTTGTAAATGTTCTCAGAAACAACATTCTACTGTCAGAGTACACCAAAGTACCGAAGTACTTGCCAGTCTCCTCACAAAAACCTTGGTGAAGCTTAAAATATAGAAATATTTTATATATTGCATTTTGTATGTATTTTATATTGTTATATTGCTTGTTGTGTAATATGCATAAGAATACAATTACCCTGCCTCATTGTTTGATGTATTTAGTTAATATATTATGTTTAATGTAATATTATTTTGTCACATATGGACAGTTATGTAACTGCTGCATAGGTATTGTATTTAAAATTCTATGACATTTATATGATGTCTTGCATATAAACCCAATAATACTTTGAGTTTTAGCCTGGAGAGTGTTGCAGAGTTATATGTGTGTGCAGAAGCGGCTCTACAGAGTTGAATTCAGGGTCAAAGAGATAAGGGAAAGACCGCTCTGTTGTTTAAAAGCTTTTATTAAGAGTGTGTTTTATTAATTAAAGAACAAAATAAAAATCACTCTGCTCAAATCTGTTCTTGAATAAATAATTTCTTCAGCTTTATAAGGATTAATCTATAAATATGTGGGAACAGTGGCTTATCTTGGGGCCTTCAGGGCCTTGAATGTTTCAAACAGTCTTTTGGGATCTTCAAATCTGTTCCTAATTTGTTCAAATATGTTCTTGCACACACCCTTAAAAAAGTTTTGATCTAATATTAATGTTACATTGTCACATTTATCCAAATAAAATGTAATAAAATATAGACCCCACGGCACTGTATTCGTATTTAAATATTGTTGAAGTCTGACACGATATTAAGCAGAACATTCAAGTATTGAATGAAATGCGTTTCTGTTGCTACATGAGAACATCTCAAAACACTGGCATATTTGACAAATACTGCATCTAATCCACTTCATCTGTAATGATCTGTAAAGTATGCAAACACTGAGAATCACTATATGGGAAGTTCAAAGTATCTCTGTTTTCAACAAGCCAGCGAGACGGAGGGAAGTCAGAGTGGGAAGGGTGTAAAAAATGAAGTGGAATGCAACCTTGCAGTCTGCTCCATATGCTTTGAAATCACTCTTGCAGTAGTTTGATACTGATCGCTTCAAGTTGAACACACCTGGGGCAAGTTCAGGCTCACACCGGTGCCCAACGTTTTGCTACGGTTGCCGGGTTGAACGACATGTTTCCTGGAAACGGTGTGCAACGGGGTTTGAGATACATTTTCTCTTGTTTGGTGGGTGTCATAAATGTCAGCCCAATGAGCAGCAACATGTATATAAACCACGCGGTATTAAAGAGACAGATCGCACAATGGGTCCAAGTGAAGCCGTTTAATATGTGTCCGCTGCAGCTGTTTTTTGTTTTGTACCTCTGTTTCTCTTCTCAGTATTTTGTTGAGCTGCTTATTCTGCCAAGTAGTTTATGCTTTTGTCAGTTCTTAGAGTTTAGAGCTTTTTTTCATGTTACTTGAGTTAAGCCAAGCTTGTTACCTCAGTCATTTCTTGTTTTGCATTTTTATTTTTTTATTATTATTTTACTTGTTCTTTTCCAGTCTTGATGTTTTTATCTTATTGCAGTTTATTTAATTTATTAAAAAATGTACTTTTTGTACCTCTCTGTCACGTTTCTTTGTTCTGTTTTGTTGTTAATTCCAGCGTTCCATCCATCCCTGATGCAGACTCGCTTTGTGCTGACAGAGCATGTCTTTATCTGTTCTCCTGCCTGGTCTTGTCCTCGTCAGTTCTTCCTGTTTTCCACTTGACTCTTCCTTGCCGCTTCTTTCTACCTGTGCCCTGTTGTATGTATGTTGTATGAAGCTAGCTGTTGTATGAATGCTAGCAAGTCGTATGAAGCTATCTGAACAAAATACATAATAGTTTCAAAAGTTTCAGATGTTTAGAGCTGACCAGCCTGGTTTAGATCAGGTTCAGCGTGCTCACAGCGCTCGATATTATAAGGTCCATCCAACTGGCCCAACGATATCCAATGGTTGGTGGCTGAAGGTTTCCTGTGTGTTCTGTCTTTTTGGTGCCTAAAGTACTTTAATTTAAAGGGTTACTCAACCCCAACATTAAAATTTAGTCATTAATCACTTACCCCCATGTCGTTCCAAACCTGTAAAAGTTTTGTTCGTCTTCGGAACACAATTTAAGATATTTTGGATGAAAACCAGGAGGCTTGTGACTGTCCCATTGACTGCCAAGCAATGAACGCTGTCAAGGTCCAGAAAAGAATGAAACACATCGTCAGAATAGTCCATCTGTCAGTGGTTCAACGTTATGAAGCAACGAGAATAGTTTTTGTATGCAAAGAAATAAAAATAACGACTTTATTCAACAATTTGTCTCCTCTGCGTTTCTCTGCTTCACCGTAGCATCGTTTTGGAGAATATCCTCTGGACGCAAACTGCGTATGCTATTCTGTGTCAGCTGGATCACAAGTATACATGTATACTAAATGTACTATTTATTAATTCTATATGTATTGTCAATGTAAATAACCTATAGCCTACACACACATACACAAAATAATATTAATAGATAGATAGATAGATAGATAGATAGATAGATAGATAGATAGATAGATAGATAGATAGAATGAAAGAACTTCTAGAAACGTCATACATCATCGAGATAGGAGGCGTAAGGAGCATCTCAAATTACGTTCACTATAGTTCAACAGTGTCGTTGCCATTAATGCAGGGGAACAGAGCACTTTTACTTTTGTGAATCTGCGATCATCTTTTAGCAAAAAAGTGAAAATGCATGTCTCTATTTTTCTCTTGTTGTGTTTGCGTGTGCATGGTAAGACATTTAACTTTTAATCTTTCTTCTGATTAATGATAAATGCGAACGTGGCACAGTTCTCTAGTATCAGCTCTATAGCTTTATATGCGACGGAGATGTTTTTATTGTGTATTTTGCTGGGCAGTTGTAAGCAGAGGAAGACAATGTACACACTTCCATTACTTGAGTGGATACAGATACTGCTGGTCAAATATTACTCCATTAAAAATAAAAGTTATAAAGACAGATTTTTCTTAAGTAGTAAATGTACTGAAGTGCTTGCTTTTAAATGTAGCCTAAGAACCAAAAGTAAATGTCCTTTTTTTATGTCAATGTACTCTTTTAAAGCATAATTAAAGATAAAGAGAATATTGTAAATGCCTTTAACGGCCATTTTATTTATATGAGATTAAGATTGAGATTGAGATTGGGTATTTTAATTGTAAATGAAACGGTAATTTAAGGGAAAAAAAGAAAACGTGGAAGCTGCTTCATGTTATACTACTCAGCTTTTCACTTTTTACTCCCATTTTAGCTACACAAGTTTTAAATATTAAGTTTAAAAAAAAATCATCTGATCTATAACAGTAATCTAATAGCGGCGCTAGGACGGGGCTTGATGGGGCACAACTTTGAGCAAGATGGTGAACGTCAGTCAATTCACTATAGAAAGTTAAAAAGAAAAAAACAATCTACTTTAACATATGCTGATAACGGTATATAACTGTCTTATTCCCTTAATATTTATCTTGTTAGTGAAAAACATGAGAAGAAACGTAGGCTATTTTGCGTTAAACAGGCTATTTCTGAAAATCGGTGCATGAAATAAAGCTGCTCTGAATTTTCATTGATGACTGCAGTGTTAATAATAATAATTATAGGCCTATAATTGATTGTATAAATGAACAGACCTGTCTTGAGTTGCGGTGAAATAATTCTGGGAAATCTCCCCTCTCAATTAAAAAAAAAAAAAAAAAAAAAATCTCTCTATTGTCTACTTTAAAGGAAACATAATTGCTTTA
Source organism: Barbus barbus (assembly GCF_936440315.1). Taxonomy (NCBI): domain Eukaryota; kingdom Metazoa; phylum Chordata; class Actinopteri; order Cypriniformes; family Cyprinidae; genus Barbus; species Barbus barbus. The sequence goes on along the minus strand of NC_136737.1, from coordinate 8,249,730 downwards.
AGTATATATATATATATATATATATATATATATATATAATTATTATTATTATTATTTGTTATCACATGAGAGGGGGGCAAACTTTTGTTGTTTTATGTGTTTGTAATTTGTTTTATTGTGAAACTTTTTGTGCTGCCAATTTGGCCAGGACTCCCTGGAAGGAAAGATTTTGCATCTCAGTGGGACTATCCTGGTAAAATACAGGATAAAAAATAAATAAATATAACATAAAATAAAAACGTGCAATGTTATGCCTCTGATGCAAATTACAATACATTATGCCTGATGACTACAATGAATAGCGTGTAGTATATACCTTTATCTATAACAATAACATTTAATTATGGATAATTACATGCAAGTTACCCTAAGCAAAAACCTAATCCTAACCCTAACCATATAGTAAGTACATGTAATTCATTCATGTTAGTCAGTACTTAAATGTATAATGACACTGCAACAAGGACATCTTAAAATAAAGTGTAATCTAATTTTGTTTGCCTTGTAAATAACTGTTTATTCTTCTTCAGGTTTTTTCAGTGCTGGTTCAAACACAGTGTCTGTGAAGGATGGAGATTCAGTCACTCTGCACACTGGTATTAAAATGAACAAAGAAGACTTTTTAATGTGGTTTTACGAGACAATCGTCATGGCTGAAATCACTGGAGATCTCTTTTATGTCTGCACGGATGTTCAGTGTGGTTATGGTGATGAGAGATTCAGAGACAGACTGAAGCTGGACAATCAGACTGGATCTCTGACCATCATGAACATCAGAACCACAGACTCTGGGCGTTATCATGTATGGACCTCCAACAGCAGTAAAACGTTGTTCAGTGTTTTTGTACATGGTGAGTCATTATGTTAAAAGCAAGTCTTGTACATTTAAAGAACAAGTTCACTAGTTTTCAACCTGCATTTTATTGTTACAGTACCTGCAACCACATATCTACAGAAATCCTAAGAGGCCATGGATTAACTTTTTTTTTTCTTTCTTGTTTTCTGAACATAAGTGGTTTTCTTGTGATCTCAACATAACAAAAGTTGTTTTTTTCATTATGATAACTTAATTTTCTCGATCTCGAAATAACAAATGCTGCAGTAATAGGTGGCAGTATAGACCTGAATATAACTGATGGGATATATACACCTGGGGCCTGGGCTCATATTGGGCCAGATTATACACATTTGGGATGGAATAAAGACCTTATTTCTTTATGATCCCTACAAATTGTACAGTATTGTGTTCATTACTGACAAGTAATTAATGTACTGTATGTTCTCTCTCTTGTGCTCTCTCCTCAAACAGCATCCCAAACTTGATCAGTTACAGCTTATTCTACATGACTAATAAAAATCACAAACAAATGCTTGGGGTGTTGAATGCTCAGTTGTTAGACATATTAATTGCAAAAAAATAAATAAAAATATTTAGCGTATTGTGGAACAAAATCTGTGATTGATTAGCCCAAATTTATATATTGTAGACTTTATTATTAAGCAAAGCAAACTTTTGGGGTAAATATCCACAAAACGGATAGTTTATCTATCAATCATATGCATGTAAAAGTTGCATTCTTTTACTATAGCAACAGTACCGGTGCATTGTGTCCATTGTGTTAAAAAAAAAAAAAACACACAAAAAAAACTTTTTTGTCAAGATCACAAGAAAATTAATTCATGATCACAAGAAAACAACTTATGTTATTGAGAAAATTAAGTGGTGATCATGAGAAAACAACTTATATCGAGATCACAAGAAAATACAGTTGAGATAACAAAACAAATATTATGCTGAGATCACAGGAAATCAAGTAAGAAACAGTAAAATTATCCATGGCCTCATATGACTTCCGTAGAGATCCCTGTTTATTTGTCAGAGAATTTGTTAAGTCTACATATCATACTTCCACATTTTAAATTGTTTTTCCCTTTGGTGAGTTTTTTATATTATTATTTATTTATGTTTTAAAATACAAAGATACAACAAAAAAATAATTAAAACAGCAACTTTTCTCACAAGCAGTTAAGTTATCTTCCCAATGCTTCTTTGACGCATTTGTAATGAGTGGTTGAAGTTTTGTGCAGATTGGACCAACGGTCTGGGAGGAGTTTCAAAAAGTATATATCTTGAAAAATTTGAAAATCAATTTCATTTCCAGTCCTTCAAACAGCTGTTGGGTTGTGTTTTAGGTTTTTTTTCTGAACAAGATAAAACGAAGAAAAAGACAGTGAAGGAGGAAGAATTTGTCACTTTAGATCCTGGTGCAGTAAAAAAAGAAAATGGCATGATGATATGGTATTTAAGCGACGTTCTCATCGCTGAAATCAATAACGATCAAAATAAGACCTGTACAGATGTTCAGTGTGAAAACGGTGCTGAGAGATTCAGAGACAGACTGAAGCTGGATCATCAGACTGGATCTCTGACTATCATGAACACCAGAACCACAGACTCTGGACTTTATAAACTACAGATCACCAGCAGAATCAACAATGTCAGCATCAGCAGCATAAACAGCTTCATTGTTATTGTCACTGGTGAGTATATTTGATGATACTCATTAAATATAACCATCTTCCATCTCATAAGTGTCTCATCCACTAAATGAAGTGAGAACTGTCTGTCTTGACTGCGCTTATTTCACTCGCCTGCTTTCAAGACAGAACATTTGGATTTTCATTTTTGGGTGAACTGTCTCTTTAAATAATTGTAGTGACACGACATAATATCATTTGTGACACGCCTTGAATCGGGCCACACCCCCTGATCATTCAGAGGTGGAAATTGGGCTTAAAATCAGCCATAAAATTGTACAGTGTGTGACCAGCCTAAGGAAACATGATGAAAATGAAGCATGTCTCAGTTATGCTGTAATTGCTCTTGTGTTTACTCATGTATGGTTACATTTATTTACATAACATGTATTTGTTACAATCTTTTGATTCATGATAACAACAAATGCCAAGTGTGATGCAGTTATAAATGACGTTCATCGTCATTTATATATGATGCTGATGATGATTTATAAGATCATTCATGAGACTCATGTTTTTCTGATAAGTGAATGTGTAAATCAATGATGTTATTCTGCTGTTTGTTTGCTTGTGTTACTTACATTATGAGTCCAGACATATTTCTTTACTCACTATCTTTGTGATCTGTTGGAAAACATTTTCACTGAACTTGTATAACTTTGTTTGGCTCATAATTAACTTTATTTCTTCAGATTTTTCTGGTGTTGATACAGTCAAAGTTGCAGTGTCTGTGAAGAAGGGAGTTTCAGTCACTCTGCACACGGATGTTGAAACAGACCAACAGGAGATGATTTTATGGTATTTTGATGGCTTTCAAATTGCTGAAATCATTGGAGATCAGAGTAAGATCTTTACAGATGATTGGGGTACTAGGAGATTCAAAGGCAGACTGAAACTGGATCATCAGACTGGATCTCTGACCATCAGCAACACTGGATACTCAGACTCTGGAATTTGTGAACTACTGATCTTTGGGATCCAAGTCAGTATAAAGATCTTTAGTGCTACTGTTGATGGTATGTCATTATGATCAAACGTTCTGTACATTAAAATCATACTATTTATTTATTGGTGTTAATTCTGTTTACCTGTATATTAATTCAAATACATATATTGTGCAAAAGCACTTTTCCTCTGAAAGTAGAATTTGTAGATATAACTACAATTTAGCCTACTAATATTATTATTATTTTACTTTTATCAGTTAGTTTAGTTCTGGACAAGGTGATTGTTTCTATAGGATCATCTCTGATCGTACAATCCTTAAATAATCATCTGTTTAAATATATCTGTTATTTTTATTAGTTCATTAATTGTCCAGATTGCAGAAGATTTGATGAATAAAGCATGAAAAAAAAAAAAAATTATATATATATATATATATATATATATATAGAGTCAACAAATGTTGCTTTTCAGTCTGGAAATGGAGAAAGCATAAAAAAAAAAAAAAAAAAAAAAAAAAAAAAAAAAAAAAACTGTACTATCCATAGTTGTTTCATGTTGTGAAATTTAGATTTATTATTTTCAGCAAAAGATCCTCCAGCATCTGTTGGTTTGTGTTTCAGGTGCTCCTGAACAAGATGAAATTATGAGAAAGTCAGTGAAGGAGGAAGAATCGGTCACCTTAGATCCTGGTGTAGTAAAAAAAACAAATGAAATGACGTGGTATTTTAACAACATTCTCATCGCTGAAATCAGTGAAGATCCCAAAAAGACCTGTACAGATGTTCAGTGTGAAGATGGTGATGAGAGATTCAGAAACAGACTGGAGATGAATCATCAGACTGGATCTCTGACCATCATGAACACCAGAATCATAGACTCTGGACTTTATCTACTACAGATCGCCAGCAGAAACAACAGTGTCAGCATCAGCAGTTTTAAAAGTTTCAGTGTTACTGTTATTGGTGAGTATATTGAGTAGTGATACTCATTAAATACATCCTTCTTTCGTCTCTTATGTGTCTCATCCATTACATTAAGTGAAAATTGCCTCTTGACTGCACTTTTTTTCATTCCTGCTGCTGCAATTTTGGTCTGCTTTCAAGACAGAGAATTTGGCTTAAAGACATCTCAATCAAGCTTAACTGCATCAACATTAATGAGGAAATAAGCATGTTTATTTCATAGAATTATGAATCAAACTGTCACGAGCTTGAACTCGGGTCTCTGGTGTGATGGTTGAGAGATCTACCACTGAGCCACGGAAGTGGAAATGTTGGACCCAAATGAAACACTTAAGGCATTATTCCAGGAAATGAAGATTTAATTTAAAAAAAGATTTTTGCAAGGATAACTCAAAAGTTCTTCTCGGATCGAAGAATAACAACATCAAAAACGATGAAAAACCAAAAGAGGAAATAAAAACTCCACGAGAGGAGAAAACAAAGCCATATAACAAATACAATCAAAGACAGGAACTCAGGATACCTTACTTGGGGTAGCAAGAGAGGCTTAGCGAGACCAGGCAGGACACACAGGGCGAAGACTCAAAAACCGAGTGGGGAACCAAGGGAAAGATACACAACTTAAATACACTGGGGGAAACAAGACACAGGTGAGCTGGATAACGCTAACAAGGCCACACGAAGAAGAACTAAGGCAAAGGAGAACACAGGGGACCTCTAAAGGCACAGAGACAAACTACAGGAGGAAGGATGCTGACACAAACATTGGGAAAATTGAGCATATTTCAGTTTTGCTCTCTCTTTTTGTGTCTCCTCATGCATGGCCGTGAACTCCAGTAAACTCAACCCAGATTGCTAAAGTGTTTTTAATGTTCAAGCAGCAGAACCACAGTTCACTCTAGAATCACTGTATTCACAATATAGCATGCCTCAAGTACCTTACTGCATTTATGAAACGGTTACCACACCAAACAAATATTAAAGCCAATAAATATGAAGTAAGTCACAGCTATACTAGCTTCATGGTACAGGGCCCAGGTTTCTCACCTCTGGCCCTTGAGGTCCAATTTCCTGCGAAGTTTAGCTCCAACCTTGATTAAACTCACCAAAACATACTAATCAGGGTCTTCAGGATTACTTGAGTTACTGGCAGGTGAGTTTGATCAAGGTTGGAGCTAAACTCTGCAGTGGACCTCCAGAATTGAGAACCCCTGATAGAAACAAACAAGGATTAGGAACACAGGCAGAATGAGATGCTACACTCATCTGATGAACATCGGATAAAAACATAGTCTAAGAACTGTTCTTGTGTAGTTTTATATGATATTTATATGACAGCATTCAGGACCAAAACCAACCATTTGTATAAATTACTTTCATCATTAATAATTTGGGGAAGTCGTGGCCTAATGGTTAGAGAGTCGGACTTGTAATCCAAAGGTTGCAGATTCGAGTCTCGGGCCGGCAGGGATTGTAGGTGGGGGGAGTGAATGTACAGCACTATCTCCACCCTCAATACCACGACTGAGGTACCCTTGAGCAAGGCACCGAACCCCCAACTGCTCCCCGGGCGCTGCAGCATAAAATGGCTGCCCACTGCTCCGGGTGTGTGTTCACGGTGTGTGTGTGTGTTCACTGCTGTGTGTGTGCACGTTGGATGGGTTAAATGCAGAGCACGAATTCCGAGTATGGGTCACCATACTTGGCTGAATGTCACTTCACTCACTTACTCACTTCATTTCTTCAGGTTTTTTTGGTGTTGATACAGATGGGGTGTCAGTGCTTGTGAAGGAGGGAGATTCAGTCACTCTATACACTGATGTTGAAACAGATGTACGAAAAATTATTTTATGGTATTTTAACGGCTCTCAAATTGCTGACATCACTGGAGATCAGAGTAAGATCTTTACAGATGATCGGCATACCGAGAGATTTAGAGACAGACTGAAACTGGACAATCAGACTGGATCCCTCATTATCAGCAACACCAGATGCTCAGACTCTGGAATTTATCATCTACGGATATTCAGCAACAGAAGAGGAAGCACCAGTAGAAAGATCTTCATTGTTGGAATATATGGTGAGTCTTTTAAATTGAAACATTATCACTAATGTGGAGGTTCTTTTTTGTTATGCATTATATATAATATATATATATATATATATATATACAGGTCCTTCTCAAAAAATTAGCATATTGTGATAAAGTTCATTATTTTCTGTAATGTACTGATAAACATTAGACTTTCATATATTTTAGATTCATTACAACACAACTGAAGTAGTTCAAGCCTTTTATTGTTTTAATATTGATGATTTTGGCATACAGCTCATGAAAACCCAAAATTCCTATCTCAAAAAATTAGCATATCATGAAAAGGTTCTCTAAACGAGCTATTAACCTAATCATCTGAATCAACTAATTAACTGTAAACACCTGCAAAAGATTCCTGAGGCTTTTAAAAACTCCCAGCCTGGTTCATTACTCAAAACCGCAAACATGGGTAAGACTGCCGACCTGACTGCTGTCCAGAAGGCCATCATTGACACCCTCAAGCAAGAGGGTAAGACACAGAAAGACATTTCTGAACGAATAGGCTGTTCCCAGAGTGCTGTATCAAGGCACCTCAGTGGGAAGTCTGTGGGAAGGAAAAAGTGTGGCAGAAAACGCAGCACAACGAGAAGAGGTGACCGGACCCTTAGGAAGATTGTGGAGAAGGACCGATTCCAGACCTTGGGGGACCTGCGGAAGCAGTGGATTGAGTCTGGAGTAGAAACATCCAGAGCCACCGTGTACAGGCGTGTGCAGGAAATGGGCTACAGGTGCCGCATTCCCCAGGTCAAGCCACTTTTGAACCAGAAGCAGCGGCAGAAGCGCCTGACCTGGGCTACAGAGAAGCAGCACTGGACTGTTGCTCAGTGGTCCAAAGTACTTTTTTCGGATGAAAGCAAATTTTGCATGTCATTCGGAAATCAAGGTGCCAGAGTCTGGAGGAAGACTGGGGAGAGGGAAATGCCAAAATGCCTGAAGTCCAGTGTCAAGTACCCACAGTCAGTGATGGTCTGGGGTGCCATGTCAGCTGCTGGTGTTGGTCCACTGTGTTTTATCAAGGGCAGGGTCAATGCAGCTAGCTATCAGGAGATTTTGGAGCACTTCATGCTTCCATCTGCTGAAAAGCTTTATGGAGATGAAGATTTCATTTTTCAGCACGACCTGGCACCTGCTCACAGTGCCAAAACCACTGGTAAATGGTTTACTGACCATGGTATTACTGTGCTCAATTGGCCTGCCAACTCTCCTGACCTGAACCCCATAGAGAATCTGTGGGATATTGTGAAGAGAAAGTTGAGAGACGCAAGACCCAACACTCTGGATGAGCTTAAGGCCGCTATCGAAGCATCCTGGGCCTCCATAACACCTCAGCAGTGCCACAGGCTGATGGCCTCCATGCCACGCCGCATTGAAGCAGTCATTTCTGCAAAAGGATTCCCGACCAAGTATTGAGTGCATAACTGAACATAATTATTTGAAGGTTGACTTTTTTTGTATTAAAAACACTTTTCTTTTATTGGTCGGATGAAATATGCAAATTTTTTGAGATAGGAATTTTGGGTTTTCATGAGCTGTATGCCAAAATCATCAATATTAAAAAAAGGCTTGAACTACTTCAGTTGTGTTGTAATGAATCTAAAATATATGAAAGTCTAATGTTTATCAGTACATTACAGAAAATAATGAACTTTATCACAATATGCTAATTTTTTGAGAAGGACCTATATATAAAAATAGAAAGCAGGCATTTCCTTTTATCATTACAATTCATTATAATCCAAAACAGCAGGCTGCTCTGATTAGTCATCTGGCCCAGCCTTCACTTCACTTTTCACTGCACTTTCCTGTTGTATATTCTGTTTGGCTCATAATTCTCAATTTCTTCAGGTTTTTTTGATGGTGATGATACAGATGGAGTGCCAGCATTCGTGATGGAGGGAGATTCGGTTATTCTACACTCTGGTGTTAACACAAACCAACAAGACAGAATTACTTGGTATTTTTATGACAATCTCATCGCTGAAATCACTGGAGATCTCAGTTACATCTGTACAGATGAACAGTGTGAAGATGGTGATAAGAGATTCACAGACAGACTGAAACTGGACAAACAGACTGGATCTCTGACTGTCATGAACACCAACAATACATATGCTGGAGTTTATAAACTACATATCATCAGCAGAAATGAACTCAGTAAAAAGAACTTTATTGTTGCTGTGTATGGTAAGTCATTGTTTATAAGCAAGTTGTATATACTTAGCATATTATTGTGTTTTGTAACATTTTTATTTTTATGCACTCTATGGAACATATCTTGGTCAGTATGTGGATTTTAATTTCAAAATTTAGTTAAATGATTTCAAACATTTAGTTTAAGAGTTTCAACCTAGTTGAAATGACTGATCTTGTCATTCCATCTCAGAATTACCTTAGAATGTGTTATACTCATTTTTTAGGTTTATCAGGAATTCAATTTGCAGATGATCTTATAAAAAAAGAAATGGAATTTTTTCAGACGGGAAATCAAGAAGCACAATCAAGAACACAAAAATAACTCTCATTCATAGTTATTTGATGTTGTTGAGTTTGTTTTCAGTAAAAGATCCTTTAGCGGCTGTTGATTTATGTTTCAGGTGTTGAAGGACGTTACATTAACGTGTTCAGCGATGAATCTTTTGCTCTAGATCCTGGAGAAGTAAAGAAACCAAATGATTTGATGACATGGTATTTTAATGACACTCTCATCGCTGAAATCACTGGAGATCAGAGTAAGATCTGTACAGATGATCAGTGTAAAGAGAGATTCAGAGACAGACTGAAGCTGGATCATCAGACTGGATCTCTGACCATCACAAACACTAGATTAAATGATTTTGGAGTTTATAAACTACTGACAAGCAGCATTAGCATCAGCATCATAAAGAGCTTCAGTGTTCGTGTGCTTGGTGAGTATCATTTAGTGATGATGCTCTCTAAATATATCCTGTGATCTTGTAGGTGGCTGCTGATAGAGAGACAATTCATAAGAGCACTGCATATTCAGTGCTTGCCCAGTTATGTGTGAGAGCAAAAGAAATCCACATGCAACAAGACAGAACTACTTGGTATTTTTATGACACTCATCACTGAAATCACTGGAGATCTTGGTTACATCTGTAGAGATGAACAGCGTAAAAATCCACATGCAAGTAGAGAGATTCGCTCTCATGCATTGCATGGACGTGCCCCCACATTACAATAGCATTTGTCATTCAAAACAAAGCCATAATCCACCACTAGCAATGAAAGTTGTCCTCCTCTGACTGCAGCCACCTACTGTTTATTAAACCATTATGAATCCAGATATATTTCTCTACCCATTTTCACAGCACTTTTCTGTTGTATAATTTATAATTATCTGCTCACTTCTTCAGGTCGTCACATTTTTAGTACATCTGAAATACACGTGGCAGTGGGAGATTCAGTCACTCTACACACTGATGTTAAAACAGACCAACAAGAAAATATTAGATGGTTCTTTAATACATGCATAGCTGAAATCACTGGAGATCTCAGTTTTATCTGTACAGATGTTCAGTGTAATAATGATACAGAGATATTCAGAGACAGACTGAAGCTGGATCATCAGACTGGATCTCTGACCATCAGAGACATCAGAAATATAGACTCTGGACTTTATAAACTACAGATCAGCAGCAGCAGTGGCACCACATTCTTAAAGTACTTCTTTGTCAAATTAGTACATGGTGAGTATACATGGATGTGATCTCACATTACAATAATAAATCCTCAGCATATGTTATTCAACATAAAGTCATAATCCACTACAGTAAGAATTTTTCCATCTTGACTTCTCTTATTTCAGTCTGACTTAAGCCACCTGTTGCAAATTTTTCAGGTCATTTTTTTTTTTTTAATTTCAGATTTATTTCTCTACCCGAAATCTTCATGATCTGTACACAAACATTTTCACAGCACTTCCGTGTTGTTAACCATTTATTCATGTATTTACTGCTCATTAAACCAGTAAAATGAATATACTAAACTGACCGTTTCTTCTTCAGCTTTGTTTTGTTTTAATAAAGTCAAAGTCTCAGTGTCAGTAACGGAGGGAGATTCAGTCACTCTACACACTGGTGTTAAAATGAACCAACAAGAGGATATAGTATGGTATTTTAATGATGCTCGTATTGCTGAAATCACTGGAGATCTCAGTATTATCTGTACAGATGTTCAGTGTAATGAAGATACTGAGAATTTCAGAGACAGACTGGAGCTGGATCATCAGACTGGATCTCTGACCATCACAAACATCAGAACCACAGACTCTGGACACTATGAACTATATATTAATGGCAAAAGTGAAAAAGTCTTCATCGTTGCTGTACCTGGTGAGTCATTGTTTAAAATCATGTAAGTTCATTCACTGAGTGTTCAGTGACAATCAAGGCTATTAAAAAAAAAAAGAAAAAAAAAAAAGAACAATTTGGTGAGAAATGTGTAGCTTTAAGAGGATAGTTCACCCCAAAATGAACATTCTGTCACTAGAGGAGGGTCATAGAGCTCTCGGATTCATCAGAACTATCTTAATTTGTGTTTCAAAGATGAACAAAGGTCTTACAGGTTTGGAATGACATGAAGGTGAGTAATTAATGACAGAATTTTCAGTTTTGGGTGAACTATCCCTTTAACTACAAATTTAATTCCATAGGATTTTTGTTTAGATATTAGTTTTTCATAAAACCAATTATTATTTCATACTCATTGTTTTTAGTTCACCAGGAATTAAAACTGCAGAGGATCTGATATAACAAAAAAGTATACAAAATGCTTATAGAAAAAAAAACAATGAGGACAAATGTTTCCCGTAACACTTTCTAGGAAGCCCATATTATCATTAGTACTTATAAGTGGTCTTTGTGTGCTTCAAGTGAAGTAGCATAAGAAAGATGGCAAGATGACTTATAATACATTATAACTATGAGAAATATAATCTAATTTAAATGGATGCAACGTGTTCACTGAGTGCTATAAATCATCATGCTTTTAAAAGCTATAACCACAAATAAGAAAATATTATAATACATTAAAACTGTTCTTATCAATATTCATGAGATAAAATAACTCGTTTTTATTTATTATTTTTTTTTATAATGCATTATGCATTATTCATTATAATGCCTTAAGAATACCGTTATGTATTATAAATATGGGCTACGAAGAAAGAGTTACCATGTTTCTTTTCAGACATGAAATTCACATAGAAATGCACTTTTATGTTGTGGATTTGATTATTATTTTCATCAAAAGATCCTCCAGCAGCTGTTGGTTTGTGTTTCAGGTGCTCCTGCTGCACTGATAAAAGATGAAATGAAGATTAAGTCAGTGAAGGAGGGAGAATCTATCACTCTATATCCTGGTGAAATAAATAAACCAAATGATCTGATGTCGTGGTATTTTAATGACACTCTCATTGCTGAAATCAGTGTAGATCAGAGTAAGATCTGTACAGATGTTCAGTGTAAAGATGCTGATGGGAGATTCAGAGACAGACTGGAGGTGGATCATCAGACTGGATCTCTGACCATCACAAACATCGACACCACAGACTTGGGACTTTATAAACTACAGATCAGCAGCAGAAACAGCAGCTTCAGCATCAGCAGCTTTAAGAGCTTTAATGTCATTGGTGAGTATCATTTATTCATTAAGGTGCAGTTTTCACAGCAATATATTCTGTTCACAAAACCAGAGTTTTCCTGTGAATATTGATTTCTGTTGAGAAAGAGCTGATGCTGTTGCTGTTTTAGCTGCTGTTCCTCAAAAACCCACCAGATGGCATCATTTACTTTATAAATCAATATAATACAACTGATGACCAAAAGTAAAGTAAAAAAAGTCGTGACGTATTGTCAAGTATGGTGACCCATACTCGAAATTGGTGCTCTGCGTTTAACCCATCCAAGTGCACACACACAGCAGTGAGTAGTGAACAAATGCGCACACACACGCACACACACACACACACACACACACCGTGAACACACACCCGGAGCAGTGGGCAGTCATTTATGCTGCGGCGCCCGGGGAGCAATTGGGGGTTCGGTGCCTTGCTCAAGGGCACCTCAGTCGTGGTATTGAGGGTGGAGAGAGCGCTGGACATTCCCTCCCCCCACCTACAATTCCTGCCGGCCGGGGACTCGAACCCACAACCTTTGGATTACGAGTCCGACTCTCTAACCATTAGGCCACGACTTCCCCCAAAGTAGAAAGATGTAAAATATTAGCTAGAAAAACTGGATGGATTGTCATTCACACAGTAGTACTAATGACTGTTTCTCTTCAGCTGTTCCAGATTCAGGTCTGTCTTCAGCTGCTGTAGCAGGAATATGTGCTGCTGCTGCTGTTCTGCTGCTGTTCATTGCTGCTGCTGTGATTTACCATCACAAACACCAAGCAAAAAGAAATGGTAATGGTACAAACAGCTAATTTAACAAGATGGAAAAATACAAAATTTATTGTGTAAAAAGAATCTTTAAAACATTGCATTTTTATTCTAATTAACCAAAGTAATGTGTGTTTAAATTGTATTATTTTTCAAATAGACATCAGAAAGCAAAGCAATGACCAGGTAAGATACTATGAGACCTAGATAAAAATGCTTATAAATTTGACAAGCATGTTTAATCTGTAATTTTGCTCAGGTTTAACATATTTAATAAAAGTTTGTTTATTTATTTATTTATTATACAGGTGAATGTTGGAGAAGTTTTGTCCCCTAATCAGAATGACTCTCTACTCATGGACACTACTAATGGGACAACTCCTAAGCAGACTGTGACTGAGACACCAATGTAACATTATTCATTATTCAATCACTTACGCAACATTTATTTGACAATATAATTTTTTTTTTTTGTTGTTTTAATAGAAAAATTATTTTAATTAATATTAGGAATTTCACTGTAGATTTTGAGAAAAAAAAGGCTTTGAGATTTACGAGTATATGATAAATGTAATGCCTCAAAATCTATAACTTCTGGAAATAATCATGGTTATCAGTCTAACCTTTATGCAGCAGGACTAACTGTTGACTAAAATTGACTAAAATTAGACTGAAATGCCCAGACTTTTAGTCAACCAAACTTTACTGGAAAAACAGGATAAGGTTGACTGAATAGAAACACTAAATATTACATGTGACAAATCTTATACTAAATTCAAAATGAACACTAAATAGCAGCAGGCTTTACACCGAAAGATGTTTTCTCTGTTTGTTTGTGGTGTCATAGCTTTGTCGTTAAAGGTTGACTGTTCAAACCCAGCAAGGGTTGGCCCATGAAATCTCACCATTGTGTCCTTGATCAAACTCCAAGTGTCAGAAACTGAACCTCTAATAACTGCGCTGAAAGACACCATGGAGAGAAGCAGCAACCAAATGACAAATGTTTTATATTTTATGTTCAAAAACTATTACTAACTGCTGCACAAGCCTTTTACTAGTATTAAACATTTGAAAAACAGCCATATGAAATTATTAATCATATTTATTAGTTATATATATTAATAGTTTATTCATAATATGAATATGTAACTTCAGATGTTTGCCAGTTATCCATACCATGAGTTAGGCTATTCTTTGTATTTTGTTGTAACAAAAGTATTGTAAAAATTCTGCATTTTCTAAAGCATTTGAGCACATAAACACTATTTTTATATGGAAAGGAAATTGTACAATCTTTGTATGGTAATGTGATGTACCATAACGGTTTATTTATTTTAGCCGTATACTTCAGAAAATTTAGCAGTGGATCAAAAATAACATTGTTTTACAATATTAAACAATGTTTTAATAATGTAAAGCTGTAGCCGCTGGCAGCTGGTGGACAATTTTCCAAGTAGGGTGCCACATCTAACAATTTTAACATGCATCCCGGTATGATTTATTCCAGTGTAACAATAGGAAAAGTAAGACTTGAAACATTTTAAATAAAGATAATTATTTTACCAAGTTAAAGATTGGGGATGAGTCCCACAAAACTATTTCTGCAATCTTTTTTCAAGATAAATTAAAACATTTTTATAATTTTCATAATTCACTATTTATGTGTGCAAAAACTTTGAGGGAAAAAATAAATGTTACATTTGAGCAATTTCTATACATATATATAAATAACAAGTCAAGCTGCAATACCAAACAAGACCACACGGAGATGCCAACAGACCACTATACCGCCTTAACCTTTCAGAATTATTCAACAGAGCAGAACACTAATTTTAAAAGTAAATAAAAACATTCTGAATTTATGGAATGTGGTGATCTGAAGGCAGCTCAACGTGACGAGTGAACTGTTCCTCTGTCAGAGTTAGTGTTGATGCCCATATGTAAACACCACTGACCATTGCAAACTCCTATAAAAACACGCTTCTTCAGCGAGTGTCCATTATAAAACATTTGTCAGACATGCGACCAAATGTGCTCTGGCAGATAGCGATCAAAGAGCGCGCATTTTTTAGGGTGTTTGCTCATCTGCAATACGTCTATAGGGCGTTTCCTTTTAGATGTCAAATAGACATATATTAGATGTCTTTAAGATGTTTATGATTTAGAATGTATGTAAAACTTACATCTGAAAGACGTCTGCCAGACGTTTGTAGACAGCAGATGCTTTCCAGATCAAGAGATCTTGCAGACGTACGTGTGCTATCTGGGATATGATCACACATCATGCGAATTAAGTTAGATGCTATTTGCAATTGTTCAATTAAATGATAATAATGATGCACCTTGTTAGTACCTGCGATTGTTGATCAGTTAGTACACTGTAAGAAAAATATCTAGAAAAATGGAAAAGGTCATGACATTATCCGTCATCCTTTATCCGTTGTAACCATGTAACCCGAAATCAATGAATAATTTAAAATGTAAAAAAAACAGTGAAAAATCAATACGGAATATTATCATAGTAGGTGCCCTATTTTAGACTTTTCTTAGAGTGTAGCACACTAACTAATACCCAGCTATAATTATAATTGTTCAGAATGTTTACTAGTTACTAAAAAAAAAAAAAATCAAAAATGTGTAAGTAGGCCTACTCAATAATTCAGTGTTGTGTTTAAAAGTACAGTTATTCATATTTTAATATTATATTATGTATTTACATCATTTTACGAACAAATCTAAATTAACAGAGATTTGATGTAGTAACAATTTTGCATCATAATTACGTAATAACGTCATCGCGCCATGACATTACAACGTTATTTAGCAACTTTTTAGCAACAAATCAACCTTCCTTTAGCAACTTCCCTTGAAAATTTGTTGGCAACACTGAACATAATTTATTGACGGGAAGATGGGAAACAACAGAAGAAACTCTCATTGCTCACAGAGAAATAGTGTCACGATACTAAGATTTCAGAATTATAGGTTACTTGTGAAATTTAACCTCAACACCAATTTCAACAAATTAAAAAAAAAGTTATACATTTGAAAAAAGTAGCCTAAATACTTTTGAATTTAATAATACAGTAAATCAGCAACAACGCAAGAAACAAAGAAACACGTTCACCAGAACCAAGAGTGCTTGATGTTCTTCAGTATGTTATTAAAGCTGCCCATCTCACAAAAACTTGAATCACAACCTCAGTAGAAAACAAAATTTGGGTGCCTTCTGACCTGAGGGAAATAGTTTTTAGGTATTTTATATATGTGCTTGTTTCCTGTAATTTGCATCAAGTGCCTTACATTTATGCATGTATAAACACTTCTTAAAATGAAAAGGAACTTTGTAATTCGTAAGATCTTTGTATGTTTAGGTGACAAGTGTCATTAAAACAGATCTGATTTACTCATAACACTTCAAATCTGTGAGTTGTTTTGTTGTTGTTGTTTTATTAGAAATAACTAAAGTAAGCCACATTGAATGATCGGATCAGTGTCTCTGTATATTCTGAAATGTGATTTTAACACTGATGCACTGAACTTTCAACTTAAACATTTTAGGATCCAGCCTTTGACCTTAACTAAAGTTAACTTAGCTGTTCCACTCCACCCTTAGCAATAAACAGAATATAACCATACATTTTTAAAACCTGTTTTTTGTTTGTTTGTTTTTTTTTCTTCACATATTTATATTGGATGAAGCGGTGAAGGCTGTTCTTGGAAAGCTGAATTCTTAGTTGGGACTCTAGATGGCATGCCAGTACAGCACTGCAGCCATACACTTTTTTCTCTCTGATAAAGATCCCATATTAAATTTTGATTGTCTATATCAGGAACAATAAATGTAGTAACTACCAAACTCTGGTTGCCGTAGTAGATTGCTTTATGCTTTATGCATTTTATTTTTCTTTCTTTTTTTAAAATAACCATACTAACGTAACGAAACGTCAGTACGTCAGCATCTGCAGTGAGTAAGGAGTTTTCACTTTCATACCAGCCTCTCATGAGATGTAAAGGAACAAGAGTGCGTTTACATCGCTGAATCTGCATTCATCATGGAAATCAAGCATGTCTCAAATTTGCTCTCGTTGCACATGTTTTTAATCGCGTACGGTAAGTTATGTTTATATCCTACTCGGTCAATGATAAAAGCGAACGTGAGGAAGTTTCGTTTATCAGCGCTATTTGATTTAAACATAAATTATAGTATTGATTGTATTTTGTTCGACCATTGTAATACATTCGTTACAATCTCTCTTCTTCTACACTGAAAAAAAATTCATTGAATTTACAATTTTTTTTTTAAGGTAAGTGGTTGCAATCGAATTATTTTAGCTAGCCTACTTTTAAATAAAAAATTTATTTGACTTTCAACACACACATATATATATTAATTAAATGTAGCTAAAATAAATTGTTTTCAACCACTTACCTTAAAAAATAAATAATATTAATATATTTTATTTTTTCTGTGTAGGCCTATAAAAATGAACGACGCACGTTACGGCCCATATCAGTTTCAGAGGCGTTGGAGAAAAATATTCTAGTCTTTCGCCAAACTCTCTGTAAGGGGTCTCTGTTTTTGCTCCGGTCGAGTGACAAAACTGATCAACTAGACTATTTTGAATGTCGCTTTGGAGAATGCAAATGCAAATAAAAAACTTGATCTATTTGTGGGAGATTCAGTCAGCAGGAGTAAGAAATAGTAACTACCCGCAATCTTTATGATCTGTAGAAGACAGGGGCGTAGCCATCATTTCAAAAGTGGGGGGGCGGAATGTCTAGTGTTATATCTATTTTTTGGGGTTTTTGTCAGTTAACCCTTGTCTAATTGACAGGTTTTATTTTTAATCATACCTTTTTGCTTAATATGCTTTATGATGATATTATTATATGTGATTATAAAACAGAAGGAAAGAAAGAGAGAAGAAAGAAAGCAATACAACAGCTTGTCACTGGGACAGTACCCTTAAAATCACATCTTTGTACCTTATTTACCCCAATAAGTTTCATTGTAGTACATTACGGTAAATATTGGTACTCTATATGTGCACCTTTTTGAGTATAAGTTACAAAGATGTCCTTATAAGGGTACTATTGTTTACATATTTCAGATTGTATTTTGTGAGTGTTGTATGTACATTACATGGCACACAGTAATGGATACTTGCACATTCACATACTCCTTTATTCTGTTCTGTTCTATTATACATTAGTCTGATTAGTCTATGTTAAAATAAATATCATAGACAATGCTGTAAATAATCTTTACCTCTGAAGCGTCACTGAAACTTTCTGTCTCATTCACTCTCATCTGTGAATTCACTTCTGCCTCCGTCTACAGCAAATAAAGCAGTGTTTGAAACATACAGGAAATAGTGACATACAGAAGAAAATAACACATTAAGTACTGCTGGACAATAACCAATCATTTGTATCCTAAATTATTTTTTAACACTTTAGAATGGGGAACATATTCACTATTAACTATGACGTTTGCCTCAATAAACTCTTAATTTACTGCTTATTAATAGCTTGTAAGGTAGTCGTTGTAAAGTTTATGATTATGGGATGCAGAATATAGTCATGAAGAATACAGAATTAATATGTGCTTAAGTGCTAATAAACAACCAATATGCAAGCTAATAATTACCTACTGTAGTTAAAAATGATAGCTGAGTTGTTCATCATACTAATGTTATTTTTTATTTTTCTATATTTGACTAATTATGTGTTTTCTATGATTGGTCCATATATAATCCTACAAACGCTTGTGTATTAATATATTTTATACAATGTAAAAACAGCCAGGTGTTAATCAGTTCTTCTCACCTGTGAAGTTTGATTTTCTTGTGTGTCGTCCTGATTCTGCTAACAAACGGGATGACTGTTTCTTGTTCATTCTTGACACATAAAAACGTAAAATTAGTGCAATAATGACAGAGCACCACTAAATGGAGATCGGTCCTGTATCAGATCGTCAGTTCTTGCACTTGATTGAAATACATCATGTAGAATTGAACATTAGAGTTAAACATGTCACAATGCAAATGCTGTAAAATCTCAGTTCAACATGATCTTTATTCTTATTTGAAGGGTTCTGATAACATACATACGTGTTAAAATAAAAGACGTTACAAAAGAGTTACGGGAAAATACACTGAAAATAAATAAGTGCATGTTTGTCCAGGCAGCTTTTTTTTCTCCATATAATGAACATCAAAACTTGCTAATTATTTAACAAGAGCAATAGGCAGAGTCACTGAACACCGTGCAACACTATTCGGATATACATGCCAGCTTACGCTGCTTGACTTTTTCGTAAAAGAGTTTTTCGGCGTAGGCTATTTTAATTTGTTTCCACTGAAAACAATGCAAGTGTTTGCGCAAGTGCGTCCATGTCCTGCAGAGCGCGCTTTAGCTTCCACTCTCCACATAAACTCAGATATAGGCTAGCGCACATTATTATTATAGCGCAGGTTTAACGTTTAAACATTGTTATATACTTGAACTGTTTTAGTATATCTATAGATTTTATTTTAGGCAAGTCGTGATGATATGAGAAGGCTAAATTGATCAAATAGGCTATGATCAGCTCATGCCGCTGGCCGCTTGGTCGTTACTTTAAAAAAACAAAAACCTAGGCTATTTAAGAACAAAAATGCTCCAAACGTTTTTCTAAATTAACTTAATAAAAGGACAAAACGAAATATAATCATTTTGCCATTACACACAAAACTGAACTATTTTAATAGCCGAAACAGTAGTATAAACTGTTTTAGGAGAAAAGGGGAAAAAAAGACGGGCTCGGGTCGGTAATTCTGATAAGCTGTCGGACGTGGGCCGGGCTAGGGCCTGAGCGTCTCGGGCCAGGGCCGGGCTAGGGACTCAGCGTCTCGGGCCAGGGCCGGGCTATAGGGCCTAAATTTGAAGCCCGTGCAGGGCTCTACTGAGTGACTGATTGCCATGGAAACGTAAACGTCATGTATAAATCTCGTCTCTTTTCATTTGAAATCATTCTGCATTTATATACATTGCTCCATTAAAACCTCAACATGTCGAGAACACAACTGTCCAATGAAAAAGTGGGGGGGGGACACGTCGCCCGCGTAATCTACGCCCCTGGTAGAAGCACGTTTTCACAGCACATCTGTATATGATTTTATTTGGCTTATGATTAGCCTACCTGTTTATTTCTTCTACAGGCATGTCTGGTGTTTGGACAGAGGAAGTGTCAGTGTTTGTGATGGAGGGAGATTCAGTCACTTTTCACACTGGTGTTAAAACAAACCCACAGCTCAGAATGAAATGGTATTTTAAAGACATGTGCATAGCTCAAATCAGTAGAGACTGCAGACTGACCTGTACAGATGAGCAGTGTGAAGATGGTGATGAGAGATTCAGAGACAGACTGAAGCTGGACAATCAGACTGGATCTCTGACCATCCTGAACACCAACATCTCAGACTCTGGACATTATGAACTGAAGATCACCAGCAAAACCGGCAGAATCAGAAAACAGTTCTTCATTGTTGCTGTATATGGTGAGTTGTGTGTTTGAAACCAAATCTTGTACATTTAAATCACATTATTTATGTGTTTAATGATATTTTTGCTGTGCCATTTAGAGGTGTTTATTTTCTTTACCTCTATTATTATATTTCAATTTAAATTTAATATAAAATATAGAGTAGGGACTGCATATGGTATCTGTTGCGAAAGATCAGACTCCATTTGCAGCTTTTAATAAGAATGGACAAACAGGAGTCAAACACCAGCAAACTGAACAACGGAGACGAGACGGAGACAGAGTCGAGAATCAGGCAGAAGGTCAAGTCAGGCAGCGAGAATCAATAGTCCAGTGAATCCGAGCCGGGGCAGGCAGAGAACAGCAATGTGAAACAGTCCAAGGGCGAGAGGTATAAGTTACAAAACAAACACGGGTCTATAACACTCGGAAATGACAGCCAGGGCAAATCAAGACTTCGCAGTGTGGTGCTGTGTGTGAATGGCTTATGTGTAGCATTCCCGGCTGAACAGATGCAGTTTACTCTCAGGGACTGATATTTATAAAGAATTGTATTCCCAGAAACACCTTAAGAGCTAAATGAAAGTAAACAAACATTAGACATCTCACTGCAAATTATACATTTCCATAACAAACACACGAGAATACACATTTACAATCTAATTGTCTTTGTACTGGCCTTATTGTACTGTAGTAAACCTGAATATGAATTATAAATTGTTTTAATTGCAACAATCTCCTTTTAAAGTGCTAAATGGACTAAATGACAAGTGAATTAACTGAATTATATTTGTACAGCTGACGATCTCAATTCAGAGAGAAAAACCTAAAATGTATGAAATAACCAAATAAAGGCCTAATTTCCTGTAAACAATCTATCAGATGTTCAAATCAAGAGAAACGAAACAAACACTTTAGTCTCTCAAAATTTAGCATGCAACATAAAATTAAAACGCTACCTTGTGCCCTTCATCAGCCAGGAGCTAAGAGGCAGAAAGAAACCCTTTTTAAAGCTATATTTTCACAGTTTGGAGAACCCCCATCTCACTTCCCTGGTAGCGTTAATCCGAATGGCGTGTCACGTAGAAAGTGCGCCAACATACACACAGCGCGCCGCCGCACTTCCTTTTATCGACTTCAAAGTAAGAGCATGTGTGGTAAGTAACGGACGCTCTTGTAAAACAAAAAATACAAATACAATGTCAACATTAAGCATTCAGCGAAAAACATTAATAAACCAAAACATAAACAAATAAAGAGTTTTTTAGCTCAGGTTTAACATTTGGCTCAGGTTTAGTAAGAGTCCTCTTTTGAGAAAACCTTTCTCAGGTATTCCATGACCACACCGCCCTCTATGGCTGGAGATAAAGGAGACGGCCCACTTCAGAGATAGGGAGATTTAATGGTCCTTTACAGTGTGTGTGATAATGAGGTGCAGGTGTGGAGTGCAATCAGTCCCAGGTATGAGGCATGATGGGAATTGGAGTTCATGAGAGAGTTAATATTCGGGAGACGGCTCCCACTGGTGGTGCGAGGGAGACGGTACAGGAACCTCTTCCGTAACAGTATCAAATTCAGAATATATACTGATAGACTAGAATAAAAATGAAAACTGAAATGAACTGAAAAACTAAACTAAAACTAACAAACACACTTTGCAGAATAACCAAAACTACACTAATTAATTTGAAATTGAAAACCAAATAAAAACTAAATCAAAAACCCAAAACTATAATAACCTTGGCAATAATCCCACGATTGAAAATATCTAAACCGATCTTGATTTTTTAAAATAATTATTTTATAGAATAATATTTATTTTATAGTTTGTTGTACAGTACACACTTAATGTTAATATTGTTTTTTAATTTTTTTATTAAGTTACCATGGTGTGGGATGTGCTGTGGAGTGGATAGCTGGAGCGTGTGAATAATGGTTGCAGAGCTTCCAATGCAAAGTCCATGTAAAAGAATCTTAGGTGTTAGCTGATGTGTAGTGGAAGCATTACAACGGGATGTCAGTTAAAACACCTTGAGGCAACATCCATTTGCAAGCTTTATTTCACCAATGCCAGTACATCATTCTCTCTATACGTGTATCAGACTGGTTTCTGAACTTAAATGTACAAAAATATAAATAAACAAATAAGTTAAACAATCAAGCAAGGAGTGAACTGACTGCTGCTCTGAAGTAACCCTTCTTAAAGGCCCCTAACTGGAGTCAGAATAGGGTGCAGCAGTCAACAATGGGTGGAGCTACAGTCACTATGTCATGGGGTTTTCCAACAGCATGTGAAACACCACATTCACTGCAGTTTTAATTACGCTTCCCAGCACCTACCGACAGACTGATTGCGAGTATGTTTGTGTTTGTGTTTTGTTCGGCTTACAATTAACTGTTCATTTCTTCTTCAGGTTTTTTCGGCGTTGATACAAGAAGAGTGTCTGTGATGGAGGGAGATTTGGTCATTCTACACACTGGTGTTAAACCAACCCAACAAAACAGAATTACAATTAGATGGTATTTTACTGGCTCTCAAATAGCTGAAATCACTGGAAATCACACTGATATCTGTACAGATGTTCAGTGTAAAGATGCTCATGGGACAATTACAGACAGACTAGCTCTGGATCATCAAACTGGATCTTTGACAATCAAAAACATCAGAATCACAGACTCTGGACTTTATAAACTACAGATCAACTGCAGCAGAAGAATCAGCATCATAAAGACCTTCAATGTTACGGTCACTGGTGAGTATCATGTGATGAGATAAATTGAGCTCAAACTGCTTTTTTGCTTACTCGAGTATGGTAAAGCATTCATTTAAAATGCAGCCCAGATCATATCAGTTTCAGTGGTGTGACTGCAAAAGGAAGTACAGTACCTATACTTTGAAAATGGGGTCTTTGTCAATTATCAGGTCAAATGACTTCAAAACATCTAAACATAACAAATATACAGTATTTATGTGTATAAATATGATGATGTTTTTCTGCTGTTTGTTTGCATGTGTTACATTATGAATCCAGACATACTTCTCTACTAACATTCTTTATGATCTATAGAAAAACATTTCCACTGCACTTTCCTGTTGTATAATTTTGTTTGGCTTATGACTGCCTCTCTGTTTATTCTTCAGGTCTTTTTGGTTTTAAGGCCATCTTGCCAGTTTTTGTGAAGGATGGAGATTCAGTCACTCTAAACACTGATGTTAAAACAAAACAACAAAAAGATATTAAATGGTATTATAATGGCATTCTTGTGGCTGAAATCACTGGAGATCTCAGTGTTATCTGCACAGATGTTCAGTGTAAAGATGGTGATGAGAGATTCAGAGACAGACTGAAGCTGGACAAAGATACTGGATCTCTGACCATCATCAACACCAGAAACACAGACTTTGGATTCTATAAAGTGCAGATCATCAACAGCAGCAGAATCAGTGAGAAGACCTTCTTTGTTTTTGTATATGGTGAGTCATTATGTTTAAAAGCTAGCCATGTACATTTAAATCTAATAAATGTGTTAAGTGGGAAATGGAAAACTCAAGAGCAAAGCAATTACTTAATGCTTTGGCAGAGATGGGGATTTCTGTCACACCAGTTCACTCTGCATGAATCCATTGGGTGACTGGAGTGAGGTTAAACTGGACACTAGAGCAATTCTGTGATTGGATGGGGTGGGCCAATGGAAGGCCAGGCTCACCAACCTGGTGGAGACAGTCCTGAAACATTTTGCGTAAACTTTAAGTTTTTACGAGTTTTGTTCTGGTTAAGAAGACCCGGTTTAGTTCACCAAGAGTGCAGAGAACTTAATGAAAAAAGTATGCAAAATATTTTCATAAATGTGAACATTTTGTCACGATAAATTTCATTTCCACAGTTCTTTCATGTTGTTTGTTTGTTATTATCAGCAGCTGTTGGTTTGTGTTTCAGGTGTTCCTGCTGTTAAACCAGATGAAATATCAGTGGAGGAGGGAGAGTCTCTCACTTTAGATCCTGGTGTAATAAAAAACCAGAATGATTTGCTGACATGGTATTTTAATGACATTCGCATCGCTGAAATCACTGGAGATCAGGGTGAGATCTGTACAGATGATCAGTGTAAAGAGAGATTCAGAGACAGACTGAAGGTGAATCATCAGACGGGATCCCTGACCATCACAGACACCAGAACCACAGACACTGGACTTTATCATCTTGAGATAAACAGCAGCAGCAGCAGCATCATAAAGAGCTTCATCGTTATTGTCGGTAATGTGTATCATTTAGTAATATATAAAATATATCAGTGTTTGATCTTGTGGGTGTCTGATTCACTACAAGAAGTGAAAACTCTCTGCCTTGACTGCATTTTTTTCATTCCTCCTCAGACTGCAGCCACTGCTTTTTAAAGCAATTGCAGTTAAACTGATCAATGCACATTAAATACACTGTGATGTGCAAGGTTATTATAGTTAACTGTAACTAAAACTGAAATTTGTTGCCTTAAAATTAAGTAAATACTAACTGAAAAAAAAGTTAATTGACAATTCATTTAACTTATAATGTTTTTATAATTAATTACTTAATAATTTTAAAGCAACAGGTTTCCTAAATTTTTTTAAGTTAAGTGAACTTATCACTTTTTACAGTGATAAGTGTCAGGGTTCTGTCACTTCGGTCTAGTTTATTCATGGTTTTGTGACGGAGCCCTGACACTCCCTTCTTGTCTTGTTTTCTGGTGAGCGCGTGGCTTCGAGTGTGCTCGAGCTGCGCGCTCTCTTGTCTGCGTGCTCCGTTTCATGTTGGGGCGTGGTGTTCGGATCCCGGCACTCCTGTCTTGTTCAGACTCTGTTCTGGTTTCGTGTCGGGGTTCGGACACTCACGCTCCAGGTTTGTTCTTGCTGGGGAGCGTGCGATTTCGAGTTTGCTCGGGTCGTGCGCTCCTCTGTCCTCTGTCTGTGTGTGTGTGTGTGTGTTTTGTTCGGCACGCGGTTCGGTTTCGGCCGCGTGCTTTTTATTGTTTTGTTTTGATCTGTGCTTTCATGTTTGTCATGTTTTGTGAACATGCAGCTTATGAGTCTCCTCGTTAGCTGCGTGTTCGTGTCCTGTCTTGCACATGGCTAGTGATTTGTTTTGCTGGCCATGTGCTTGTGTTTTTGTTTTGTGTGAGCACATGGCTTGTCTTGTTTGGTTCTATGTGCCATGTGCTCATGTCAATTGTCTTGACCCCACCCACCTTGTTTCCTAATTATTGGTTAATTATCCCCACCTGTGTTTACCTCATTACCCTCCTCATTTGCTCCCTTTATAATCTCCTTGTGTTTGCAGTCCTGCGCGAGTTCGTCGTCGTAATTTCCCGTGTGCTGATCCTGCCTTGCCCTGTCCTGCCTTGCCAAGCCTGCCAGCTGTCCTGTTTTTCCCCTACGGGGTAGTTTTGGTTGGGTTTGTTTATTTTTATTATTAATAAAGCCCATTCTCTGCAGTACTGAGTCCTCGCCTCATCCCTTCTCCCCACAACCCTGACAGTTAAGAAGCAAATTTATTAAATATTGTGTGTCATCAAGCAGCACGCAGACTCAACCAGAGTAAAACAAAGTTTCACAAAAGTTAAATATTTCATTGTGTTTGGGGCAAATATCTGCACTCCTTGAATGCCGAATTTGGGGGCTGTAGCTAACTGCTGTAATCACTGTAAAAAAATAAATAAAAATTGTTTAATCTTAAAATAATTTGTTAGCCCGCTTACTTAATTTTTAGTTTAGTCAACTAAAATATTCCAGAATAGTCCCTTAAATTAACATTGAGTATCTTAAAATTTCAAGTTGACTAAACTAAAAATTAAGTCAGAGGGGTAACAAATTATTTTAAGTTTAAACAACTTTTTGAAACTTTTTTTTTTACAGTCTAGAATTACCAATGTTGGCAACAGTTGTGCTGCCAAATATTTTTTTGGAAACTGATACTGTGATTCAAGATTCTTTGATGAAAAAGAACAGCATTTATTCAAAATATAAATCTTTTCTAACAATATAAATCTTTCCTATATCACTTCTTATCAATTTAACACATCCTTGCTGAATAAAAGGTTTAATTTCTTTGAAGAAAAAAAAAAAAAATTACTGACCGCAAACTTTTGAATGGTGGTGTATAATGTTATAAAGGATTTCTATTTAAAATAAATGCTCTTCTTTTAACTTTTTTTCATCAAAGAATCCTGAAAAAAAGTATCACAGGTTCCAAAAAATATTAAGCAGCACAACAGTTTCTAGCATTGATAATAAATCAGCATATTAGAATGATTTCTGAAGGATCATGTGACACTGAAGACTGGATTAATGATGCTGAAAATTCAGCTTTGCTTCAAAGGAATAAATTAGATTTGAATGTATATTAAAATAGAAAAAAATATTTTGCATCGCAATAATATTCCCCAATATTACATGTTTTCCTGTATTTTTGATCAAATAAATGCAGCCTTGATGAGTATAAGAAACTCCTTTTAAAAAATGTAAAATCGTTCTGATCCCAGACTTTTGAATGGTAGTGTAAACTGTATTGAACAGTAAGATATTTAATGTTTTTTTTTTTAAAGAAGTCTCTTCTGCTCACCGAGCCTGCATTTATTTGATCCAAAGTGCAGGAAAAAGTTTTTTTTTTTTTGTTTTTACTATTTAAAATGACTGTGTTCTATTTGAATATATTTTAAAATGTAATTTATTCCTGTGATTCCAAAGCTGAATTTTTAGCATCATTACTCCAGTCACATGATCCCTCAGAAATCATTCTAATATTCTGATTTGCTGCTTAAAAAACATTTATTATTATTATGTTGAAAACAGCTAAGTAGATTTTTTTTTTTCAGGTTTCTTTAATGAATAGAAAGTTAGAAGAACAGCATTTATCTCAAATAGAAATCTTTTGTAACATTATAAATGTCTTTATCATCATTTATATAATTTCTTTCTCCCCAAAAAAGAAATAATAACAATTACACTGACTCCAAGCTTTTGAATAATGTTACAAAATTGTTTTATTTGTTTTAAATGCTGAGCTTTGGATATTTCTATTCATCAAAGAATCCTGAAAAAAAAAACTTAGCTGTTTTAAATATTGATTCAATATTCAAATAGGAAGCAGTTATTATAAATAGTACAAATATTTTACAGTATTACTGCTTTTGCTGTATTTTGCAGAAGAGAATTCTTTAAAAAAGAACATTACAAATCTTTCTATTCAAAAATGTATATATAGACACAGTATATAAATCAAAACCCCTAAAACATTATTGGACACCCAAACTCCATTGAAAAATTCTACACTATGGTTGGACCTTTTAAAAAAAAACAATGTAAATCCTGATTATTGACCTTGGTGTGTCGTTTTGGATAAAAGCTTCTGCCAAATGGAAAAAATAAAATAAAATAAAACTAGATGAAACCGTTATTTATGTGAGAGATTCAAATAGCTGAACTAAAAACAAATACTATGTTTTGTAGTAAAACATGGCATTGTATTTTAATGTGGTGGAAAATAACACAATTTCCTTAAGTACTTACTTTCTCAAGATCATCTATGAGCCAAATGTATGTTTGTCTGATGAGTGAATGTGTGAATCAATGATGTTCTTTTCTGTTATGTGTTTTTGTTTGGCTCATAATTAACTGTCAGTTTCTTAAGGTTTCACCAGCGTCAGTACAGATGAAGTGTCCATGTATGTGACAGAGGGAGATTCAGTCACTCTACACACAGATGTTGAAACAAACCAGCAAGGCATAATGAGGTGGTATTTTAATGGTATTTACATCTCTGAAATAACTGAAGATCCCAGTAAGATCTGTACTGATGATGAGTGTAAAGAGAGATTCAGAGACAGACTGAAGCTGGATCATCAGACTGGATCTCTGACCATCACAAACATCACAACCACAGACTCTGGAGTTTATAGACTACAGATCAGCAGCAGCAGAATCAGTCAGAAGATCTTCATTGTTGCTGTAAATGGTGAGTCATTATGACTAAAAGCAAGTCTTGTACTTTTTTTTTCAGCAAAAAGATCCTCCAGCAGCTGTTGGTTTGTGTTTCAGATGCTCCTGAACGATATAAAATGAAGATAAAGTCAGTGAAGCAGGGAGACTCTCTCACTTTAGATCCTGCTGAAATAAAAAACCTAAATGATTTGATGAAGTGGTATTTTAATGGCTTTCGCATCGCTGAAATCACTGGAGATCAGAGTAAGATCTGTACAGATGTTCAGTGTAAAGAGAGATTCAGAGACAGACTGAAGCTGGATCACCAGACTGGATCTCTGACCATCATGAACACCAGAACCACAGACTCTGGAGATTATAAACTAGAGATCATCAGCAGCAGCAGCAACATCAGTATCAGCGCCATTAAGAGCTTCAGTGCTACTGTCACTAGTGAGTATCAAGTACTCATTTATTGCATTTTCTCTTGAGCTGGTTTAGAATACAGTTTTAAATCTAAATCTAAATGTTTTAAAAAATAACACTTTGAAAATAGAAATACGAAATTATGGAAAAGGTTTGATTAAAGTTTTAAATATAAAACCATAAATGCCAGTAGTTTCATCTGATTCATTCAAAACGACTAGTTCATTCAGGAACGAATCAAGAGTCTGTCTTTTTCATCAGTCACTGAATCATTCGATCAACAGATTTGTTTCAAATGTGCATTCATTCAGGTGGCCCTGTCCCAAATGGTACACTTCTTGTGCACTTGAGGTCTTTTAGGCTATTTATTAAACTGTCGTATAATATCAATATCAACTTTTGTTTGTTAAATTTGTTGTTTAAATAAAAAAAGTTACTTGTGTGCATGAAATTACTTGAATATAATGCAGCATATTGGGTCTAAATATAGACAATAGTACACATTTTCTTCAGATTGTGCTATATGGGTATTAAAGCCTCATGGTCTGACTGTTTTAATGCTGCCCTGCTCTCTAGTGATAAAGACTGTTTTTCTTTATCAATTCCAGGTTCAGGTCTGTCTTCAGCTGAGCAGGGATATGTGTTGCTGCTGTTGTTCTGCTGCTTGTTGCTACAGCTGCTGGTTTAATTTACTATCACACGAGAACAGGTATTACATGCAAATTATTTAACAAGATGAAAAGAGATTTATTGTGAGAAAATATTTTTTTAAAGATGTGAACATTTGTATTTTTATCCTAATTAATCAAAGCAGTGTGTTTAAATGTGAGTTTGCCAATAAGCTTTTAGCAAATAAGGCTTGCCAATAAGCCTTTAAAACTTATGAAATGCGTATCGTTGTTTTTATATTATTATAGAATTCTAATATTGATATGGTGTTAATTTTTGTAAAAGAAAACCTTCAGAATATAATTCCAAGTATCTTTGTGTTTAAACTGAATCATTAGCCATGTTCATTTCTTTAATCTTCTGTGAATCTGTATTTTCCTACAGATGAAGCTTGTTGATAACTCGTCCCCTGATCAGATTGATGCTTCTCCTACCATTTGTGATTCCTACCAACGAGGCCGAGTCTGAGGAAGCCAGTGAGACACTAACGTAACATTATTTGTTAATTTGATATTTATTTAGTTGAAAGGAACAGTGAAGAGATGATGGTAAAAGCTGACTCTCATCACTCACAGAGAAATAGTATTGTCACAATACCAAGATTCAGTATTAAGTACCACACTACATTGCTATAATTCATTTTTAAACCATTAAAATAGACTTTTCTTGAAATTAAAAAGTTCCAAATGACTTCTAAACTTGCAATATTATTGACAAAAAATAGACAAGATTAAACAAGCTTGTAACTTTACCAAATCTGTCATTATTTGTCAAAAAAAACGAGAAAAAAAGTCAAAATATTATGCATAGTATTATAGACTGCTCTCTCTCCTCTCCAAAAATAGCACTGATGATCTGAAAACACCGTCACAAATATGCACGTTGGAGTTTGGAAATGTTTAATGTGATATTCTGATCAAATGAAAGTGTTATACAACCAGTTTTTTTAACGCTTTTAGTAATGTAGAGAGTCAAGTAAGAGTACCAATATTAGCTTATTAATTAAATTAAATTAAATTCAAGTTTATTTGTATAGCGCTTTTTAGGATACAAATCGTTGCAAAGCAGCTCTACAGGAAATTAAGTTTGCACAATATATTTATATATTGCAGAACCTTAATATATTTAACTTATGGCAAAATTTGGTAATTCTGTATGTTGTCTGAGCGTTGGCATCCTCTGAGGTCCTCTGAGGGGTTGGCATTATCTTTTCTCAGGTGTTCGGTCATCTCAGATCATTTAAGGGTTGGATCCAGACTGAAGTTTCTGTAATTCCTAGTTACCATGGGATGTTAATCCCGTGGCAGAAACAGAGAAACAAATAGAGACATAATTAGCGTAGCTGCTGTTCCATCTAAGCAAAAATGATTTGTTCAACCCAAGCTAAAGAATAATAATAATAATGTACATTTGATCAGATATAACTGCAGTACAAGATTATAAGATGCATTATGTGAATGCTTGGCTAAAGAGATGTGTCTTTAATCTAGATTTAAACAGAGAGAGTGTATCTGAACCCCGAACGTTATCAGGAAGGCTATTCCAGAGTTTGGGAGCCAAATGTGAAAAAGCTCTACCTCCTTTAGTGGACTTTGCTATCCTAGGTACTACCAAAAGTCCAGAGTTTTGCGACCTTAGGGAGCGGGTTGGATTGTAGCGTGGTAGAAGACAAGTTAGGTACGCAGGAGCTAAACCATTTAGGGCTTTATAGGCAAGTAATAATATTTTGTAAAGGATACGGAACTGAATAGGTAGCCAGTGCAGAGACTGTAAATTTGGGGTAATATGATCATATTTTCTTGACCTGGTAAGAACTCTAGCCGCTGCATTTTGGACTATCTGTAGCTTGTTTATTGAAGATGCAGGACAACCACCTAGCAGTGCATTACAGTAGTCCAGTCTAGAGGTCATGAATGCATGAACTAGCTTTTCTGCATCAGAAACAGGCAGCATGTTTCGAAGCTTGGCAATGTTTCTAAGATGGAAGAATGCTGTTTTTGTAACATGGGAAATATGATTTTCAAAGGACAAGTTGCTGTCTAATATAACACACAGATTTTTGACTTTAGAGGACGTAACAGTACATCCGTCTAGTTGCAAATTATAATCCACGAGATTCTGTGTACGGTTTTTTGGTCCAATAAGTAATATCTCTGTCTTATCTGAATTTAATAGGAGGAAATTATTGGTCATCCAATCTTTTACACTTTTTACACACTCTATTAGCTTAGATAGTTGAGAAATTTCATCTGGTCTTGTTGAGATATATAGTTGAGAATCATCAGCATAACAATGAAAACTAATCCCGTATTTTCTAATAATATTACCAAGGGGCAACATGTAAATTGAAAATAGCAGAAGACCTAGGACAGATCCTTGTGGTACTCCATACTTTACTGCGATAATTGAGATGACTCCCCATTTAAATGAACAAAGTGGTAGCGATCGGACAGGTAGGATCTAAACCATCTTAAAGCCTGCCCTTGAATACCAGTATAGTTTTGTAATCGATCTATAAGTATATCATGGTCTATAGTGTCGAACGCAGCACTAAGATCAAGTAATACTAGCAATGAGATACAGCCTTGGTCTGAAGCAAGAAGCAAGTAATTTGTGATTTTAACAAGTGCAGTTTCTGTACTATGGTGAGGCCTGAAACCTGACTGAAATTCTTCATAGAGATAATTTTTTTGCAATAAGGAGCACAATTGAGCAGACACAACTTTTTCTAAAATTTTAGACATAAACGGAAGATTTGAAATGGGTCTGTAATTTGCCAGTTCATTAGAATATAGTTGTGGTTTCTTAATAAGAGGCTTAATAACCGCCAGCTTGAATGGTTTTGGGACGTGACCTAAAGATAACGATAAGTTAATAATATTGAGAAGCGGTTCTTCTGCTACAGGTAACAACTCTTTCAGTAGTTTAGTGGGTACAGGATCTATTAATCTACTAAGTATTAATACTTAGCAGTACAGTAGTTCAAGCATTTGAGATGTGCAGGTTGAAAAGAACAGATGAATGTGGAATTTCAGCTACAAAATTAAAGTCACAGTATGTCTTATTTCATTTCAACCATTTTATAGAAACATCCCAAATTTACCTGAATAGTTTAGAAGTGAAATGTTGTTTTTCTTTGTACTTTGTTGTAACAAAAGAGTTGTACATTGTAACATTCTGCCTTTTATGAAGCATTTGAGATGCTAAATTTGTTTTGCATTTCATGTGAGGATGTAGATGGAGAGGTGAGAGGCAAAGGTAAAAGTTCACTCATTAACACCATCTCTCTGTTATAGATGTTACGTTTTCTGCTTGTTTGTTTGTGCGTTCAGCTTTGCTGTATCTTGTTCTGTTATGTTGAACTGTGAACTTCCTGGTTACAAAAACGGCAGGATTTCGAAGTGTCATGTGGCTGTTTCTGTAAACATTTTCAGAAAAGTAATTTCAGTGTCAGAGCAAAAGCGAAACTCTTCACAAAAACCTGAACCACAACCTCAGTGTTACATGTATGTTCTGTTTCCCTCATTCAGTGTGTTCTGTCTTGTGTGGACTAGTTTTTCTGTATTGTTTTGATTAGTCATTCTGTTTATCTGTCATCATATTAATTAACTCATTAGTCCTTCTATTGCTTTAGTATTAACAGTCCTTGTGTTCAAGATCAAGATTCAAGATTCAAGAGTTTTATTCGTCACACACACAATTATACAGAGTATAACCAGCAGTGAAATGTAAGTCAGGTCCGCTCCAAGGACAGTGCAATTATATAGAATACAAATATTAAGAAAAGAAAAGTAGAAAAAATAAAAGAATAAAATAAAATAAAAGATAAATAAATATAAATATAAATGTGCAGGTCAGTATGTTGTTGACATAAATAGTAATATAACAGGAATGTGCAAAAAAGTTGTACAGGGTATTTAAATAGCAGCAATATGAGGTACAAAAAATTATGAATAGCTTATTGATATATTATATTTACATGGAGAAAAAATATGAATAGGTTATTGATATGGTGATATTTACATGGAGTCAAGTGATGTTATGACACAGAGTTAGAGTTTAGGAGCCTGATGGCCTGGGGGAAGAAGCTCCTCCTAAGTCTCTCAGTTTTTGCCATCAGGCTACGGAAGCGCTTACCAGATGGAAGCAAAGTGAATAGACGGTTACCAGGGTGATTTCCAATGTTAAGGTGTGCTTATCTGGTTTCCTGAGTAATACTTGAATTAAAGGCTGTTTCTGTGGATTATTCGTCACCATCCGTGACACTCAGTAAAAGACAAAAATTGGGAGTCTAAGCAGAATATTTTCAGACATTTAACTATATTTATTTACGTATATTTATTTTTTAAATATAAAGTTTAGTCCATAAATACTGCTCTATTTTATGGAAAAAAGAAAGGAACTTGAAAGATCTTTGTATGTTCATGTGATGAATGCCATTAAAAACAGATCTGCTTCACTCATAACAGCTGAAATATGTTTTTTTGTCATGAAATGATTTTTTTGCATTTGCTACCAGAAATAACTGAACTTGGGTAAAGTTGCATTTGTGTGTCTCTGTACATTCTGAAATGTGAGTTCAACACTGATGATGCACAGACCTTTCAAACTTAACAATTTAAGATTCAACCTTGACCTATACTTTATATCAGTCCTTAGCAATATGAAATACGGTGGCCGAGAGAGCTCAACGCGCTGCAACTTCAGAAAACACATGCAAATAGACAAAACACCAGCAAATCAAGAAAACATCATCATTTTGACAACACATGCGCTGCAAATGCTCACAACACATGCAAATTAATAAACGCTGCAAATGCTCACAACACATGCAAATTGAGAAACGCTGCAAATGCTCACAACACATGCAAATTAATAAACGCTGCAAATGCTCACAACACATGCAAATTGAGAAAGGCTGCAAATGCTCACAACACATGCAAATTGAGAAAGGCTGCAAATGCTCACAACACATGCAAATTGAGAAACGCTGCAAATGCTCACAACACATGCAAATTGAGAAACGCTGCAAATGCTCACAACACATGCAAATTA
The DNA here is from genome assembly GCF_936440315.1 of Barbus barbus. Lineage (NCBI taxonomy): Eukaryota > Metazoa > Chordata > Actinopteri > Cypriniformes > Cyprinidae > Barbus > Barbus barbus. The sequence continues at coordinate 8,215,149 of NC_136737.1, read as the reverse complement.
ATAAACGCTGCAAATGCTCACAACACATGCAAATTGAGAAACGCTGCAAATGCTCACAACACATGCAAATTGAGAAACGCTGCAAATGCTCACAACACATGCAACTTGAGAAACGCTGCAAATCCTCACAACACATGCAAATTGAGAAACGCTGCAAATGCTCACAACACATGCAAATTGAGAAACGCTGCAAATCCTCACAACACATGCAAATGTCCTTTCTTTCATTAGCCTACTAAAAGAGCCTGAATAAATTTTTAAATATTATTCTTACTGACATTTTTATTTTGACCTGGTTTTAACAATTAATGAAGCATTGCAAATTTATTTTCATGAACCTTGAAATTATATTTAGTTGAGGATAAGTTAGCCATCTTACATAATAACGTTAATCGTGTTATTTGTCATTATTAATCTAATAATATCCAAAAGACAAAGAAATCATGCAATCAGGGTGTTAAAATAAACAACAACAACAAAAAACACTCACCTTTCAGTTCACCAACAACTCAACCAATAGCCACTGCACAATAAGCAAATCCCAGCTGGTCCGTCACTTTTTTTGGGTCCCCTTGAAACATTTCCATTGTGGTCCATGCAGCACGTTTTTGTGAGGATTTGCAGCGTTTCTTAATTTGCATGTGTTGTGAGGATTTGCAGTGTTTCTCAATTTGCATGTGTTGTGAGGATTTGCAGCGTTTCTCAATTTGCATGTGTTGTGAGGATTTGCAGCGTTTCTCAATTTGCATGTGTTGTGAGCATTTGCAGCGTTTCTCAATTTGCATGTGTTGTGAGCATTTGCAGCGTTTCTCAATTTGCATGTGTTGTGAGCATTTGCAGCGTTTCTCAATTTGCATGTGTTGTGAGGATTTGCAGTGTTTCTCATTTGCAGTGCATGTGTTGTCAAAATGATGAAGATGTTTTCTTGATTTGCTGGTGTTTTGTCTATTTGCATGTGTTTTCTGAAGTTGCAGCGCGTTGAGCTCTCACGGCCACCGTAATGAAAAGCTTTATATTTCTTATATTTATATTGGATGAAGGTGAAGGCTGTTTTGGGAAAGGTGAATTCCAGGATTCTAGATTCTAGATTCTGTACGCATTCTGCTTGTGACTTTTTAAACCTTACAATCTTTGAAGATCAAATTTTGACTTTTTAAAAATATGAAAGAAACAATAACTATAGTAACTATTTTGCCCAAACTATGGTTGCCAGAGAAGATTGCTTTTTGTTTACACATGAAATCAAATGATGTGATACAAAGATTCAAGACAAACAGACATAGGCATTCAGAGAATAAAACTGAACAAAAACAAAAGTTGTCAGACAGGAGCCCATATGAGCTCTTGCATCAATTCCGGTAGATAAAGTAGATCATTCTTTCATGGGATCATTTTTATATATAGCCTCTGTTTTTTTATTTATTTATGCAAAGAAACACAAACTCAGTCAGTAACTCTGTTATCCAGTTTAGATCCCAGAGTGAAAATACATTTTAGAATATGACAATGTTTCTGTAAAATAATATTCTTCACTGATAGTTTTAAAATCCAAGAATGTGAAGAACGTCCATGTGTTGCCATCCATCATTTTTACTCCAATAGGTAATCTTGTATGCTAAAAGCTGTTCATTTTTTATTATTATGTTCAATACGTAAAGCCTAAAACATTGTTTTTGAATTGTAAAGCCTTACTATGATGGGCACAAAACCTTTTTATTTTTTTTTAAAGATATACATGATTTATAATGGTTATATTATTATGTAAGATATTGTCAATATATCCATATTCTACACATTTTCCCTTCAGGGAAAAACTCAGACTGTTCTTAGATGAGTGCTCATTCAAAAGCAAAAACAATATGTATCTTTGATTTCAAAGGGTATGTAAGGAAATATCTGTACCACAGTGTGGTGTGTTGTGCTTTTATTTTAAGCATTGTTTATGATTGTGTTCATTTGCCATGTGCTCCTGTCATGTTTTTTTTTTTTTTGTTCTATGTACCATGTGCTCCTCTAATGTCTTGGCTTTACCGCCTTGTTATTGTCCTAATAGTTCATTTGCCCTTTATAAACTTTATAAACTACAGATCACCAGCAGAAAGAGCAGCATCAGCAGCTTTAAGAGCTTTGGCGTTAATGTCACTGGTGAGTATCATTTATTCATTCAGGTGCAGTTTTCACAGCAATATATTCTGTTCACAAAACCAAAGATTTCCTGTGAATATTGATTTCTGTTGAGTTCACAGAGCTGATGCTGTTTTAGCTGCTGTTGCTCAAAAACCCACCAGATGGCATCATTTACTTTATAAATCAATATAATACAACTGATGACCAAAGTAGAAAGGTATAAAATAATAGCTAGAAATACTGGATGGATTATCATTCACTCAGTAGTACTAATGTCTGTTTCTCTTCAGCTGTTTCAGATTCAGGTCTGTATCCAGCTGCTGTAGCAGGAATATGTGCTGCTGCTGCTGTGATTTACCATCACAAACACCAAGCAAAAAGAAATGGTGGGTATTACAAACAGCTAATTTAACAAGATGGAAATATGAGGTTTATTGTGTAAAAACCTTATTGTGTAAATTTTTATTTTTATTCTAATTAGAATATATTGTATATTAGTAACTGCTGCACACGCCCTTTACTAGTTTTAAACAGTTGAAACACAGAAATATGCATATTAATAGTTTATTTATAATATCAATATCAATATGTATCTTCAGATGTTTGCCAGTTATCCACCCAACCATGAGTTATTTTGTTGTGACAGAAATGTTGTAAACATTATGCATTTTGCAAAGAATTTCAGCTCATAAACACTATTTTTATATGGAAAGGAAATTGTAAGATCTTTGTAAGTTCATGTGATGTACCATTAAAAACAGATTTGATTCTTTCATAACGATTGGAATAATGTATTTATGTTCGCCAAATGTTTTAGCCGTATAGCCTACTTCAGAAAATCTCGCATTGGTTAAAAAAATAACATTATGTTTTACAATATTAAACAATGTTTAGTACTGTAAGCGTTCAAAAAATGAAACACAATTTTATTTTTGTGTTAGAAATGTCCCATGTTAAAGTGTCTGTTATGAGGACTTTTATTCTGAAGTCGAAGAGAAGAGAATAAAGTAGAAAAAAAGAGCTCGTCAGTATTCAAGGGTTTTATTTCTCTAAGCATTCAGATAAAGCCCTATTAACAGCCACAAGCGATCAAGCAAGCGTTACAACAACACAAATCAATATGCCGCTGCATGTGGCACACTGCTGAACCCTTTAAAATAGACTTTAGTCTGTATTCCTCCAGAGGGCGCTCGACGTCCAATTTAATAATACAGAGACTTGAACATATGAGTGAGTGAGAAAACCAGCACTGACTGAACATTAATAACAAGAGTCAAGACAGGCAAGATACATGTATCCCAAAGTACACTGGAATAATGAAACTTTCTCGGTTTTCTGGTTGTCAAAAGAAGAAAAAAAAAAAAAATGTCAATATTTAGCTGTACTTTTAGGGTAAATCAGACATATTTAGAACCATTTTAATCTTTCAACTATACTCCTGCAGTATCTAAATGCTTATATTGCCGGCATAATTTACTTATCAGTTGTATGTGAGTCTATTTCCGCCACACAAAGGGAAAAAAAAAACTGTTCCATGCTCCGGCGTGGTTAGCGATCATACTAGATGTGTACCGCACCAGAGACACCTCTTCAAGAGGGCCAGGGCATGGTTAAACGAACTGCACTGGACAAGGTACAGAACAGACAGACACACTTGTGAAATAAACTGGGCTTTGGGGGTCAATCGCGCTCAAGCATGGATCAGATCCCCTAGTGTGAGTAGGCTACATATTAAATCTAAGTGAATAGCAGATAGCACACCACAGCTATAGCCATAGCAGCTCAAAAAATGATGAATGATAAAAACATTGACAGCCAATAGGAATCATTTCTGCTTTAAAGGGCTTGAGCATTTAAAGTAACAGATGACACAACTGCATTGTGTACTTAGAATACACTAATATAGTTATCTTTATCATTTCCGTCCTTGGTGTAAACAGGCCTTAATAGTGTTACTTCACTGGATGGCCAATTTCACATGTATTTTGAGTATTTTCAAAATACAAAATACTGTATTTGTATTTAAATACATTTTTCCACACAGTATTTTGTATTTTTATTTTAAATACATTTTGATGTATTTGTGCCCATCTCTGTGTGTGTGTGTGTGTGTGTGTATAGGCTATATATGTATATATATATATATATTATTTTTTTTGGTGTCTGCGTTAAGAAATTATTTGTGATAAATGATTGGTCTACATAATAAAAATAGCAAAATGGACAACATTGACATACAAACAACAGTCATGGATGATCTTACTGTTTCTTGTGTTGTTGATTCACACAATGCTGAATAATTTCTGTCTTCCTCCTGGGTCTCAACTGCATTAACAATACAAAATATTTTCAAACTTATAGATCTGAATTATTTATATATTTATTAATTTATTTAGAATTAATTGCTTGCTCTCCTGACCTGTTTTTCTACATTTCCTGCAGATGCAGCGCATCACACTTGCAGCTACAATCAACACAGGTCCAGCAGAGAGAGATCAACACTATGTACAATAAAGGTAGCCCCTGACCTGTAATGAACAAAATGAGCCATTAGTGTGAGTGAATTAGTCTGTCTGATCTACAACAAACACTGTCAAACTTAAAAACTATATAACTAAGAGATGAGTTGAGTTAATCCATGTTACTATCAACTGATGGATTTGGTGCACACACACAGCAGTGAACACACACACACACACACCATGAACACACACCCAGAGCAGCGGGCAGCCATTTATGCTGCGGCGCCCGGGGAGCAGTTGGGGGTTCGGTGCCTTGCTCAAGGGCACGTCGGTCGTGGTATTGAGGGTGGAGAGAGCGCTGGACATTCACTCCCCCCACCTACAATTCCTGCCGGCCCAAGAATCGAACCCGCAACCTTTGGATCACGAGTCCAACTCTCTAACCATTAGGCCACGACTTCCCCCAAATGATGAAATGGTATAAGCAGTATTGTATGTAACAGCTATTTAAACATTTAATGTATGTGACTGGCTATTTTTTTTATATTTTCTGTGTTATTTTTACTTCTATGGCACTACCGTCATCCGCTACAGCAGCCGAATTGCAATCTTTTGAACAGAGTTCGTTTAATTTTATGCATTTGGCAGCGTTTGACTTAAGAGCCCTTTTTGGCTTTCTCAAAGTTTTTCTACACCGTCTTTCCTTTTTTACGGTCCATTATATAGATTTTACTGACAATTAACTCGTGTTGCACTCTCTCTGATGATGTGCTTGATTTTAACAACGTCCAATTTGGGTAACATCTGATCGGGTTGGTCGGTTCGTCTCGGGACCAGTTATTACTTATTATTATTATTATTATTATAACCACAGTGAAATCGAGAAAGCAATGAAAATCTGTGCTATGATTTGTTGGCCTATAAAAACAATTAATTTATATATATATATATATAAATCTGACCAACCCAGGAGACATACAAATTATAGCTATGTATGTCTGTATACCAGGGGTCTCCAACCTTATTTCATTAGGAAGCTACTTTTTAAAAATGAAAGCGGCTGAGAGGTACAGATGTTAATACTTAAATCTCTTAAATATCAATCCAAACTGTTATACACAACATTGTTAAAATGTTATAGAAATATTAAACAAGTACTGATGCACAAACTGAAATCATTTGACCAAGTTTTATGACAAAAGCCAACAAATAAAATCAGCAGCAGTATGCACTAAATACCATCATGGTAACACGCATGAAACTGAAATAATGCAATAAACATAAATTTAACAACATTAGGTGTAACATACAACCCTAATGTACAAAACTGATAAGAAAAAACTAAGAAGAAACATCAAAAAAACTAAACAAAAAAAACATCCAATTTGAAATGTAACACAGAGAATTCTGGGAATGTAAATTTACGGTTATTCACTGTAAATTATACTTCCAAAAATGGTATACTACCATAAAATCACATGTAATGTCCAATACAGTTTTTCACCGTATAAAGTAGGGGATTTACCATTAACCATTTAACAGGTTTTTACTGTAGCAGTTTTACAGTTTTTTACCGTTAAATTCACGGTCACTTTTTGTTGAAACACATGTGAGTTTTCTTGGTCTTTTCTTCAGGGGAAACTGAGAGTTTTCAGAGGTCTGGATCAATGCTTCATGAAATTCAAGTTAAGTTATACACAATAACACACTCTATCCGGTAATGTAGAGCTATTTCTGCATTAAACACTAAAGAGCGATGATGTGCGAGCTGTTGCTAAAATGTCTAATAGAGCAGTGTTTCTCAACTGGTGGGTCGCGAGACTGTTCTGTGTGGGTCGCGAAGTGTATGGCCAACCCTTACGAAAAAGAAGTTTATTCAAGTGTGCTATTATATACTTCTTTTAAACAAAATAGGAAAAACAGTTTAGAATAAAAATGAGGATACATAAAATACAGTGCAGTGCAATCAGTTCAGACGTAGCACAGTGCTCATTCAGTAAATGCACAGCTAAACAGATGTGTTTGTGTCTGGATTTAAATATGGCTACTGATTTAGCACATATGATCTCTTCTGGGAGCTGATTCTAACTGTGGGTGGCACAACTGTGGGGGGCAGTCATGGCCTAGTGGATAGAGATTTGGACTTGTAACCCGAAGGTCGTGTGTTCGAGTCTCAGGTCCGGCAGGGATTTTAGGTGGTGAGTGAATAACCAACACCCTCAATACCACGACTGAGGTGAGATCCTTGAGCAAGGCACCGAACCACCAACTGCTTCCCGGGCACCGCAGCATGGCTGCCCACTGCTCCGGGTGTATGTTCACTACACTGTGTGTGCACTTGGATGGGTTAAATGCAGAGCACAAATTCACACACCACACACCACTTCCCTTTCCCATAATAGCTAAAAGCAGATGCCCCTTGTTTGGAGTGAACCCTTGGCATGCCTAACTGACTTGATCCTATGATCTGAGACCTTATATTCAGTTACAAGAAAACAAACAAACAAAAAAACAAGCAGTAAATGGGATCAATATTTAATAAGGAAAACAGAAAAAAAAAAAAAAAACAAGTGACAAAAAAAAAACCCAGAACTGAGAAAGCAGAATAACATCCTGGCTGAGAATGTATGTGAATAAAAACCGAGGATGTGAGTCAGGGTCTTGTATGAGTGCTAACATCCTTTCTGGTAAACACATCATTGGTATTTTGGGGACATTTTCATACACATCATCCATCTTTGTTTTCTGCAAGGAAACACAAACTCAGTAATGCTATGTTTAAAATCACATTTAGATCAGTAGAACTAAACATAATTTCCCAGCATTTTTACAAGTTTAAACCTGTACACTTAAAGCTATATATGCGTTTTATTTATTTATCTATTTTAATTTTAATTGTATTTATTTATTTATTTTTAAGGATGAATAGTTTGCTCTCCTGACCTGTTTTTCTACAATTCTTGCAGATGCTGCACATCACGACTGAAACTACAATCAAAAGAGATCCAGCAGCAGCAGAAATCAGCACTACATAAAATAAAGGTAGACCCTGATCTGCAATAGACAAAATTAGCCATTAGTGTAATTGAATTAGTCTACAACAAACACTGGCTGCGTTCCAGTCCGAGGGGAAGTGCATAGGGAAGTTCACAAGTGCATGTCTAAAAGTGGAGTGGAACGCAACCACAGTCAAACATCGACATTTTATAATTGAGAGGTTAGTTAATTAACGTTAATATCAACACCAACATACCTGCACATGTGTGACAGAGTTGACTGATGTCCAGATGTCTGGTCTGGTTGCTGATGGGATTGTTGAGCACACAGCTGTAGGTGTTTTTATCCTGATATTCCACCTCCAGAGGTAGAGAGAGACTGATGCTGAGATCAGACACACTGATGCTGGACAATAAACTGTTTCCTTTGTACCAGGAGAGAGTCACATGACTCACATTCACCACTGAACACAGCAGTGAACAATTCTGCTGTGATGTTGATGATGATGAACAGTCTCCGGTAATGTTAGGAACAGGCAGACAAGCTGGAAAATATGAGAGAATAAACATAAATCTGGGTAAATCTACACAAATCTTAAGTCCGGTGTAGTGTGTTTGTGGTGTGTTTCTGTCATCTCAAACTATAAAACAATCGCACATTTCATTATGTCAGTAATTAAAGGAATATTCAGTTCAATACTAGTTAAACTTGCCACCAAAATGTATTTCCACTTGAAGAGTTACACAGTGAGAGACTGGCAGAGAATGGACTTACAGTGCACTTTAAAAAAAACCCAAATGAGTGGATTTTCATTTCTACTATAACCACCTCAACACAATTTCCCTTTTCTCTTTTATTTAAAAGAAAACAAGTTGCAAGTAGTAATATACTGTATGCATACATAGGCTACATATATATATATACAGAAGTTTGTATAAAAATATCAGTAGATAGTGCAATACAAAACATATTTTTGTATGAAGATATATATATATATATATCCGAGTAAATATATCTTACAATGAATACGAATGAATACAACCCGAATTCCGGAAATGTTGGAACGGTTTTTAAAATTTGAATAAATCACATGAGCCAATATTTTATTCACAATAGAACATAGAGAATATAACAAATGTTTAAACAGAGAAATTTTACAATTTTATCCACTAAATGAGCTCATTTTAAATTTGATGCCTGCTACAGGTCTCAAAAAAGTTGGCACGGGGCATATATTTGCATGTTAATCAACATTGTACCACAACATTGTGCTAAATTGAGCTTCATTAATTTATTCCTTTAATAAATCAAGAATATATGAATGACAGGACGAATGATCTCTCACCATAGACAGAAACGCTGAATGTTTTTAATGACCATTTTGCTCCCATTATCTCTAGTTTATAGAGTCCAGCGTGTTGAGTTGTGATGTTTGTGATGGACAGAGATCCAGTTTGATTGTCCAACTTCAGTCTGTCTCTGAATCTCCCATCAGGACCATCAAATGTGGAGAAGATTCCATAAGCTGTATCGATTTCAGCGATGAGGGATGCTTCAGCTTCAAATTTCCACAGTATGTCATCATCTTTAAGTATTTCAGTAATGTCAGAGTGTAAAGTGACAGAATCTCCTTCACTCACTAACACTGACTCACCAAACACACCTGATGAACATAAAAATGTTTTTGTCACAGATTAAGGCTCTTGTTGGTTTACAAATCCTGAAATCAGGCTGAGTTTGTACATACATTTGATTTGAAGGACATTGGAACAACAAAAAACGAGTTATGTCCTGGACATTACACTATAGGCTCACTGAAACATGGGCCTGAATCTAAAGATCTCAAAATAATATCTTTAACCCTTGTGCTGTGTTGAAAATCCTTAATCTAATGTGGTGTTCCATTTGTAGTCCAATGCATTTTCAGGAAAAAGAATATCCTCTCCAGGTCAAAATGGTTGGAACATAACCAGAGGGTTCATTTATCTGAGAAACTGCAAATACTGTAACTAATTTAAACAGTAGCAGCAGCTTTAAGACTCTGACAACAGAAAGAAAGAAAAAAAGATATACATTCATAACTTACCGATCAGATGCCACAAACACAAACAGAGCAAACAAAATGTGTGAAACATTTTCTTTAACAGATCTGTGAAAAATGTGTGGTGTAATAACACCACACACTGGTAATGTCTGCCGAAGGTGTAAATTTCCCCCAAAAGAGTTTGACCCACTTCATTCACCCACACACACGTGCTCTCTGATTGTGTGTTAAATATAGTCACATATAAATGTTCTTCTGGCTGTTATCAAGACTCTATCAGTTCTCAATAGTGGAAAACAATCTTTATTAAATGAATACACTTAATTAAAGATTTATAATCATTCATTTGTTGCGAATAGTAAAAAACAGTAAAAAGTCAACAGTAAAAGCGGTGTCAGTTTGACACTTTGACTCATGAATCAAACTGAAAGTGGTGACTGAAACTGTAGTTTGATTTTCTTAAAAAACATTGTTTGGTCTCTTGGGTGGATAAAATGATTTTGCAGAAAATTTGGCTATTTGTTTATGTGTTTAGTTTGTAGGTGAAAGGCTTCTTCTTCCTGTTCTTATATTGACAGGACCTCACAGTCTGACTTTTATCCTACCTATCTTCATGCTTTCCTCAGTGCTTACTTATACTGACTTGTATCCTATCTTACGATAAAACTTGAAAGAATGTTCTTAAAAACGTGAAATTATAACATACTGTGTCTACTAATACTAATAATTATGACATACAGTTGGGCAAAAAAGTATTTAGTCAGCCACCAATTGTGCAAGTTCTCCCACTTAAAAAGATGAGAGAGGCCTGTAATTTTCATCATAGGTACACTTCAACTATGAGAGACAAAATGAGAAAAAAAAAACAAATCCTGAAAAATCACATTGTCTGATTTTTAAAGAATTTATTTGCAAATTATGGTGGAAAATAAGTATTTGGTCAATAACAAAAGTTAATCTCAATACTTTGTTATGTAAGGGTATTACATATAATATTAATACGTAATTTAAAGCTCAAAGGGAATCATTTATGATTTTATAGGGATTTGAACAGAATCAGCGTTACGGCGATTCACTGAACGAGCTGTATGACAAACTCTGCACTGGATATTAAAATCCCAAATATAGTGAAAACACTATTAAATAGCACAGTAACGAAATCGACAGATTAAGGCATTAACTTGTGAGCAGAAAACACAAGATACTTCTCTTTTCAATGTAAATAAGATTTTATTTATATAAACCTAAGACATAAACTAATCTAACACATGAACACAAGCATTCACACATTCACACGTTGCAGAAAGAGAGAAATTGAGGAAAGGATGAGTTTAAGAGAATGGAAATGTGAAATCCCAAGTTTACAGCAATATGTTCTATTGCATAGACCTGAACAACCATCAATCACTTATTTAACCCTCGCTTTGAGTTTCTCAATGAGGCTAAGATTTATATTAACTGCACCGGATTCAGTTAGAATTTGGAGGTGTAGCTTGCGTGCTTTGCCTTGTTAGGGGTTTCCTTTGTGTCTCCTTGCAGAAAGGCGGTTCCCCGAAGTGGCTGATTGGCTGGAAGTTCAGTAGTCTTTGTAGTGAGGTCTTTGGGCGTTGGCTGGGGATGAGGAGTTGGTCGAAGTCTGAGTGCAGTCGGAGATGGACTTTGTAGCAAACTTACATTAGAACACGAAACTCCACGGAAAGAAAATAAATAAAATGATGTAACGAGACTAAGTTGTTTTCCTTCTCATTATGGAACGTGGGCCAGAGCACGCTCAAAGAGCAGCACGCGGTGAGAGGGACGAGAGTAAGGCAAGAGAGCTAAGAGAGAGGGAGGAGAAAGCGGACAAGAGTTTTAAACTCAGCTTTCAGACCGTCCCATCTGGATGTCTTGACCAATTAGATAGGCTATTATCTTAGCTAGGGGTGTTCTTTACATCATAAATCAGCTTGTTATCAGTCACATGGTCCGAATTTTACAGGCTCTGGCAAAGTACACCTTTTTGAACATGATTTCATAATAACAAGACTGATGCATTGGACAAAGAATTTATTGGAAGAAACACTTAAAGCATGGATTTTCAAGCTCATACATACTAAATATGCAATATTTATCTTTAAGGCTCGAGCTATTCAATAATGATTAAAACGACATACATATTATTTGATTAAAACATATGTGGGTACAACATAAAAATGTCCTTTTAGGATGATTTTATGTGCATATGGAGAAGAAAGTCTTTGTGCAGTTCTAAGGAGAACGAAGGCATGTTCTTTAGACAAAGGAATGTTGGTTTGGACTGTCTTGTGGAGACCCTCCCCAGAGAGAGTCTGTAGTTCGTGATTTTCTATCACTGGTTTAGATGTGACCATCAGTCTTGATTACTTGCAACAAATTTGACAGTCTCCTTCTTGAATTGGAATTATCAATAAGTGTTTCTTTTTTCTCAGTGTTGCAAGTTGTTTGGTGAAAGAGGCTTGCTAGTTGGGATTGCTTGCTTCAAACTAGATTTATGACGTCCTGTTCCTTAAGGCCTCTCTGCATTCCAGCTCCTCAGGTTTCAATGTTCTGATGCATCTTAAAATTGTCTGATTCAGTCTCTGATATCCTACAGTTAAATACCCTTTGTTGGCAATGACAGAGGTCAAACGTTTTCTGTAAGTCTTCACAAGGTTTTCACACACTGTTGCTGGTATTTTGGCCCATTCCTCCATGCAGATCTCCTCTAGAGCAGTGATGTTTTGGGGCTATCGCTGGGCAACACGGACTTTCAACTCCCTCCAAAGATTTTCTATGGGGTTGAGATGTGGAGACTGGCTAGGCCACTCCAGGACCTTGAAATGCTTCTTACGAAGCCACTCCTTCGTTGCCCGGGCAATGTGTTTGGGATCATTGTCATGCTGAAAGACCCAGCCACGTTTCATCTTCAATGCCCTTGCTGATGGAAGGAGGTTTTCACTCAAAATCTCATGATACATGGCCCCATTCATTCTTTCCTTTACACGGATCAGTCGTCCTGGTCCCTTTGCAGAAAAACAGCCCCAAAGCATGATGTTTTCACCCCATGCTTCATAGTAGGTATGGTTTTCTTTGGATGCAACTCAGCATTCTTTCTCCTCCAAACACGATGAGTTGAGTTTTTACCAAAAAGTTATATTTTGGTTTCATCTGACATTCTCCCAATCCTCTTCTGGATCATCCAAATGCTCTCTAGCAAACTTCAGACGGGCCCGGACATGTACTGGCTTAAGCAGGGGGACACGTCTGGCACTGCAGGATTTGAGTCCCTGGCGGCGTAGTGTGTTACTGATGGTAGCCTTTGTTACTTTGGTCCCAGCTCTCTGCAGGTCATTCACTAGGTCCCCCCGTGTGGTTCTGGGATTTTTGCTCACCGTTCTTGTGATCATTTTGACCCCACGGGGTGAGATCTTGCGTGGAGCCCCAGATCGAGGGAGATTATCAGTGGTCTTGTATGTCTTCCATTTTCTAATAATTGCTCCCACGGTTGATTTCTTCACACCAAGCTGCTTGCCTATTGCAGATTCAGTCTTCCCAGGCTGGTGCAGGTCTACAATTTTGTTTCTGGTGTCCTTCGACAGCTCTTTGGTCTTGGCCATAGTGGAGTTTGGAGTGTGACTGTTTGAGGTTGTGGACAGGTGTCTTTTATACTGATAACGAGTACAAACAGGTGCCATTAATACAGGTAACGAGTGGAGGACAGAGGAGCCTCTTAAAGAAGAAGTTAAAGGTCTGTGAGAGCCAGAAATCTTGCTTGTTTGTAGGTGACCAAATACTTTTTTTACCGAGGAATTTACCAATGAATTCATTAAAAATCCTACAATGTGATTTCTTGGATTCTTTCCCCCTATTCTGTCTCTCATAGTTGAAGTGTACCTATGATGAAAATTACAGGCCTCTCTCATCTTTTTAAGTGGGAGAACTTGCACAATTGGTGGCTGACTAAATACTTTTTTGCCCAACTGTAAAAGCTCAAAATGTGGCATAAATGGTCATTTTCATAATTTTGACCCTTTATCTCATGATTTATCTCAACATTTAGGTTCTACATGTGGGGATATATGCTTGATCTTGTTCAGCTCTTCTGGATCTGATGTCATAAACCAGAACAACAGCAGCAGCTGCAGCAGCCATGCCCACCAGAGCAGTGACGACCAATCGGATCACAGCTTCAGTAGAATCACAATAGCCACCAGAGTCTGAGGAATAAAAACATCAAAGTAAGATCAGATCAGCTCAACCACAGGCATAAACTCATGCACCATAGACTTACCTGAACATGTCGGACAGAGTTGAGTGTTGTTGGGATGCTTAGTCCGGTTGGTGAATGAATAATAAATAAGTTTCCTTTGTACCAAGAGTGATGACATGACTCACATTCACCACTGAACACAACAATAAACAATTGGACACTGATGATGAAGATGAAGAACATTGTGGAGAGTCTCTGATAATGACAGGAACAGGCAGACGAGCTGGAAAACATTAGGTTGAAGACATTCTAGATGAAGAAGAAATATGAAGAGGAACTAAGACTGATCAAAGTAGAGTTTATATTTAACTCACCATAGACAGCGAGACTGAAATTTTTGCTCACATTTCTGGTGATCCGTAGTTCATAAACACCAGAATCTGTGGTTCTGGCGTTTGTGATGATCAGAGATCCAGTCTGATGATCCAGCGTCAATCTGTCTCTGAATTTACCATTAAGAACATCATGATATAACGTCCAAACTTCCACTGAATCAGATCATCATCCATTAATTCAGTAAGACTGAGTGACTGAATCTCCCTCCTTCACTAACTTCATTTTATCTTTGATATCAAACACATCTGAAGAACAGAGTTTGTCACAGATTATAAAGGTTAAAAATAAGATGTTGGTTTGATGAACACTTCACTACAATATTCTGCAGCAGTACAAAGACTAAAGACAAATGAAGATGAACGAAAAGAGATGGGAACATCACATTAAAACAAATGCCATTGGGTATTTAATATTCATATTGATTTTATTTAAACTAAGTTTAGTCAAACTAGATCTCACATTAGAATCACAAGTTAATCATTTACACATAATAATGTTAATTAGTAGGTGCCAGAACACAAGAAACTGAAGCCATAAAAACATTTAAAAATCACCAACCAGACGCCACAAGCACAAACAGAACCAGCCTAAATGGTTGAAAACATTCAGATTAATCTGAAACACAGCTGAACTGTGATATGTATTGTGCATGCTGCGTATTACTGATATTAATTATATAGCTCCGAGTTATCGTCCGGGCAGAACTATTGTTCCAGCCACCAAAGACAGATTCATAAATAACCTGCCTGATTTATCTCAGTTGCTCTGTGTACCCATAAATACACATGAACTAGACGAAATGACTAGCAACATGGGCACTATCTTCTCTAATACATTAGAAGCTGTTGCCCCCTCAAATTGAAAAAGGTTAGAGAAAAACGTACTGCGCCATGGTACAACAGTTATACCCATTCTCTCAAGAAAGAAACTCGTAATCTTGAGCGCAAATGGAGAAAAACTAACTTGGAAGTTTTTAGAATTGCGTGGAAAAACAGTATGTCCAGCTATAGACAGGCTCTAAAAGCTGCCAGGGTAGAGCATATCCGCAAACGCATAGATAATAACCAAAACAATCCAAGGTTTTTATTTAGCACAGTGGCTAGATTAACAAATAAACAGACGCCAGCCGATCTAAATATTCCCTCACAGTTTAATAGTAATGACTTTATGAATTTCTTTACTGATAAAATAGATAACATCAGAAATACAATATCAAATGTAGATTCTACTGCGTCTAGTATTTCAGCTTCATTCATCACACCCAAAGAAAAACTGCCGTGCTTTACAACTATAGGACATATACATTTATAGGATATAAATAAACGTATTAGTGCATCTAAACCAACAACATGTTTATTAGATCCTGTACCCACTAAACTACTGAAATAGTTGTTACCTGTAGCAGAAGAACCGCTTCTCAATATTATTAACTCGTTATCTTTAGGTCACGTCCCAAAACCATTCAAGCTGGCGGTTATTAAGCTGATTATTAAGAAACCACAACTAGATTCTAATGAACTGGCAAATTACAGACCCATTTCAAATCTTCCGTTTATGTCTAAAATTTTAGAAACATTTGTGTCTGCTCAATTGTGCTCCTTCTTGCAAAAAATGATCTCTATGAAGAATTTCAGTCAGGTTTCAGGCCTCACCATAGTACAGAAACTGCACTTGTTAAAATTACAAATGACTTGCTTCTTGCTTCAGACCAAGGCTGCATCTCATTGCTAGTATTACTTGATCTTAGTGCTGCGTTCGACACTATAGACCATGATATACTCCTAGATCGATTACAAAACTATACTGGTATTCAAGGGCAGGCTTTAAGATGGTTTAGATCCTACCTGTCCGATCGCTACCACTTTGTTCATTTAAATGGGGAGTCATCTCAATTATCACCAGTAAAGTATGGAGTACCACAAGGATCTGTCCTAGGTCCTCTGCTATTTTCAATATACATGTTGCCCCTTGGTAATATTATTAGAAAATACGGGATTAGTTTTCATTGTTATGCTGATGATACTCAACTATATCTCTCAACAAGACCAGTTGAAACTTCTTTAAACTATCTAAGATAATAGATTGTGTAAAAAATGTAAACGATTGGATGACCAATAATTTCCTCCTATTAAATTCAGATAAGACAGAGATATTACTTATTGGACCAAAAAAACCAGTACACAGAATCTCTTGGATTACAATTTGCAATTAGACGGATGTACTGTTACGTCCTCTAAAGTCAAAAATCTGGGTGTTATATTAGACAGCAACTTGTCCTTTGAAAATCATATTTCCCATGTTACAAAAACAGCATTCTTCCATCTTAGAAACATTGCCAAGCTTCGAAACATGCTGCCTGTTTCTGATGCAGAAAAGCTAGTTCATGCATTCATGACCTCTAGACTGGACTATTGTAATGCACTGCTAGGTGGTTGTCCTGCATCTTCAATAAACAAGCTACAGATAGTCCAAAATGCAGCGGCTAGAGTTCTTACCAGGTCAAGAAAATATGATCATATTACCCCAATTTTACAGTCTCTGCACTGGCTACCTATTCAGTTCAGTATCATTTACAAAATATTATTACTTGCCTATAAGGCCCTAAATGGTTTAGCACCTGCGTATCTAACTTGTCTTCTACCACGCTACAATCCAACCCACTCCCTAAGGTCGCATAACTCTGGACTTTTGGTAGTACCTAGGATAGCAAAGTCCACTAAAGGAGGTAGAGCTTTTTCACATTTGGCTCCCAAACTCTGGAATAGCCTTCCTGATAACGTTCGGGGTTCAGACACACTCTCTCTGTTTAAATCTAGATTAAAGACACATCTCTTTAGCCAAGCATTCACATAATGCATCTTATAATCTTGTACTGCAGTTATATCTGATCAAATGTACATTATTATTATTATTCTTTAGCTTGGGTTGAACAAATAATTTTTGCTTAGATGGAACAGCAGCTATGCTAATTATGTTTCTATTTGTTTCTCTGTTTCTGTCACAGGATTAACATCCCATGGTAACTAATGACAGAAGCTTCAGTCTGGATCCAACCCTTAAATGATCTGAGATGACCGAACACCTGAGAAAAGATAATGCCAACCCCTCAGAGGACCTCAGAGGATGCCAAAGCTCAGATAACATACAGAATAATATTACCAAACATTACCATATTTTACCAAAACAACATAACATTACCAAATTTTGCCATAAGTTAAATATATTAAGGTTCTGCAATATATAAATATATTGTGGAAACTTAATTTCCTGTAGAGCTGCTTTGCAGCGATTTGTATCGTAAAAAGCGCTATACAAATAAACTTGAACTTGATATTTATCTGGTTGTGACCTCAGTCACAGTTTCTGATCACACGTCCATATTTAATATAATGAAAATCAACAACAAGCTTTTGCTGATCTTACATTTTAGGGGCAGCCTTGGCCTAATGGATAGAGAGTTGGACTTAACCTGAAGGTCGTGGGTTCGAGTCTCAGGTCTGGCAGGAATTAACCAACACTCTCTCCACTCTCAATACCACGACTGAGGTGAGACCCTTGAGCAAGGCACCAAACCCCCAACTGCTCCCCAGGCGCTGCAGCATTGGCTGCCCACTGCTCCGGGTGTATGTTCACTACTGTGTGTACACTTGGATGGGTTAAATGCAGAGCACACTTGGCCACACACACCACTTCCCTTCCTTCCCTAAACTGAATTGCTATCCCTGTATGAAAACTAATAGCAGAAAAGTGAAATGTTGCATGTTAGATATAGGTATTCATCAACTGTGTGGGTTATTTTTTGTTGTAACCCATCTATCCTGGATGACCACCAACATTATTGGACTGCAGTTTACTTCACTGTAAAAGCGTGTTTGTGTTGTGCGTAGTGAAAGATTGTGAGGTCCTTATAAAGGACAAAAAAAAAAAAAAAAAAACATGAAATGCTTCCCTCACAAACTACACACAATAACCAAATGCATCCATAAAGCTATTTATCCAACCAAAAGGTCAAACCACATTTATGTACGGATAAAACTGAAGGGTTAACTTAGTTTGAGGTCATGTTTGAAATAACTGGCCTTTAATTGCAGACTTTGGTATCTTTGCAAATTAACTGTTTTGAAACTCTACTTGGTCTTTTCTTAAAGGGAAACTGAAATGATTCAGAGGACTGGATCAATGTTATATGAAATTCAAGTTAAGTTATACACAATTTTCGTATTTTACCTGTAATGGGTTGGGAAAAGTAGGCTAGATTCAGCATTTTAGTGCAGTAAGGACTACAGACAAAACAAAGCATCTAAAGTGCCAAGCGCCTCCTGCTGGAAGAACCGTCAAGAGTCCAAACAGTCACAGACTGTCTTCCAGTGTACCCTCTGGCTCCTACGTTTATCAAAAAAGTATGCTTTGTGTTATTACCTTGAAATTAAATTAGGCCTAAACTAGTAAACACTGCAGGGAGGGTGTTTGTATAGCTGCTGAGTTAGTGACGGTAAATTTGCAGCCTTTATCTTTTCTGACTTGGTTTTCATGCATTTCATGAGGTTCTTTGCTCATTTAAGTGCAATAAATACAGATTTCACACTCTTAGTGTCCGGCGTCTGTAAATTTATGAAAATCATTAACAATATGAATTGGTAGAACCATATGAAATAATTTTTAAACATTCCATTGATTTTCTAGACGTGAAAGATCCATTTTATCCGTTCATTTTGGCCCCGTCTCCATTTTATCATTAGTTAGCGGTTCCTCTCCGAGTACAGCAGCATCTATGTATAGCACACTAGAGTTTTTCCTTTAAACATGAGAGCAATGATGTGCTTGTGATATTTTTGCCAAAATGTCCAGTGGTGCATACCAACAAAAAAAATAAAAATAAAAGCAGTAAATGGGGTCAATATTTAATAATGAAAACAGAACATTTTAGTTGCGATTCTGGATGCTGTAGCATACTGTTTTTGAACCACTAAATTAAACGAATACTACAAAAAAAAAAAAGGAAAAGATGAAGCCAAAAATGTGATCCAAAGAGCAAAAACAAAACAGAGGAGGATAACATCCTGGCCGAGATGTTGCTGTTCCTTACCCACTATGGAAGGAAGTTTAGCTGCAAACTGGGAGTCACGCTCAGGGGCCATTTCATTCTCAACAGATAATCCGGTAGAGTACAAGTTAGGTTGCACACTCAGGAAAGAATCTGAGAGCTCCACAACATCTTGAAAGCTTCTTCCTGGGACCACGTAACAGCACAAGCTGGATAGTTAAAAAAAAAAAAAAAATTAACAGCCAACCAGGAACTCCCCTCTCCTGTCCCAGCACTCCACAAAAATCACACAGAGTTGAGTTACACAAAGAGTTGTTTATTTGACAATCTAATAAAAAATTTAAAATTTTTTTTAAAAAAAGTACAAAAAGGGGAGCAAATAAAGATTTGGGAGGGGACCAGGCCAAAATAACAAACATAAAATGTTCTAACTTGGGGAGAGTACTTTCTTAACTCACAAAACAAAGTGAAAAAGAAACAAAGTCTTACCTTACTCCCTTTCTAACCAAAAACAGGAGAAAACATGGATTTTTAAACAAAAAGGCAATCACCTCCCTACTGCTCCAAAAATGACAATAAAAGCTTGGGCTTAAATCTTAAGTTGAGGTAAAGAAGTTTTACACTAACAACCAGAAAGTCAAAGATCAACTATTAGCACACATGATACTATCTGGGGCAGAAGAACAGTTTCGGGAGGCAGCGAAAGCAAGAAAAGGGGCCATCTTTACAGTGAATCTCCAGCTTCATCCACAACCTCTCCCTCCAGCAGCCAATCAGAGCTAGCCAGTAGTTGATGACCATTAGGACCAGCTGATCTTCATTAAGCTTTGCATGGAGTGGAGGGAAGAGAGAGAGAGAGAGCAAAAACAAAACACTGCCAAAAATACAAACTGTATCAGTGGCAATATCAAATTCTGCACAAATATAAAAAAAATATATAAATAATTATGTCTTGGGACGTAACAACAACTGTGAACAAAAACAGGTGTGAGTCAGGGTCCTGTGTGAGCACTACCATCCATTCCGATAGATACTTATTTGATCATCGTCTTTTCGGGACATTTTCATACACAGCATCCGACTTTGATTTCTGAAAGGAAACACAAACTCGGTCAGGAATCTTGCTGATGAAACATAAAATTAACAACAGACCAGCTTCTTCTATAAAATGATTTGCTTAAGTAATAGGCCTACTACTTTAAAAATCCCAGTTAGATCAGTAAAACTAAACGTCATTTTCCATAACTTTTACTCCGAAGTTTAAACCTGTATGCTGTAACCGTCCCACTAAGGACCACCTAGAGAGGCAATCCACAAATAAATTTGAGGGAGGGACTCACTGGCCAAACTTTTACTTAAAGGTAAAAGTACATAAACAACTTAAACATAAACCCCAAAAACACAAATATATTACTGACACTGTTTGGCAATGAAGTTAAAAAAGAAAAACATTAACCGACCAGTGTCCTATAGAGTAATTCCAATTAATTTTATTTTAGAGTCAGTATTACCAGTTGAAGCAATGCAGATTAGTTGAAGAAATGTCTCGTGAATGATCCAAACAACAAAGTGAAGAAGCAAGGTCTTGATACCACTGTCCTCAGGGTATAGAACTTTTAGGTTCCAGGAAAAAACAGCAGCATAGAACCCCAAAAATTGAAGATGGTATATAAAGAGTCCTTTAGAATGAGCTTGAAACCAAAGTTTCTCAATCTGGACTCTGAACAGTTTGGGTGAACCAAGGGAGAAAAACCATGCTTCCCCTTCCCCAAACAATACTCACTTCTTCTCCCCTCATACCTGGCTATATACACGGGAGAATGAATGAATGATGCATTTATATAGCGCTTTATTGTGTATTTCTGTACACCCAAAGCGTTTTACAATCATGTGTGTGTGTGTGTGTGGGGGGGGGGGGGGGGGGGGGGGGGGTCTCTCCTCAACCAACACCAGTGTGCAGCATCCACTTGGATGATGCGACGGCAGCCACAGCACAACGGCGCCAGTGCGCTCACCACACACCAGCTACAGGTGGAGAGGAGAGAGAGTCACTGAGCCAATCAAGTGTATGGGGATTATTAGGAGGTCATGATAGACAAGGGCCAGTGGAGGGAATTTGGCCAGGACTCCGGGGTTACACCCCTACTCTTTACGATGAATGTTATGGGATTTTTAATGACCACAGAGGACCTCGGTTTAAGGTCTCATCCGAAAGACGGATGCCACCTAGAGCCCCCCCCCCGGTGCACAGTAGAGGCATAACACCACAAAAAAAAAGGAAACAAACTCTAGGTGGTTACAATGTGTAAAGCTTCTCCTTGTAGCCTGTGAATAATTTATTCTCAGTTATGAATTATGAATGGTGATTATTTGTGTAAATGCTAAAATGATATGATTACATCATTGATCATTTGTATGTTAAAATATTTGTCATCTAGTGAACAGAAACGGTCACTACATGACAGATTTGTACATCAGTGCTGGAGACTAAAGATGAATGAAAGGTGTGTAGGGATTACATTTTTTTTATATATATAACCACATATTATTCTCTCAAGGAACTATAAGGAATATTGTATTATATTTAACTCTCTTTTTTGAAATGATAGCATGTCAAAACACTGCTTTATTATTTTTAACATGCTAATTTTAATCTACAAATATTGACATTTCTGGAAACACTGCTACAGAAAAGATGCTAACAAGGAGCAGCAAGAGGAAATGACATCAAACATTCAGCTTATCACATGACTTTTTTAAACAGTTAAAACATCAAACGGGTTATTTAAGTTCTAAAGGTTTCTCACTACTGAGAGTGTTTGTTTTTTACACAAAAGTAAGAGCAAAGATGCTTGTTTCAGCACATCTACAACCATGTGGCCACTAAGGCTGCATTCACCTCGGAATAATTATATACCGTGGACCAGCTGCAGCTCGAGGCAGGCTTTAGCACAGGTAACAGGTTATTTATTTAAATTAGTATGGATTAGAATTTGGATAGTGTAGCGGTCAAATGTCTTCACATGTGTAATGAATACTGATTCTGAATATTGATTCTCCCTAATTCCTCTTTTTAATATTTTAAACGTTCCTTTCTAAAATAGCCTATACTTCTTATATACATTCAGAAAGTCTTACAGTTTTGTTGACATTAACACAAACTTCATAAACTTTTGAGAGCAGTAGTGGCAGTGAGCCGATTTTTGTTTATCGACATTCACACAAAGACCAGTCACTTGACCACTGCATTTACAAAAAATCATTTCAGATTTAAGAAGTGTTTAAACATTGCATCAACTACTAACCACTGTTATATAAGCATATATTACTACGTCATCTGAAGGCTTTTGTCTTCCAAGCACATTATTTATTATTTACCTGTAATGCAGGCATTGTCAAATTTTTTGTCATCTGAATCTCTTTCACCTATATATTTACTTGAAGTACTCCCTGAGAGTTTAAAATATTTTAAGTATCACATTTGTATGTTCATGATTCTCAGACATTGGTTAATGGTCACATGATTTGCAGATAAACAAATAAAATATTTCATTTTTTTTTAGTAAGTGTTTTATTTTGATTCATGATATGTTTCAAATGATTTATTTTATTTTACATTTTTATGATTTTATTAATTATTAGCTTTTCATTAAACTCACAAACCCCCTGCAGTACGAAGCCCAGTTTGGGAATCCTTTATATATTATAAGCCTAATGTTAATCACTTCATGTTGTTAAATACACAATTGGAATATATTTTCTTTGTATTTGTATTTTTTTATCAATATGGTACAAAATTATCTTATTTAAATCGATATGATAAACGAGTTAGGTCAAAAGTAATCCAAATGTAATCAAAAAGTAGTCTGATTATTTTACCAAAAATGTTTACTGTAAAGGGTTATGTTACTAATTACATTGAAATTACTAACGGACTACATTTTAAAGTAATCTACTCAGCTCTGGTGTTTTCTCAGTTAATCTGCCGCAGTAGGCTATGTGGCGACGGATCACTGCATGCACACCTATCTACGGTTAGTCGACGTTCATTTGCATAAAGTTGTTATTAAGTTGACATTGGCTGTTACCGGCTTTTGTTCAAATGAATGATGTCCGATAGTGTTATGATAACACAGTGTGTGAATACATATTTAAAATTAGATCCACTCTTAAATTTAATTAAATCGCATGTGTTGGTTTTTATTGGTTCTCTTTTCCATAACCACTACGTGTCAGCGCTATGTGCGTTAAGATAGAATCAATCTACAAATAAATTTACAAGTACAATCTACAAGTAGTTTACAAATTGGCGTCTGTGTTCTAAGCAGATTTACAAGTTCAGAAAATTAAATAAAAGAGCGAATGGAGGAGAGCGATTGGTGGAGGACGAGCTCTCATTATTTTGCTCCACTTCAAGCACCATGCTCATATGTCTCCATCACGGCAAAAAATAAAAAGAAAAGAAAAAAAAAGTTGGGTAAGAAACTATAAAATAAATAAATAATGATAATAGCTAATAAATAAATAATTATAGCTACTAATTCCTTCAACAATTTAATAAGATTATTACTCTCTCTAAAAAGTATTGCATTTCTCAACCTGGGCCGTACTAGTAAACAACACAAGGATAGACATGGCTCGTTTAATTATTTTGAATAAATAATATAAAATTACATGAATTACATGAAGGTTATATTAAAAACATGCTACATTTTTACATTAGATGAAATTTTGATATTAAATCCACAATTGTTTTTATATAGAATTGTCCTATAGTCTGTACGGTATATAATAAAAGTACATCAGAAACAACTGTGATTAAACTACAAAACATATTTTAATACTTTTTTGAATCATTCTTTTTTTTTAGGTCTGCAAACTGCAAATAGACATGTAAAATGGAAAAACTGATGCGCAAACAGCACATACGCATAAAACATACTCTCCTTTTGATCTGCTCCCTGTATACTAAAAGATAATACTGATGACGGTTTGGCCGTTAGATCACCCAGGCCTGTTCACTGACCGCCTGATGCATATTGCACACAAAACTTCAAACAACAAACTTCAATCGGACTAACTGACTGCAATGCATTTTCTTGCAACACAATAATGAATGATCTTACCGTTTTTTGAGTTGTTGGTTTACACAATGCTGAATCAGTTCTGTCTTCTTCCTGGACTGCATTAACAATGATCACAGACGTGTTAAAATGATAAAGTTTCAAACTTATTTTGGCATTTGTGTCTTAAATATATATTTGAATTGCTTTCTCTGTTTACCTGTTTTTCTGTGTTTCTTGCAGATACAGCACATCATGATTGCAGCTACAATCAACAGAGATCCAGCAGCAGAAATCAACACTATGTACAATAAAGGTATGCCCTGATCTGTAATGGACAACATGAGCCATTAGTTAGAGAGATATTTCAGTGCTATATAACTTGTATATCACTGGCAATATCACTGGTGACATACCTAAATGTGTTTGACAGAGTTGAGTGATGTCCAGATGTTGAGTCTGGTTGCTGATGGGATTGTTGAGCACACAGCTGTAGGTGTTTTTATCCTGATATTCCACCTCCAGAGGTAGAGAGAGACTGATGCTGAGATCAGACACACTGATGCTGGACAATAAACTGTTTCCTTTGTACCAGGAGAGAGTCACATCACTCACATTCACCGCTGAACACACTAATGCACATTTTGAGTTGGATGATGTTGAGTTTTGTGAAAAATCTATGGTAATGTTAAGAATGGGCAGATGGACTGAAAAATAAGAGAACAAACAGTATGGATACATGTACTCAACAATACAAGGTGAGTGTGTATGTCATATAAAGCTATAAAATGATTAAACATATTTTCTGGCTGCAGTACAATTTATCCTAAATTAATATCATTTGTAGCATAATAATTACAAAAAATAAGCAGAGAGACACTCTCATAATTTAAGTAAATGCAGTCGATCTGTAAATGTTAAAATAGTCAAATAAAATACTTAAATGGCCGTAGACATCCAATACCCTAAAACGGGCGTAAAATTGGTTGAAAACTCTTTACAGCTCAAATAATCCCAGTTTTAACCAGAGAATCAATCTAAGTTTTTCTTTCTTTCTTTCTCTTTCTTTCTTTCTTTCTTTCTTTCTTTCTTTCTTTCTTTCTTTCTTTCTTTCTTTCTTTCTTTCTTTCTTTCTTTCTTTCTTTCTTTCTTTCGTTTTTAAAGGGATGAGTGGCTGAAAAAGCAGCTGCATAAGCTTAATTTTTATTGAACCTGATGTATTCCTTTACTTAATAAAGAATATTTAAACCATTTTGTTACTCACCGTAGACAGAAACACTGAATGTTTTTGTTGAGAGTTTTTTTCCACTTATCTCTAATTCATAGAGTCCAGCATGTTGAGTTGTGATGTTCATGATGGTCAGAGATCCAGTCAGTCTGTCCAGCTTCAGTCTGTCTCTGAATCTCTCATCAGGGAAGATTTGGTTCTCTTTGTTGATTTGAGCTATCAGAGAGTTTTCAGCTCCAAATTTCCACAGTATGTCGTCGTCTTCATGTAATGTAGTTACATTATTGTGTAGAAGCACAGAATCTCCCTCCATCGCTGATAATGACTCGCCAAACACACCTGGAGAAGATATAGGATCAGATTAAAACCTTTGTTGGTTTACAAAGCTGAAATCAGTTGCAGTTTGTAACTAAATGTGAAATGACATGAAAAGAAATGAAGCCATAAAAATGCTTTTATAACTCACCAGTCAAACACCACCAGCACAACCAGAACAAAACAAATGTGCAAACCATTTTCTTCAGCTGTTCAGTGAAATCTTGTAAGACTATACATGGAAAACTCTCAAGCTAATGTGTGAATCCTCCCACAGCAGTGTTTGACCCTCCTAGTACACACGCTCTTTATGCATGAGGTATAGTTTCATATAAATGCTCTTCTGCCCCTTATTAGACTTTAAGCATTCAACACATTCTTGTTTTATAATTTTATATATAGGCTATATACATATATAAAGACTTCAAATGCAAAAGCCTCTAAGTACGTCTGACATTTTTCTTTAAAATTAGCATTTATTTCTGGCTTCTGTGTCTAGGTTTCTATATAAGTACTGGTTCTTCTGAATGGGTTGAGGCTGGGATTTAGCGAATTTGAAGTGAAAGTACTTGATGAACATATACTATGTGTGGAGAGAATTCACAGTATTGTTATCTCATTTTTGACCAGATTGATTTTGGCTTTTGCATTGGAACTCTTCATATGAAGAGTTTATTTGCAAAAACAGCTACATTTTCAAAAATAAATATATATATTTTTTATTATGTTATCATGTTTTATTGTGTTTTATTTTGTTAGCTGTATTTTTTAATACATTTTTTACCTAATCAAAATAACCCAACTGCAGTTTGATTGAGATTAATTGTAATGCACAATGAAAAAAACATGATTTTTGAAAATGGTTAAAAACTGAGTTATCTGTTTTTGCAAATGAACTCTTCATATATATATATATATATATATATATATATATATATATATATATATATATATATATATTAGTTCTGACTCTTAAACATGTACAATTGCATGAATATGGGATTAGTTGGCATAAATTTCATAGTTAAAGCTGATTTTAAAATCAATTAGTTCTTGTAAATGGCAAAAACAGTGTGCCATGTTGCATTATTGCTCGACTCATTGAGGTGTTAATACTAGCAGCTCATCTTCTGAGTCAAACTGAAACCTGCCGCGGTTGGTTTTCATCAGAAACATGGTTTGGTGACAAAAGCCTCTGCAAGTAGCCATTGGTTTGATGTGAGTTTCGTTTGTAGGTGAAGAGTTTCTTCCTGTTTTGCCACTGTGAACTTCACACAATGATCACTGTTGATCACTTCACACAATGTTGATCTTCTCTACACAGAACAGCAAATATAGTCAAATAAATAACTGAATTCATTAAAAAAAGTCAAACTAGAGTGAGAGGTCAAATAGGATTTTTAGCCATCATGAATAATTGATGAACTGATTGACCGATGATCATCTCATAACTCTAAATAATTCACAAATAGGACAAACCAAACAACTGCCTCATTTTCAAAATTAAGATTACTGTTAATCCTCATAGTCTAGGCTACAACTGACTAGGTTAAGATCAGGATAGGGCGAACAAGGGGTGCTTGTGGGCACCTCCAGATTTACAATGATCATGGATTTCATGGTCACCTGCACAGGTCAAGGGCACAGGAAGTGTGGCAGTGGGTTACTAATATTAAAATAAGTTATACAAATTATGATTTATGTAGGCCATTTCACGTTCATTTGTCATTAGAAAATCAGCACTGCTACACAGCCCTGAAAACGCAAACGTTCAGCCTGGTGATTAACAGGATAATATAGCCTAACAAGTTTAACAATTCAGTGTGGAAATAATCCATGTTTTAAAGCAGCAGTCTGTAACTTTGTGTTCAAAATTTACATAATTTATATAATAATCGAGTGCATCATAAATCCATTTTCCAAACCGTGTTTTTGGCTAATCATGAATCACTATGGTACACCTATAATACGTTTTTTATAGGCTATTCGGACTATTTTAGACTGGTTCTGGTTGAACCGTTGCGGAGTAACGGAGTGTTTATTAACTACTAGAGAACAACGCGTTCCGGACTGCAGCTTTAAGGGAAAGGGAAGTGGTCTGTGGCCAAGAATGGTGACCCATGTTCAGAATTTGTGCTCTGTGTACACACAGTAGTGAACATACACCCAGAGCAGCCAATGCTGCGGCGCCCGAAAGGGAAGTTGGGAAGTTCGAGGCAACATTACACTTTTTTTTTTTTTTTTACCCACAACAATGATTTTGGCCTCTGTAGAGACCTAGGCAAATTGTCATCAGAAAATAAAGCAGCGTTGTCGTCATTGTGTTCTTATAACGTTACAGTTTTTATGATCAATTAAATGCCCCTGCTTTTTAATATGGCCCTGTTTATTATTTCAGAGATGTAAAACAGCGTTATATTCTGATAACTGGAGTGAAACAGTTACAGCAAACCCAGTGGTGAAAAAGCTACACCAGTAACGGTTTACTTTCGGTTTAGTAGTCATGGGATATGCGGTAAAAAGTAGGCTATATGGTGAATTGCCCTAATGTGGGACACCTAAGGTTTAGTGTTTGTAGGTCCCCCATAAATACATGAATGACAGTGAAACTATGGGTTAGACAAAGCTGTGGTGTCATGTGATCAAAATCACATGACCTATCAAATGTCCAATCATATTTGAGGGTGGAGCAATCATCAAACAGGAGGCACCTTGTGTGAAGACCATCCGAAGGTTAGTGACATAGAGTTTTAACAAATTTGATATTAAGGATTTAAATACATTTTAAACAAAGCAATCCTGCTACTTTTTAGCCTAATATGCTTATGAAATGTTTGTCCATCAAAAAATATATTTTATATATATATTATATATATTTTTATCAAATTTTTTAGTGTCCCACATTAGGAAATGTGGTTTCCACATCCGGGACAGCATGATCAGCTTAATGTGGGACAGTACTTCAATGAGCCAAAAATGTGTGGTGGGGCATGGTTTGTGGGACAAACATGGTTATTTACATGGTTTTAGTCTTGTAATGCAATATTAGAATACTGTTTTTATTTAGCCAGTTCAGGTTACGATTAAACGTTTTCAACTGGAGTTAACAGCAAGTTTATCAATTAAAGTTTGTTGAACCATGTTGTCCTCAACGTGATGATGATCATGATGATGATGGGGATAATGATGATTTCTGCCATCCACAAATTAGGGATCTTCCAGAGCACACCCCTTGCCACCCTCTGCATGATACGGTTCAGCCAGAAATCTCCCCTGCTCCACAACACCTTCTACTGTCCGCCATTGTAACCCCACCACCTCTGGCAGAGGAAGTTGAAGTGGTGACACAGCCAGATGTCTCCTTTAAGTCACTGATCACCATTCCTGTCAGAGAACGCCCAACTACCAGCCGCCAGAGGGCAAAGCCTCCTTCCTATGATTTGACTAGCGATGCCCATTTTTCTTTCATCAAAGAGAGAGGGGTTAAGAACAAAGGGAACAAGGGGAAAAAGCAAAAAACTACAAACACCAGACAGGTGAACCAGGATGCTTGTGCTATCTGCCAGCATTCGTACGGTAACATAAAGGACCCCAAGGTCACAGAGGACTGGCTTTCTTGTCCAGTCTGTTCGAAATGATTCCACGAAAGCTGTGCAGAGAACAATGGGGTTATAGACGATAAAGGTGTCTTGACATGCAAGGACTGCTTGTTTCCAGAATTGTAAGCGTCCAAAGTTAACCTATGCAGTTTGTTTTTATTTAGCCAGTTCAGGTTACGATTAAACGTTTTCAACTGGAGTTAACAGCAAGTTTATGAATTAAAGTTTGTTGAAGCTGTGTTTGTTGTTAAGTAAACTGAACTAGATAATATTGTATTATCGGTCTGATGATGTTCAGTTATCCATGTTTCATCCATCCATAACCAAGAGAATTATTAACTAAGATTTAAGAGAAAATCTAAAATAAAATAAGATTTTACTATTCTACATGTATCAATGTGATTTTTGGTCTTTTATAATAGATTTTTCAGTGTCCCACATTGGGAACACAACTGTCCCACATTAGGAAGCTGCAGATTTTCTCAGACGATTTGCAATAAGAGCACTAATATGTTTATAATTTATCTTATGAATGGGTTATCTGAATTTTCTCTTTTGATTTGATTAGGACACATCCTGGGTTTTTTAAAATGGTATTGGGTGTGGATTTAATGTTTTGGTTACACATCGCAATATGTCACAGAAGTCTGAAGTGCAAAAAATGTCCCACATTAGGGCAATTCTGTTTCCGTCTGATTCAGATGTGAACACAATCTCTGCTCCGGGGGCAGCCATGTTTTTCTGTCTGCCCGTCTCTATCATCAGCTTGTGTCCGCTGAGTCTGTATCTGTTCAGTGTGCTTCTCATCTGACACTGTGTACAGATACTCTCTATATATATTCTCTCTCTCTCTGTGTGTGTGTGTGTGTGTGTGTGTGATGTCTACCCTTTCACACTGTTATGAATTTATGTTCTGTGCATTGTATTTGCCAAAATCTAAACTGTGTGTGTGTGTGTGTGTGTGAGAGAGAGAGCTGATGTTACATTTGTGTTCCAGTACTAGTCCTTCATTTATGTGTAAATTTTCAGATATATGCCAGATTTGTTGATTTTATATGCCAATTTCTATAAAAATGCACTATTGCAGTTATGTGTGTGTGTGTGTGCACATGAAATATAATTTTTGTTCCAATTTGCATTTCTGCTCTAGATCCAGGCCTTTATAAAAATGTAAAACATTTAAGATTTATACTGGGTTTACTACTACTTTTTTGACAAATGAAACAAAAAATAAAATAATTTCTTTCACTTTTCCCATTCATTTTCAATGTGTTGTCAATCTGACCCCAAGGACCTTGAGTGGTATTTTTTTACACACTTTTAGAACAACCAAATCAAGTCCAGATTTTTTGTGTGTTTACATAGATTATTTAGGAAAAGTCACAGAGTCTCATGCCTCTGAGATGAAGGGAACACTTAAAAAATAAAGAAAAATTCGGTAACACTTTACTTGAAGGGGTGTGCATAAGACTGACATGACACCTTCATAATCATGGGATGACACGTCATGAATATGAAGGAGGTTTTATGCATGTTTATGACAAATATCATTAAGTGTCATTCGCTCAGTTATGCCATTTTTAATGCAAAGATGACATTATTTGACTGAACCCTACCTCTACCCTTACCCCTAATCCTTGCCCATAACAATGTCATCTTTGCATTAAAAATTACATAACTGAGCGAATGACACTTAATGGCCGTTGTCATAAACATGCATAAAAAAACCTTCATATTCATGACATGTGACATGTCATGATTATGAAGGTGTCATGTCAGTCTTATGATAGTCTTGCATATCCAAACCTTACGACTGACGGCAGAAGCCAGCGTTCTGTGGGCGTGATGTCTGAGGCTGAGACTAGTTTTATGCACACCCTTTCAAGTAAAGTGTTACCGAAAATTCCATTGGGGTCAGATAGACTCCAAGGAGTGATTAAGGGTTAACTAGCATTTTTAAGTTTCATTAACCAGGGAAAATACTGTCGTATACTGTTTAGTTTATATTTTCTGTAATAGGCTACTTGTAAATTTGTCCTAAATAAAAATCCTAAAATAAAGTAATTTTGAGTCATTTGATTGTTTAACTGTACAAACTTTCCATTAAATTTTCCTATTCAGTCGAACTGCGATATCAAAGGTTAATTTTAAATCTCAACAGTTTATTAACTACAAAATGTTTTTACATTGGATAGTGAAGGCTGTTCATGGAATGGCGAATTCCTGGTGTGGACACTAGATGGCGCTCTAGTTAACGCTATTGCTTGGATTACTTTGTAATGCAACTGTTTACTTTGTAATACAACCATTTCAAAATAATAGGATACCTTTGCGATTGCTTTTGTTTTAATTCTCCAGACATAAAGCCTGTAGACTTTAATACTTTATATCTCTTGTAAATAGCAATGTTATGAATTGACTATACAAATAACCTATACAAAATATGTTATTGGTGTGTTGAGTACTGAAACTAAGAATAGAACAACATTTTCCTTTTTCTTTCTTCTCAATTTTTGAAAATTTATGGGATATGATCACTCAGCTTAATAAACAAAATCCAGTGAATTATCCCAATGCAATACATTGAGTAAAGGATAAGGGTCTTTGAAAACCATAATCTCTGTTTCATAAAACTTTATGGTCTGTCCAAGGATAACGGCATACAATTAAGATCACTCTGTATATGATTTGTGACCACTAATAAATATATTTTCACATTTATAAATAGATATTATATAAATACTACAAAATATTTTTATCTATCAGGCAGTATTTCATAATGAAGCTTTTTTTGTGTGGAGTGGAAGTCAAACTGAAAGGCAGGAATGGAAAAACACTCTTCAACCACATGCTTTTCACACAAACACATTTGCACATCAACCACAAACATCCAGCAGATATACATGCTCACACGGAAGCTGCTTGAACAGACCAAATGGAGTTTTGCATGAAAAAAATTTGAAGTTTCATCATCTCACAGCAACAGACGCATATGCTACATGGTCCTCT
Source organism: Barbus barbus (assembly GCF_936440315.1). Classification (NCBI taxonomy): domain Eukaryota; kingdom Metazoa; phylum Chordata; class Actinopteri; order Cypriniformes; family Cyprinidae; genus Barbus; species Barbus barbus. The sequence continues at coordinate 8,182,658 of NC_136737.1, read as the reverse complement.
TCTACTTTCTAAAAAAGGAAAGACATCATATAAGATTTCATTTTGTGGCATTCATTCAGATAGCTGAAGAGAGAGAGAGAGAAAGAGAGAGTGTGTGTTTGTTTGTTTATGTTTGTGTCTGATATGTGTTTTTGGATTTTTACATTCACACATGAACGGAAGGTCTGTGTCACATGAAAATGTTGCGTAAATGTTGCCTTGGGTTTTTTTTAATTTTATTTACAAAGCATATTTTTTTTCTCATGGACTGCGTTTCTGTTCTTTTGCACATTCAGCTCCGTCACACATGTAGACATGCAAACACATTTATAATAAGCTTTACCCTTGAAATGCTCATAGAGTTTATCACATCAAATTATGATCTTATGTCTTTTATAAATATCTGATATGATGCTATTGAGTTTATGCATGCAATGGATCATTATACATACAAAAACACAAGCGCACATCTAAATCCCTCTCACTGATGAAGTGACAGAGACAAATGATCTTACCCATTTATGTACTTTTCTTTTGTAGAATGTTGGCTCAGCATAAGTTGATTCTTCTGCTTGAGTCTGAACTGTTTAAACAAAATGAGAGATGAATTAAAACAACAAAACTCTATTTGAACCTAGATCTGTTCCTTAAGATATTTTATTATTAGAGCTGAGATCCGCAGAAATTGCAAAACACTAAAAACACATTATTTTGGTTTATTTTCATATAAGGGAACTAAAGATTAACTAAAACAATTACTAGGATAACTGTGATTAATTATTAGGGCTACCAACTGATTAAACTATATTAGTATATTTTTAAAGTATTATTTGCAATAACACATGTTTAAAGAAGTAGGGAAACACTTGCCTTCTTGATCAGTTCTTCTGTTTCTCCTGCAGATGCAGAAGATGCTGACTGCAGCAACAATCAACAGAGATCCAGCAGCAGCAACAGAGATCAACACTATCACAGATACGGAGTCTGGAGAATGTGAAGGAGTCCATGGACCTGCTGTTGTAACAGCTGAAGACAGAGTGTGAGTGAATTATTTCAGTCTGATCTACAACAATTGACGGTAAAAACATGTATATTAGTGCTTTACCTGAACATGTGTGACAGAGTTGAGTGATGTCCAGATGTTGAGTCTGGTTTCTGATGGGATTGTTGAGCACACAGCTGTAGGTGTTTTTATCCTGATATTCCACCTCCAGAGGTAGAGAGAGACTGATGCTGAGATCAGACACACTGATGCTGGACAATAAACTGTTTCCTTTGTACCAGGAGAGAGTCACATGACTCACATTCAACACTGAACACAACAATGAACAATTCTGCTGTGATGATGATGATGAACATTGTGAAGAGTTACTGCTGATGACAGGAACAGGTAGATGAGCTGGAAACACGAAAGGATAGCGATAAATATTGCAATGTTTAGTTATTTGATAAAGTAGTTAATAAAACAAGAATATGTGAAGGACAGGACAAATGATCTCTACTCACCGTAGACAGAAACACTCAATGTTTTTGATGACCGTTTTGCTCCATTTATTTGTAGTTGATAGAGTCCAGCATGTTGAGTTGTGATGTTCATGACGGTCAGAGATCCAGTCTGTTTGTCCAGCTTCAGTCTGTCTCTGAATCTCCCATCATTGCATGTGTTAATGATTCCATCAGCTCTGTTTATTTGAGCTATCAGAGACTTTTTAGGCCCAAATTTCCACAGTATGTCGTCGTCTTCAGGTATTTCAGTAATGGTAGTATTAAGAGTGACAGAATCTCCCTCAGCTACCGACAGTGATATTAATTTGTCTCAGAACCAAACACATCTGGAGAACAGATTGATCCTCTTTAAGTATACAAAGTTTTATTCACTGAGACCAGTTTTAGTTTGTTACCTTTAAAATGTGAATCATAGAACAGCAAGAGACATAAAAACAAATGAAATGTGAGATATAAGAACAGACAGATGAGTGTGAACCATTTATTTAATGTTCATGCTTTGACCTGAATCGTAAGCATGTAATACAGATAACAACCAATAATTTTAACAGTATCTGCAGTTTTGGAACTCTAAAATCAAAAATAAGTTGTAAAAATTATTGTGTAACTTACCAGTCAAACGCCACCAAAACAAATAACACAAAATAAATGTGCAAACCATTTTCTATTGTTCTTCAGTGTCTGATCTAAAAACACTGTTCCCTGAGAAAACAACCCAGTGTGTGAATCCCCCCTGACAGTGTTTGACCCTCCTAGTTCTCACACTCTCTCTGAATCACACACACACAAACTTAACTTTCTGGAGCAAATTCCTACCACACAAATTTGGTCCATTTCCTTCCACTACAATTAGCGGCAACTCATTTACTTGGTCTTCATATAGGGTCCGTGTACGTTTTGATAGTTTGTTTTCCAATTTGAAACGAAATAAGCAGAAACGAGAAAACGGCACCTTTATTCGTTTTTTCGTTTTTTTTTTTTTAAAACGAAAAAACGAGATTTCGGCTTGATTTTTCGTTTTTTAGTTCAGAGGCATAAAACGAATAAATGACTTCCAAATTCGTTTCCACATGTGGGCGGTCCTTAGACGCCCCCTTCCGCCGATTGGTCAAGCAAATCTGAGCATGTGACGTCATCAGTAGTCGCTCAGGTCTGTTCAACAAAATAATAGTCCTCTAACGTTACTATGGCTACCGATTCTTAAACTGTACAGGGCAGGTCCTGTTGGGCTTTCTTCTGTGCAACTTTACGCGTTTCACAGAAATCTTTACATCAGAAATATTAAATATTAGTCTGCCACCAGCCCGTTTTATTTAGCTGTGCAGAGTTAAATCTGTGTGGTGAAGCTGCGCTAGACAGCGCCGAGCGAGAGAGGATCACTGACCAGTGTTCAGTCAGCAGTCAGAACTTGGGCACCGATGATGGTGAAATACATTTTTACTGAAAATGACCCGCGAGTATGATTGACAGGACGATAGCGGAGGCAATTAAAAGCACAATATAACTTCTGTTAACAAAAACATAATTTTTTTTTTTTAATATAAGTGGCTTTGTCTTTGTTTTAATCAAATAATTGTGAACCACAAACCGAGCCTTCGTTTTAAAGGGCGATTTCCAAATATATTTTATTTATTTGTTATAATATGGGTATTTTATGTCACCCGTCTTATTAGTTTGATTATACTAGGCTATACGGGAGTTTTTTATTGTACTATTTTACTGTTGTTTTTTAATTAACAATATATCATAACAACTTATAAAGATCAAAATCTACAGAAGAGATTAACAAATAACATTGGTGTTGTCATAAGTTAACTAATCAATGGGAAAATTTCCTCACCGGCACAACCCTATTCTTAATGTTGGCTACATGTTACAGATTTAATGTTGAGCACATAATGTTAAAGGCTTCTTAAATACCATTACACTCGGTTGAAGAGTCAAGAAGGTTGTTAAATTTACTGTAGATTTCAATCTGTCATTGGTTGGTGACCCGGTGTAATTATAATAGCATAAATAAAAACAAATACACGTAATAGGCTTTGTATGCCAATAGGCAAAACACATCTGCTTTTCCTCTAGATCACTTTACTATGGAAGCCTATGGAAGCCCGTTTCCGCCCATGAATAAAAAATAAAACAAGGTAATTGCGACTTTTTATCTCACAATTCGGACTTTTTTTCTCGCAATTCTGACTTTATAATTCGCAATTCTGAGATATAAACTCGCAATTCTGACTTTATAACTCGCAATTCTGAGATATAAACTCGCAATTCTGACTTTATAACTCGCAATTCTGAGATATAAACTCGCAATTCTGACTTTATAACTCGCAATTCTGAGATATAAACTCGCAATTCTGACTTTATAACTCGCAATTCTGAGATATAAACTCGCAATTCTGACTTTATAATTCGCAATTCTGAGATATAAACTCGCAATTCTGACTTTATAACTCGCAATTCTGAGATATAAACTCGCAATTATGACTTTATAACTCGCAATTCTGACTTTATAACTCGCAATTCTGACTTTATAACTCGCAATTCTGACTTTATAACTCGCAATTCTGAGATATAAACTCGCAATTCTGACTTTATAACTCGCAATTCTGAGATATAAACTCGCAATTCTGACTTTATAACTCGCAATTCTGAGATATAAACTCGCAATTCTGACTTTATAACTCGCAATTCTGAGATATAAACTCGCAATTCTGACTTTATAACTCGCAATTCTGAGATATAAACTCGCAATTCTGACTTTATAATTCGCAATTCTGAGATATAAACTCGCAATTCTGACTTTATAACTCGCAATTCTGAGATATAAACTCGCAATTCTGACTTTATAACTCGCAATTCTGAGATATAAACTCGCAATTCTGACTTTATAACTCGCAATTCTGAGATATAAACTCGCAATTCTGACTTTATAACTCGCAATTCTGAGATATAAACTCGCAATTCTGACTTTATAACTCGCAATTCTGAGATATAAACTCGCAATTCTGACTTTATAACTCGCAATTCTGAGATATAAACTCGCAATTCTGACTTTATAACTCGCAATTCTGAGATATAAACTCGCAATTCTGACTTTATAACTCGCAATTCTGAGATATAAACTCGCAATTCTGACTTTATAATTCGCAATTCTGAGATATAAACTCGCAATTCTGACTTTATAACTCGCAATTCTGAGATATAAACTCGCAATTCTGACTTTATAACTCGCAATTCTGAGATATAAACTCGCAATTCTGACTTTATAACTCGCAATTCTGAGATATAAACTCGCAATTCTGACTTTATAACTCGCAATTCTGAGATATAAACTCGCAATTCTGACTTTTTTTCTCAGAATTCTGACTTTTTTTTCTCACAATTGCGAGTTTATATCTCACAACTCTGACTTTCTCGCACCATAGCAAACCACTCTCCGTGTAAGGCTTTGCAGTACTTTGTTCAATTTGCTATATTTGAACTATATAATGAACTATATGAATGTTGCGTCCGAATATGATTTTTGAACAAACATAAAAATGACTCATTATTCTTTATTTCTGTGTTTTGCGCTCGCGGTTGGACAGTAGCCTATTACCGCCGGGCTTTCAGACACAACATTCTTCATTTCTTTATAGTTCTGAGTTTGAGGCAGCTTCTATCACGTTATTTTAATAACAGCTGTCAAGTAAAGCGCGTATTATTGTAACACGAGAGTGGATATATATGAATGCACGCAGGTGGATTTCCTTCACTCTCGCATAAAGCGCGCTTTCATCTCTATGTTCTTGCTATAGAATTATCTTATCTAAAAATTTATATATAAACTCGCAATTGTGAGGAAAAAAGTCAGAATTGCGAGTTTATATCTCAGAATTGCGAGTTATAAAGTCAGAATTGCGAGTTATAAAGTCAGAATTGCGAGTTTATATCTCAGAATTGCGAGTTATAAAGTCAGAGTTGCGAGTTTATATCTCAGAATTGCGAGTTATAAAGTCAGAATTGCGAGTTATAAAGTCAGAATTGCGAGTTATAAAGTCAGAATTGCGAGTTTATATCTCAGAATTGCGAGTTATAAAGTCAGAATTGCGAGTTATAAAGTCAGAATTGCGAGTTATAAAGTCAGAATTGCGAGTTATAAAGTCAGAATTGCGAGTTTATATCTCAGAATTGCGAGTTATAAAGTCAGAATTGCGAGTTTATATCTCAGAATTGCGAGTTATAAAGTCAGAATTGCGAGTTTATATCTCAGAATTGCGAGTTATAAAGTCAGAATTGCGAGTTTATATCTCAGAATTGCGAGTTATAAAGTCAGAATTGCGAGTTATAAAGTCAGAATTGCGAGTTATAAAGTCAGAATTGCGAGTTTATATCTCAGAATTGCGAGTTATAAAGTCAGAATTGCGAGTTTATATCTCAGAATTGCGAGTTATAAAGTCAGAATTGCGAGTTTATATCTCAGAATTGCGAATTATAAAGTCAGAATTGCGAGAAAAAAAGTCCGAATTGTGAGATAAAAAGTCGCAATTACCTTGTTTTATTTTTTATTCATGGGCGGAAACGGGCTTCCATAGGCTTCCATAGTAAAGTGATCTAGAGGAAAAGCAGATGTGTTTTGCCTATTGGCATACAAAGCCTATTATTGTATTTGTTTTTATTTATGCTATTATAATTACACCGGGTCACCAACCAATGACAGATTGAAATCTACAGTAAATTTAACAACCTTCTTGACTCTTCAACCGAGTGTAATGGTATTTAAGAAGCCTTTAACATTATGTGCTCAACATTAAATCTGTAACATGTAGCCAACATTAAGAATAGGGTTGTGCCGGTGAGGAAATTTTCCCATTGATTAGTTAACTTATGACAACACCAATGTTATTTGTTAATCTCTTCTGTAGATTTTGATCTTTATAAGTTGTTATGATATATTGTTAATTAAAAAACAACAGTAAAATAGTACAATAAAAAACTCCCGTATAGCCTAGTATAATCAAACTAATAAGACGGGTGACATAAAATACCCATATTATAACAAATAAATAAAATATATTTGGAAATCGCCCTTTAAAACGAAGGCTCGGTTTGTGGTTCACAATTATTTGATTAAAACAAAGACAAAGCCACTTATATAAAAAAAAAAATTATGTTTTTGTTAACAGAAGTTATATTGTGCTTTTAATTGCCTCCGCTATCGTCCTGTCAATCATACTCGCGGGTCATTTTCAGTAAAAATGTATTTCACCATCATCGGTGCCCAAGTTCTGACTGCTGACTGAACACTGGTCAGTGATCCTCTCTCGCTCGGCGCTGTCTAGCGCAGCTTCACCACACAGATTTAACTCTGCACAGCTAAATAAAACGGGCTGGTGGCAGACTAATATTTAATATTTCTGATGTAAAGATTTCTGTGAAACGCGTAAAGTTGCACAGAGGAAAGCCCAACAGGACCTGCCCTGTACAGTTTAAGAATCGGTAGCCATAGTAACGTTAGAGGACTATTATTTTGTTGAACAGACCTGAGCGACTACTGATGACGTCACATGCTCAGATTTGCTTGACCAATCGGCGGAAGGGGGCGTCTAAGGACCGCCCACATGTGGAAACGAATTTGGAAGTCATTTATTCGTTTTATGCCTCTGAACTAAAAAACGAAAAATCAAGCCGAAATCTCGTTTTTTCGTTTTAAAAAAAAAAACGAAAAAACGAATAAAGGTGCCGTTTTCTCGTTTCTGCTTATTTCGTTTCAAATTGGAAAACAAACTATCAAAACGTACACGGACCATATAGCACAGTAACTGTGAATTGGCCCAAAACTGGAATGTTTTCACCTGTATACGTTTTTAACTTTACTCGAGCTCCCTCCAGTGGCATATGAGCGAATAGCTGCTTATATCTTGCATGTGAAATAATACTCACAGCCGCTCCTGTATCAACTTCCATCAATAAATCCTGCTGATTCACAGTAAAGTTCACCTGGAACGTTTGTTTTTCCGTATCACTTAACAGCGAGAACATTTCCAATTCTGGCTCCTCAGCATACATATAGGCCGTAGTTTTATGCCTATTCTGTTATGCCTTCTCTGCACGCTTTTTTTATATGGCCCGTATTCCCACAATGATGGCATTTAGCATTCTTAAAATAACATTCCTGGGCATTATGATTTCTGCCTTTACAACGATAGCATGCATATCTCTTGTAAAGGACCATTAAATCTCCCTATCTCTGAAGTGGGCCGTCTCCTTAATCTCCAGCCATAGGGGGCGGTGTGGTCATGGATTACCTGAGAAAGGTTTTCTTAAAAAGGGGACTCTTACTAAACCTGAGCTAAAAACTTTGTTTTGGTTTATTAATGTTTTTTGCTGAATGCTTAATGTTGACATTGTATTTTTATTTAGTTTTACAAGAGCGTCCGTTACTTACCACACATGCTCTTATTTTGAAGTTGGTAAAAGGAAGTGCAGCGGTGCGCTGTGTGTATTTTGGCGCACTTTCTATGTGACGTGCCATTCAGATTAAAGCTACCAGGGAAGTGAGATGAGAGTTCTCCAAACTGTGAAAATACAGCTTTAAAAAGGGTTTCTTTCTGCCTCTTAGCTCCTGGCTGATGAAGGGCACAAGCTCTTACGGTGTTTCTGGGAATAAAATTCTTTTTAAACATCAGTCCCTGAGAGTAAACTGCATCTGTTCAGCCGGGAATGCTACAGTAAGAGCTTCACCCAGAAGAATCTGAAAGCTGTCTAATAACAGAAGACTTGATGTAAAGAAAATGGACGCTTCTGAAAATAATGACCCAGACCAGCAGGTGGAGGCGCCTCATAATGGAACGGAAGAGGAGGAGCTTCACCGTTCTGGTCGACAACGCAAACCCACGGAGAAGATGCAAGCATATAAAAAGGAGGAGGCCCTGAAAAAGGAGAAAAGACTGATTCAGCTGTACGAACAATGGAAGGACCGGGCTCGCAATACAAGGGAAGAGCTAAAAACAGACGTTAGTGAGAGCCAACTGGTAGCACTTATTAATACACTTGAGAAGGGAAGAGATGATGTCATGCATGTCTACCTAGAAATTAGAGATTACATCGCTCCATCCAGTGACACAAGACGCAGAATTGATACTTGTGAAGCTGTGACGAAAGATATTTCGAAGATCATTTTTGACAGAATAGCATGCCTTGAGGACTTTGACCGAGAAAATGTAAAACACCGCCTTCGTGAATTACTCCATCACGATTATGCTTGCTCTGTTTACGGATCCACAGTCTCACGCACAACATCATCATCAAGGTCTACAGCTATGTCCATTGCAGCCAAGCGGGCAGATGCAGCAGCTGAATTAGCAGCCAAAGAAGCGGAGTACTCAATTATACAAGAAATTGAAGCTCGAAAGTGTGAATTGGAAAAACTAAAGGCAGAGAAGGATCTAAAAGCAGCTAGAGCCAGACTGCAGGCCTATGATCAAGAAATGGCACAGGAAGTTAGCTCTCATTATTCAGACTCAAATACAAGGGAAAAGCAGGATGTAAGCATAACAGCGCAGCAGCGTGTGGTTCCATTTCCCATCCAACGTCCTACTAACATCACAGCAACACTCCCTACCAGCATCCCAGCAACATCCTCACCTCCAAAATCTGATATATCGTATCTCGCTCAAGCTGTCCAAGATTGCATAGCCCTGAACAAGCTGCCTGCAACAGAACCACCTGTGTTCAATGGGGATCCTATCCAGTTCATTGAGTGGAAGACTGCATTTGTGTCGCTCATTGGCGGAAAGGCCATTTCTTCTGCTGACAAGCTACACTATTTAAAAAGGTATGTTGATGGGCCAGCTCGTAAGTCTCTTGATGGCATCTTCTACAGGAATGATGATGAGGCCTATAATGATGCATGGAACAAACTGAACGAACGGTATGGACAGCCATTTGTCATACAGAAGGCATTTAGAGAAAAACTAGCCAAATGGCCTAAGATTCAGCCTAAAGATTCAGAAGGCTTCAGAGAATTCTCTGATTTCTTGAATGCATGCCATCAAGCTATGCCTCATGTTAAGGGGCTTGAAATACTAAATGATTGCGATGAAAATCAGAAACTGGTACTCAAATTACCAGATTGGGCAGCAGCGCGGTGGAACCGTCAGGTCACGCAGACACTGATTGAGACTCATGACTTTCCAAAGCTTATAGATTTTGTGACCTTCATGTCAATGGAAGCAGAGGTTGCTTGTAATCCTGTCACCTCCTTCAGCGCTCTTCGTGCCTCTGACCCCACTTTGGAAAAATGGAACCTTAAGGACAGCAAAAGGAACAGAGCTAACGTCTTTCACATCCAAACAGCTATGGAAAACAAACAAAATGACGACAACAAACAAAACCCAAATAAAGGAAATTTTAAAATGTGTCTCTTCTGCAAAGACATCAAGCATATGATTCACAATTGTACAAAATTTATGGCAAAATCACTAGAAGAGAAACGGAAATATGTGAAGGAGAACAAACTCTGCTATGGTTGCATGAAACTAGGCCACAGTGCGAAAGACTGCCGTCACCGTCTATCCTGTGACACTTGTAGTGGTAGACATCCAACGTGTCTACATGATGAAAACTACAGAAAGAAAATCAACTCTGCACCAGTCTCAAACCAAGATGACACAGAGACGACTATTACTACGTCTCACAAAGTAGATAATGGTGAGCCATCCACCAATACTTCAATGATCGTGCCAGTGTGGGTATCAACCGAGAGGAATCCAAGTTCTGAGAAACTTGTTTATGCACTGCTTGACACCCAGAGTGATACTGTGTTTGTCGATCGAGAGCTCAGCAACAAGCTACAAGCTGACTCGTGTCCTGTGAGATTGAAGTTGACAACCATGACCGCAAAGGATGTTGTCATGCCGAGTGAAAGGGTGTCAGGTCTCAAAGTAAGAGGCTACAGCTCCCCCGTTGTCCTCAACCTGCCCTCTGCCTATACTAAGGACTCCATTCCAGTGAACCGCACTCACATCCCTACTTGTGACACAGCACGACACTGGAAGCATCTCTCTACAATAGTGGACAAAATTCCACCTCTGCAGGATTGTGAGGTTGGTCTCCTGATAGGCTACAGCTGTCCAAAGGCTTTGGCACCAAAACAGGTGATATTAGGTGGAGATGACGAACCTTATGCAGTTCATACAGACCTAGGATGGAGCATTGTTGGTCGCTTGTCTTCACACCATGAATCACAAAGCTTCAACACCATCTGTCATAGAGTCAGCATTAAAGAGCTCCCCCCAGTGATTCCAGCAGATGTTATTAAGGTATTGGAGTCTGACTTCAAAGACGCTGGTGAAGATAATAAAACTGTGTCACAGGATGACATCCTCTTCTTGAACAAACTGCAGCAAGGCATTAGGAAGAACGACCAGGGGCATTACGAGATGCCTCTCCCCTTCAAAGAGAGACCTCACTTTCTTAACAATAAGCAGCTTGCCATCGTAAGGCTCAATCATCTTAAAAGGAAATTGCTGAAAGATGAAAGGTACAAGGAACACTATGTGAGGTTTATGGAAGAGGTCATTCAGAGAGGTAATGCGGAAGAAGTGCACGATGAAGGAAAGGATGGAGAGAAGTGGTACATCCCTCATCATGGGGTGTATCATCCTAAGAAGCCAGACAAGCTCCGTGTTGTTTTTGACTGCTCCGCCAAGTACCAGGGAACCAGTCTCAATGATCACTTGCTCCAAGGTCCAGATTTAATGAATAAGCTGACTGGTGTTCTTTTAAGATTCAGACAACACCCCGTTGCCCTTATGTGCGATGTTGAAAAGATGTTTCACCAATTTCATGTGGAAGAAGCAGATCGAAACTATCTCCGTTTTCTCTGGTGGAAAAACGGAGACTTCGCTTTACACCCACAAGAGTACCGCATGAAGGTCCATCTTTTTGGTGCAACCTCATCACCTGGATGCGCCAACTATGGTCTGAAACACCTCGCCAAGGATAATGAGTGTATGTATCCTCTTGGCTCAAAATTCATCACAACAAACTTTTATGTAGATGATGGTGTCACCAGTTTAGCCAGCACAGAAGAAGCTGTCCAGGTAGCAAGAGAAGCTCGACAACTGTGTGCCTCAGGTGGTCTTAGACTACACAAGTTTATTTCAAATGAAAGAGTTGTCCTGGATAGCATTCCAATTTCTGAACGAGCCATTGAAGTAAAAGCGCTTGACCTCAACTTCGATGACACACCTGTAGAAAGAGCTTTAGGGATTCACTGGCACGTGGATTTTGACATATTCAGATTCTCTGTTGACCTAAAAGACCAGCCAGCAACACGCTGTGGCATCCTATCCACAGTTGCATCTCTGTATGATCCACTGGGCTTTATTGCCCCTTTCCTGCTCAGTGGAAAATTAGTGCTTCAGGAAATGTGCAGAAACGGAACAGGCTGGGATGACCCCCTTCTTAAAGAATTGCAGCCAAGGTGGGAACATTGGAAAGCTGATCTTGAGAACTTAGAAAAGATCAGTATACCCCGCTGCTATGTGCCTGCAAACTTTGGAAAGGTCATCAAAAGAGAACTTCATCACTTCTCTGATGCGAGCAACAGCGGATATGGCCAGTGTTCCTATTTGAGACTAACCAACGAAGAAGGAAACATCCATTGTGCCCTGGTTGTAGGTAAATCTAGAGTTGCTCCCATTAAGGTTCAGACTATTCCTAGGCTCGAACTCACAGCTGCTGTCGTCTCAGTTGCCATGAGCAATATGCTTAAACAGGAGCTGGAATATGTAGACATAGAAGAGCACTTCTGGACCGACTCCCAAGTGGTTTTGGGATACATTAACAACGAAGCACGCCGCTTTCACACGTTCGTAGCGAACAGAGTGCAGAAGATACATCTCAGCACTACCTCTCAACAGTGGAGATATGTTCCCACCAATGAAAACCCTGCTGACCATGCATCAAGAGGTTTAAATGCTGGTGAGATTCTTACATCCAATTGGTTGACAGGGCCAAAATTCTTATGGAAGAAGGATATACCTCCTATTGCAGTTATTGACACGGCATTAACGATTGGAGATCCTGAAGTGAGACAGGCTCAGACACTGAGTGCAGAATCAACAGAAGTCAAGCGTCAATGCCTCACAGACCGCTTGTCAAAGCTGTCTTCATTTTCTGGAGCTGTCCAAGCTGTGGCTCGCCTCGTTCGCCGAGCCAAAAGGGATAAGTCCAGCAGTCACAGTACGGTAGCTGAACGAGAAGATGCTGAACGCATCATTATTAAGGACTTGCAAAGAAACGCATATCCAGGGGAGATCAAGTTATTGAGAAAGGGGGCCCAGCTGTCACCTCGCAGCAAGCTGTATCAGCTTGATGCCTTCCTGGATCAAGGAGTACTCAAGGTGGGAGGAAGACTTTGCGATGCGCTCCTACCCAGTTCAGTCAAACACCCAGTTGTCATTCCTAAAGATCACCACATAACAAAGATGATAATCTCTCAATGTCATGAGAATGTCAAGCACCAAGGAAAGGGCCTCACAGTAAATGAGATCAGATCACAAGGCTACTGGATTCCAGGAATGAACAGAGCAGTAGCATCCCATGTGCATCACTGTGTGACATGTCGTAAGCTGAGGAGACCAACAGAAGAACAAAGAATGGCAGACCTCCCTTTAGAGCGTACAAATCCATCCCCACCATTCACATACTGCGGTATGGACTGCTTTGGTCCCTTTGTCACTAAACAGGGTCGGAAGGAACATAAAAGGTACGGCCTCATCTTCACATGTTTCAGCTCCAGAGCTATTCATATAGAAATGCTAAATGACATGTCTACAGATGCCTTCATCAATGGCCTGTGCTGTTTTGTTGCATTACGGGGAGCAGTGCGCCAAATCAAATGCGACCAAGGCACCAACTTTGTAGGAGCCAAGAACGAACTGAAAAATGCTCTAAAGGAAATTGACACCAATCGTCTGACAGTGTTCTTAGCTGAGAAGCAGTGCGACTTTGTTCTAAATGCGCCCCATTCAAGTCACGCAGGCGGGGTATGGGAGAGACAAATCAGAACAGTGAGAAATGTTCTTCGCTTAACTCTCTCACAGTCTTCTGACAGACTGGACGATGCATCACTGCGGACATTCTTTTATGAAGCTATGGCGATTGTTAACAGTAGACCACTCTCAGTTGACAACTTAAACGACCCCAACAGCCTTGCACCTCTCACGCCTAATAACCTGCTTACTATGAAATCCATTCCAGCATTACCACCACCAGGCAGATTCGTCAGAGAAGACCTCTATGCAAGGAAAAGGTGGCGTCATGTTCAGTACCTTGCAGAGCAGTTTTGGAGTCGTTGGCGTAAGGAGTATCTATCCAACATTGCCACCAGGCAGCGCTGGCACACAGCAAAGAGAAACCTGCGAGTGGGAGATATTGTCATGGAAAAGGCTGAAGATCTGCCCAGAAATGAGTGGCGGCTGGCCAGAGTTACAGAGACTACAACAGATAAAGACGGGCTTGTGAGACGAGTCAAGGTATGCCTTGGTGACCGGAATCTGGGAAAAGATGGTCGTAGACTCCACAAGCTGTCTGTCATTGAACGCCCAGTTCAGAAGCTGATCCTGTTGCTGGAGACTATCTAGCTGCTTCTGAGAACAACCAAGTGTATCCTTTTCATCATATTACTTAAATTTTAATATTCATTCACCTTAATATGGACACTTTACGTCCATTTCTGAGTTACAGGTTAATTTTTTATGTGAAAATCATTCGTAATTTATACTTCTTAACGTTATACAAATCACTCATGATTTGGTGGGAGTGTAAAGGACCATTAAATCTCCCTATCTCTGAAGTGGGCCGTCTCCTTAATCTCCAGCCATAGGGGGCGGTGTGGTCATGGATTACCTGAGAAAGGTTTTCTTAAAAGGGGACTCTTACTAAACCTGAGCTAAAAACTTTGTTTTGGTTTATTAATGTTTTTTGCTGAATGCTTAATGTTGACATTGTATTTTTATTTAGTTTTACAAGAGCGTCCGTTACTTACCACACATGCTCTTATTTTGAAGTTGGTAAAAGGAAGTGCAGCGGTGCGCTGTGTGTATTTTGGCGCACTTTCTATGTGACGTGCCATTCAGATTAAAGCTACCAGGGAAGTGAGATGAGAGTTCTCCAAACTGTGAAAATACAGCTTTAAAAAGGGTTTCTTTCTGCCTCTTAGCTCCTGGCTGATGAAGGGCACAAGCTCTTACGGTGTTTCTGGGAATAAAATTATTTTTAAACATCAGTCCCTGAGAGTAAACTGCATCTGTTCAGCCGGGAATGCTACATCTCTGGTGGTGGATATTTTTTTCTTTTACCAAATGCACCGTTGTCACTGAATCCTCTCTTTTCCTCAGCTGTTGCGTGTCCCGATCAGCTGTTTCCATGCTAAGAGCAATTTCACATGCTCGTACAAAAGTGAGCGCGTCCTCCGAAAGCAATCTCCGTTGGCATGCTTCACTTTGAATTCCGCTCACAAAGCGATCACGTAAGGATTCATCCAAACTTGTACCAAAATCACATCTCGACGCACATTGTTTGCGTTCAGCAACATACTGGGACACCGTTTCATGGGATTTTTGTACACAACGCTGAAATCGGAAGCGTTCAGTGATTATCAATGGCTTTGGTTCAAAATGGGTCTGCAGGATACTAACAATTTCTTTAAAAGTTTTATCCTTTGGTTTTTGAGGTTGAACCAGATTCCGTACCAATCCATACGTAGAAGCTCCCATAACACTAAGCAACGTCGCTACTTGCTTCGCATCATCCACATCATTAGCAATCATGAACAATTCCACTCGCTCGATATATGCAGACCAGGATTCATTTTCTGGTTTATACTCATCCAGTCTTCCAATTTGGGCCATACTTCTTCACATTCACATAACTTTTCCTCGTCGCCAGTTTATGTTATATATTAACGAAGAAAACCACCAACCAATGCCATCAACATACTTTACTTAGGTGAACACATCCGTCATGCACCGCAACACATAACATGACTTAAATACTGGCTTGATGCCAAACAATCAATCAAGTAATTACCATACACATTACTTCAAATACACCACAACACCAGTAGCTAATCTTCTGAGTCAAACCGAAACTTGCTGCAGTCTGTTTTTCTCAGAAACATGGTTTGATCTGTTGGATGGACAAACAGGCATTGTGTGTGTGTGTGTGTGTGTGTGAGAGAGAGTTTAGTTTGGTGAAGAGCTTCTTCCTGTTCTGCTCTATGAACCTCTCAGTTGATCTTCACATAGAACAGCTTGACAGTCAAAGAAAATACTGAATCTATCAAAAACAGAAAAATCAGAGTCAGAAGTCAAAGATCAAACTATTTTAACGTTGGAATAACTGTATATCATGTCTCAATGAAACATTTTATTTAATAATATTTCATTTAAATTAATTGATTATTACTCTTTAAAGTTGTTTTGTTTGTTTGTTTTTGTTTTTGTTCAGCATAGCTCCTAATAACTATGAAACAATGTGTTACATTATGATTTAGTAGTCAGCAATCATTCTAATGTCCTTATTTATTATAGATGTCTAATATAACTGTGGGTTTAACGTCAATGTTACACAAGTAGCACTGTTTACTATTTTTTATATATATATATAAACCCCTCATGTGGTGTTCGGGTCATTTTTGTCTGGAGAACGTTTTCTTTTTCCCGAAAATACTAATGTTATCGCATTGGACTGAAATGTGACTTTGTTCACAAATGGTATACAGTAACTACTCAAATTGTTTGGGAGAGATTTTTCACCTTGTTACATTTGTGGTGTTCCTGGCAAAAATGACCAGTCCTCAAAAAATTGCTTATAAATCTCTCATTATGCTATATTATCACCAAAGATTGGATTCAATCTTTTAGTCAACTTCTTTTCTTTCATTTAGGACTGGTTTTGTATTTATATTTGTATCTGATTAATCGTAGGCCTCAAAAGTAGTAAATAAAAAGCATTATTTATGAATGATTTTCACAATATTAAATAAAAACTGATGAACACTAGTGTATTTTAATGTTTAATCAGGGAGTTCGCTTTTAAATGCTTTTATTTTGTACAAAATGGCACAAAGTCAAACTTGTGGTGTTCCCGGTCAAAAATGTCCTGCCATTCAAAGTGAATGGGAAATAAAAGAAAGTAATGAAAGAAAGAAATGAAAGTAATAGAAACTATTAGTGTTCAGGAGCATGTTGATCATGTTCACGTTCACATATGTACATGTGTACTTGCAAACATAAAGGCCTTGGACTTTATGTTTGCAAGTACACATGTACATATTGGGGTTCTTCTCTGACCAAACGAACCAGCAGTTCAATTTCAACTGCAGCAAAGTCAGATTGTAAGGGTTCAACTGGTCGATGTCAATCTTCTTACGATGTAACAAGTACATTGTGTGTTATGAGGAGTGTTCCCGGCTCTGTTTGACCTAATTAATGCAGCCTAACAATCCTTTAATGGATTTGAATTTTAGAAGCGTATTAGTGTGTTATGTGTAAACCAGGTTAAAGAGATGGGTCTTTAATCTAGATTTAAACTGGCAGGGTGTGTCTGCCTCACGAACAGTGTTGGGTAGATTGTTCCAGAGTTTGGGTGCCTTATAAGTAATTAACAAGATTTTAAAATCTATACGATATTTGATAGGGAGCCAGTGCAGTGTTGACAGAACCGGGCTAATGTGTTCATAGTTCCTGGTTCTAGTAATAACTCTAGCTGCTGCATTTTGAACCAGCTGGAGTTTGTTTATTAAGGGTACAGAACAACCACCCAGTAAAGCATTACAATAGTCTAACCTTGAGGTCATAAACGCATGAATTAACATTTCTGCATTTGACGTTGAGAGCATACTGTAGGTCTCAGTTTAGATCTATTTTTAAGATGAAAAAATGCAGTTTTACGAATGCTAGAAACGTGGTCGTCAAAGGAGAGATTGTTATCAAATAGCAGACCTAGGTTCCTGGCTGATGACGAAGAATTGACAGAGCAGCCATCAAGTGTCAGACAGTGAACTACATTATTACTTTTGGGGGTTTAGGTCCGATAATTAACACCTCTGTTTTTCCAGAATTTAGCAGTAAGAAATTTTTATACATATTTAAGCAATCAATTGTAGTATTAAAACCACTAAAAACAGATCCAAATGTAAAACTTTATAAATACTAACTAAACACATTTTAAAAATAAAGAAATTAAATAAAAGTGACAAATGCATACAACACAATTTCAAAACTTAACATTTAAATGAAAAACAAACAAACAAAAAAAGCTAAAAACAATTCAAATAATTAAAGGACAAAAGGTATAAGATTATAATGATTCTAACAAAACACTAAGCCAAACACCAAAAAAACTACATATGTGTATGTACAACCACACACACACACACACACACACACACATATATATATATATATACACACACACACACACACACACACACACATATATATATATATATATACACACACACACACACACACACACACACATATATATATATACACACACACACACACACACACACACACACACACACACACACACACACACATATATATATATATATACACACACACACACACACACACACACACATATATATATACACACACACACACACACACACACACTCATTTATAAATTCAATCTAAAGTGTGCAGTGTATCATTTGTGACACAACTCGACCAAATTGACCCTGTTTATTATCTCATAGTTGTAAATCAGCGACATCTGCTGATGACTGTAATGGACCAGCAGGTTATGGTTGGTAGTGATGGTTAAAGGAAGCTTTGTGAAGAGGCTTTCCTCTCTCAACTCTATAGCAAAAGGATTCATTACTCGAAGCTTTTCAACACAGTGTACGCTGTGGCCATAGTGATCATAAAAATGAAGAGCATCTTCCAAAGTGCTGTTACAGCTGCTGTGGTTTCACATCTGGCTACAAAAATAATTATCTGTTTTATTTTGTTGTATATAAATAATGGTCAATGTCAAAGTCATTAATTTGTGTCTGTGTACTGGCACTAAAATAAGTAAAATAAATGAAAAATAAATTTGTAAATTCAATCTGGGATCTGTCTAATTTAACTCTGCCTCAGTCCTTATGTTATTTCATGGGCAAAGTTCATTTGAGCATAAATCGAATTGCTGATTTATTTTTAATTTAATTTATATATATATATATGTATATAAAAGAATAATGTCCCACCCACCCCAGTCCAGCTGGGCTGCATGTTCAGCTCCTCCAGCTTCCACACTTAACTCCTCAAACTCCAAGGTGGGCAGAAGCATCATGGTCCACAGACCCTAGGCCTAAATACTTTGGTCTAATCCTGTAAACTCTAAAAAGGTTAAAACAGCTATATACATCTCTCAAACCCTTTCCCAAAAGGTCTACGGCACTCGCTGGTCTATTCTTTAGATTGATAAAAAGACTACTCTGATCGTATTTACTACATTTAAAAAGCACATACTCTCTAAAGCATCGCATTCATCACACAAACCATTTTCATGCTTCCCCTTTAATGCAAGTGTTGAATTTGTTCCATCCTTAAAATTCATTACTATGCCTTTCTATGCCTTCCATAAAACTGTTCATTTTTCCATACTGATTTTGTAAATGTTCTATACCAACTCCTATAAAACTCCTATACCAACTTTTTGATCGATTGGATCTTTAGATCCATCTAATCTGTATAAAAGAATAAAACATTCTCTCATAAAAACATTGATTGTATATTATATCTTCCTCCTGCTTTTCCCGGGCCTCCAATAATCTTAACAATAGGTTCAGATTCCATACTGACACTACATTTAATGGTATGTTTGGACAGACTTCTTTCTCCAGACCACAATCCTTGACCCACTGTTCATATTTCCATCCAAAACGCATTTCCTCAATTCTTTTTATATTCCCAACAATCACTGAAAATTGTGTGTACAATGATTCTTATCACTACCCTGCAAGTTTTCCCCCATCATTGAACCAGATCAGTGTTGCCAACTAATTTTCAGGATAAGTTGCTAAATGAAGGTTGATTTGTTGCTACAAGTTGCTAAATAACGTTGTGATGTCATTGCACGATGACGTCATTGTAATCACGATGCAAAATTGTCAATACATCAAATCTCAGCAAAAATAAATATTTGATATATGTTAATTTAGATTTGTTTGTACAATAATGTAAACGCATAATATAATTTTCAAATATAAATAATTAATTTTTTAAATAATTCAATAAAAAAAAAAAAAAAAAAAAACACAATTTCCTTTTTTTTTTTTAATTAATGCCAAGGCAAAGATAAAAGTACAGAAAATCACATTTTCCTTTTCCTTTTTTTCAGGCGAACGTAGATTGACGTCACAGATCACCTGCTTTTAGCCAAGCGAATCAAGCTTCGTGCTCGCCTCGAGCGGAAGTTGGATGAACACAGAGGAAATGTGTTACTTTCGGTTTATTTAGGCCTACTATTCTGTAGGGAATGCAGTTGGGTTATGGGAGCTGCGTTAAAAAGCACAGAGCTTTTATGTCCTTTTAGTTTTTTTTGTAAAGACGAAAACCGGTGGAAATGAACTCTGCTGTTTTATGGACGTTGGTGAATGTTTTGCTCGGTAAGACATGTATTTACGATCTTTTTTTCGTATCATTTTGTAGTCTATATATGTCAATTTAATCACTTTATACTCGACAGAAATCGATGTTTTATTTTTTAATTGTTGCTGTTTTATGTAGCTGAGGAGTGAAGTTGACATTGTTATAATTTTAGACGCTTTTGCTAAAGTTGAACGGACAAGACAGCTATGGGTTAACAGGCTAATTTAGCACACTTGCTAATCAAAGATAGCTTTTTAATGAATCTTAGTTAATATTTAAAATAAATGTGAACGGTCGCATTCTGTTCGCTGTTATCGATGCATGGCAGCGTTTTATTTCAAAGTGTTTTCTGTTCCTGGCATCTCTTCTGTTAGCATGTTTATGTTTGCTAGCACGATTTTGTAAAATGGACTACTTGAACAAAATGGCAGGTTGAGGACGAGGTGGGGCTTTGTCCATCAATATCCTTTACATCTTTTACAAGTCACATGGGACGGAGTTTTAACATTGCTTCATTTTTCCCGTAATAGATTTTTTATTTTTTTATTTTTTTTGGGACAAGTCTTGAAAAGAGCTCTTTATATACACAGGACTCAACACCAAGGCAATGCGTTTTTTGACTGGTTCAATCTGGTTCAGATTTTATTTGTCCTGGCAAAATTTTTACAGGTGTCGTGCCGAATTCTGACCCCCGCCAGATTATTACCCCCCTAGTATTGTTAGGTTTAGGGTTAGGTGTGGGGGAGGGGTTATGATTAGGGGTGGGGTTAGGATTAGGCAATCAGGTGGCGATTTCAACGAGGGGGGTAATAATTTGGCAGGGAGTCGAAAATAGGCACAACACCGGCCTTGCTACAAAAACTATTATGAAGCCCAGCCTGGGTCACACCCAATTCAAATCTTTACTAATGTTAGATCGGGTCTCCATGCCAGATAATATTTAGGGTCCAGCCCCGGATGCCGGATGTTTATAAATCATTTAAATACCACATGCCTAAATGAACTGAACTATAGGAGATAATGTATCAGAGCAGAAATTAAGGATTGTACATGTACACCTTAACTCCCTGTGAAATATTTACACTTCTGACTCTGATTGGTTAATTTAGTGAGGATACTGGTACCTGATTGGTCTTCATCTTTAAAGCCCATCCTCACACCTAATCAAAATCTCACCCCTCAGTCTGGCTTTGATGGCCTACTACACCTGTAAATTAATGCAAACGGGACCTATTTAAATCTACAATCTTTTTCAGGCAGTGAAATATGTCTGAAATATGTTCACAGTGCTTAGGTGTTGTGTAGTTTAGTCCCACTATCACAGATGCAATTAAATGTTAATTTGTTCTCTTCCAGGTGTGTCTGCTGTTGGTGCAGATGAAGTGTCTGTGTCTGTGATGGAGGGAGATTCAGTCACTCTGTACACTCGGATTGAAGCAAATCAACAAGAAAAGATAAGATGGTATTTTAATGCCAAACAAATCGCTGCAATCATTGGAGATAAGAGAGAAATCTGTACAGATGATGAGTGTAAAGAGAGATTCAGAGACAGACTGAAGCTGGACAATCAGACTGGATCTCTGACCATCATGAACATCACAAACACAGACTCTGGAGATTATAAATTAAACAACATCAACAGTGGCAGCTTCAGTAACAAGATCTTCAGCGTTTCCGTACATGGTGAGTCATTAAATGAATATTTAGAAACAGATTATATATGTTTATCATAACGATTTCCATTTCTAATCTCTGAAATCAACTCTTTTTCTTATGTTTATGTGAATCTAATTTGTCTTAATTATTGTGTTTTAGCTCTCCAGGATGTATGTTCAGTGTAAGCACAACATGTAGAACATTTTTTGCATTTTAGTCAAAGTGTAGAAAGAGCATGTGAAGTACTTGTTTTTATTAGCCTGTCTTGTATTATGTTTACTCAATTATCTTGTAGAGGTTTTTTCTCCAAAAAAGATCCTCCAGCAGCTGTTGGTTTGTGTTTCAGATGCTCCTGAACGAGATGAAATGAAGACAAAGTCAGTGAAGGAGGGAGAATCTGTCACTTTAGATCTTGGTGTGGTAAAAAACCTGAATGGTGTGATGAAGTGGTATTTTAATGACATTCTCATATCTGAAATCACTGGAGATCAGAGTGAGATCTGTACAGATGATCAGTGTGATAAGAGATTCAGAGACAGACTACAGCTGGCTCATCAGACTGGATCTCTGAACATCACAGACACCAGAACCACAGACTCTGGACTTTATAAACTAGAGATCAACAGCAGCAGCTTCAGTATCAGCAGACTATCAACTGTATTAACTGTCATTAGTGAGTATAATTTAATTATTCACTGACTTTGCCCTCTAACTTTAGAATACAGTCCAATATTATTGTCAAGCTAATATTATTTTAATTATTTAATAAATATTAAATAAAATATAAATAACTGAAAGTGAACTTTGACTCAATGTTGAAATATAATTGGTATTGTCTGTATCATCTTCACATGAATCTCAAAGTGACAGTTTTTAAGCTGTAAGACAGAGACATACTGCAACATACAGCTGTTTCTAGTTAAGATCACAGTGCTGTGATGCTGCTTTAGATGCTGTTCGTAAAAAACACCAGAATGTGTCATTTATCAGTTCAATATTTAATCACACAACTGATAACTAAAGTAGAAAGATGTAAATATGAGTTAAAGATAATGTTAAATACTGGATGCATAATCAGTCACTCTCTAGTAATAAAGACTGTCTATTTTTATCTGCTCCAGGTTCAGGTCTCTCTCCAGGTGCTGTAGCAGGGATTGTTGCTGTTGCTGTTCTGTTGCTCACGCCTGCAGTAGCTGCTGTGTTTATCTATCGCAAACGCCGAGCAGGTGAGTATTAGTTGTAGCACGGGATGTATGTGTGAAAATATTATTTAAAAGATGTGAAAATATATATTTTGTGTTGTAATTAACCAAAGTAATCAGTGTTTAATTGTTTATTGTTCAAACAGGGACTCCGAACGCTCATGATCAGGTGAGATACTATCAGCACTGAATCTGTCTGCTTTAATTAATAAATAAATAACCACAGATTCAGATCTGAGAGAAATTTATAATTTGACTCTTTAAGATACTGCTGCTTTTGTACTCCGAATGAAGAACAGTATTTTTATATATATTGTTGTTTTAATTGTTATTTGTGAATGATTTATTTAACATCTTCTGACTTCACTTCAGAGTCTGGATGTAACATGTTCACTGAGAATCTGTTGTTTCTTCTCCTTTATTTTTTTCATACCAAGGCAAAACTTTACCAGTGAAGCCATGTAATTAAAACCAACAACAAAACATTCAGATATCTCCCAAATAAACCAAATAACAATAATATAAAACCACAAAGTAAAACTTTATTTTGAGAACAAGACTGTCTTAATACTCACCAACATAAGATATATTTTAATCACAATAACATACTAACCTTTTCTATTACTGCGGTATAAAAGATAACAGTGAGGTGGAGACTGAAGATTCATTAAGAGAAACATTTAAGAAGTGTTAGATATTTAGGAAAAGGAAACTACCGTGCATTCTGCAAACATCAGAAAAAAACAACACTTGAGTATTTTTGTGTAAATGAATCAGTAGTCCTGTTTATTTCTTTGAAATTCTGTGAATGCATGTTTTCTTACAGGAGAATAATTTGGACGTCTTGCCTCGTGATCAGAGCACAACTCCATTGACTCATGAGGCCAATGCTTCTAATGGGACTGCTCATGGGACTTCTAATGGGAATGCTAATGGGAATCACGTGGGGCATTAAAGGTAAACGTTCAATCTGTCACATCATCTGTGCATTACAGGTGTTTTCTCCATTTCTGTCTCTTGTGTTCTGTTCATGAAGCACATTCAGCTGTGCTGTAATTGTCCTGTGATTTTAAAATCATGTAATTATTGTGTTCTGTATTGTTCTTTATGTGTTTGTAGGTTAGTGTCACTGCCAGCAGTGGAGACTAGGGTGCAAAGACTATGGACAACACTGTAAAATAGACTGCCTGTGTGCATAATTGTTTACATACATCTGTTTTTATTTTTCCTTCCTTTTATACTGGTATGCAATACACAATCTGTGCTTGTTCACGTGAGTGACAGCCGCATAGAGTAAATTACAAAAGACATGATCTGAGAGAAGTGCCTATGCATCACTTATGCCCAAGAAATATTTAGCAAGCTAAAATTATGGACCCATGTGCAACTGTGTTTTAATTTAAAAAGGCATTGGCAATGAGAGAAAGAATTCCAGTCTCACACCAGAGTTCATCTCTTGTGTGATCTTTGCATCATTACGTCATTTCACTTTTCACTCATGCCTTTTGTACGTGAGATGAGGATTCGTTGTTCATATGTTATATAAATACATAGAAATGGTTACATGTAAATAATAAATAAAATATATACAATCAATTCAATATTCCTATGACCTGAACTCCATGTGGGGGTCACACACACACATACACAGAGGCACTGTCATGTTAGAATAGAAAAGGGTTCTGTCCAAACTGTTGCTATAAAATTAGAAGCACACAATTCCCTAGAATATCATTATATCCTTAAACATTAAGATTTGTACTCATGGAAATTACTAAAGCAGTCAAACCTGTTCATTAGAAGGGGGTGACCCAATACTTTTGGCAATATAGTGTGTGTGTATATATATGTATATAAGCAGGTATTTTGTTTGTATATATTTGTAGACATATTTGTATATTGGGTTTTTTTTTTTACTTTTTTTTTTTCTTTTTTTCTGTGGTAAATGACATTAAGGCCAGACACTACAGGCAAATCTGTTGTTATTACATGCACAGGGCAATTTAAAAAACTTAATGTAATGAAAACATCTAAAATACACTTTAAATAGTTTGTTTTATTACATTATTTATTTGAGATTTTATTTCTTGAATGGTGTTTGTATGCACTGAGCCAGATATCAACTTCAGCATTATTTATAAACCATACTTTCCAGATTTATTCCTATAAATATTTTGAAGGTTTATATTGAGGGGGTTTGTCCATACATTTTTCTCCCAGTACGTGGTTGTCTTTTCACAGTTATTTATATCTAGAGAAATCCAAAATCCCCTCTTTAGAAACCTTTAAAATGTCAAAATGAAATAAAAATGTTTACATTTTGAACCTGGCTTAATCCAGTGTTCAGATTTCTGATTTGAAAATATATGTAAATTAGAGCATATATATATATATACTTGGATAATGTTATATCTGAATATTTAGTAAAGTTTAGAAAAAAAAAAAGATCTGTGATTGATAATCTGAGGAAATATAGTGATATAATGTTTAGCCTGCTCACCTGTAGTGTCTTGCCTTAATTAATTTAATCCCACCGGTCACAATATAGTGATAAAAAAAAAAGTTTTCATTTATAAAGCTCTAAGAATGTTAGTGACTGGTGTGCATTTCCTGCAAATATGGAAAGTAAAGGGTCTCAATTAAATATGTGCAGTTTTACATGGTTTGTGCAAATTGTCACATGACCAGAGCAGTTTGAGTTTGTGTTTTCTTTTTATAAATAGACAAATGATAAATGATCTCTACTCACCATAGACAGAAACACTGAATGTTTTTGTTGACAGTATTTTTCCACTTATCTCTAATTCATATCGTCCAGCATGTTGAGTTGTGATGTTCATGATGGTCAGAGATCCAGTCTGTCTGTCCAGCTTCAGTCTGTCTCTGAATCTCTCATCAGGGAAGATTTGGTTCTCTTTGTTGATTTGAGCTATCAGAGAGTTTTCAGCTCCAAATTTCCACAGTATGTCGTCGTCTTCATGTAATGTAGATACATTATTGTGTAGAAGCACAGAATCTCCCTCCATCACTGATAATGACTCGCCAAACACACCTGAAACATGTGACTCTTAATGGTTAACAAAGATGAATTAATTTGCTGTTTGTAACTTTTAAAGAACATCCAGAACAGCAGTAGAAACACAAAAGCAAATGTAAAGGGAGATATACAAACAAACAGATGTGTGTCAACCAAACATGTAAATCTTTAATGGTGAATGGTGAAGATGAAATCTTTAATACGTTTGAATGTTAACTGCTGTACAGCAAAATCAATATGTAAAGGATATAATTCATTTTAAGTATAAGTGCACAATGAGAACTGTAGCTTAAATTCTTCAAATTAAAATCTGCCTTATATTTTCAACACCCTTTTTATATTACAGATTATTAGATAAAACACAATTGCTCACGCTTGGTTTCCACATATGTATGTCCAAACTATTTTCTTCTCTTTTCTTTTTTTTCCTTTTAATAGTCATTCATGACTTGTACCAATCAATTTGTATTTGTAATTCTACAAATTAAGATATTTACAAATTTTAAGGCATCTTTTCTAAAAAAGACACGAGGGTTGAAAGCAGTTCAGTGGAGGTTTTGTGTTTCTGAGCCAGAGATGTTGGCATTACCTGTAGTACTATAGCAATTTCCCTTAATGCCAATGAGTTTTAACATTATTTTATTTTCATAAATTTTCCAGGCCTGGTAATTTTGATTTAAAATGCAGAACGGACACCTGAATTTAAAGTAAGTAAAAAATAATTAATCTAAGCAAAGCCATAAAAATGTTGTTATAACTTACCAATCTGGTGACAAACGCACAAACATAACAAAACAAACATATGAAACATTTTCTTCAGTTGTTCAGTGTCTGATCTAATAAGACTATCTGCTGAAAATACTCAACCTGATGTGAATCCTCCTCTGACAGAGTTTGACCCTCCTAGTTCACACACTGCATTTGCATATGATATAATATTATAGTTTATCTGACCCTAAATAAGACTTTAACTCTTCTTAATGCGTTAAAATAGTCTTTATTTCTATCATTGAGCCTACTTTTTGTAAGGTAATTATGTGTAAATATGTGACTGGGTTGGCTAAAAGTATATAAATATTGTGTAATTTGTGGATGAACTACATTTCATGGTGAAACAGAACATAACCAGAATTATTTAAAAAATGTTGTATATATTTATTCAGTTTTTAATTTTGTGTATGTAAAAAAAACAATGTAAGTTAAAACTGTGTATGGCGTTCATTTGAGTCAAACTGAAACCTGCTGCGGTCAGATTTCTATAGAAATGTTTTGATCTGTTGGTGGACAAACATCATAGTAGGTGAGAGAGGCAGTGGACATTCAGAGCATGTGTATTTAGTTTGTAGGTAAAGAGTGTCTTCCTGTCCTGACTCTATGAGAAGCTTTTTAAGACACTTTAATCTACAGAAAAAAAAAAAAAAAACACAGAGGCACAGAAACAATACCAACTAAATAATCACATGTTTAGAATGGTTTTAATGGAAAAAGTTTAGAATCACTTTTTGAATTTTCCATCCATTGCCCAAAATACATAGTTAATTTCAAACTTTTCACCATTCCACTGACTTGTTACTGTGTTTTATTGGTTGTTACTGCTATTTTCTTAAGGTTTTAGTAAGTTTCCAGCAGGCTGGCTGATTTACTATAATTCAGATTTGGCCAAATCTCAGAAATGGGCCGAACTATTGATGTATATCTGCTAAACGGATGCTAATGACACTGATATATTCACATAATCCTGGGTATCCAAGTGTAAATTTGAAAATGCAGGTAATATTTTGAACAAAAACATGAAATAGCATTAAATTAATTCTCTCCACTTAGTTGAGGAAATATTGTGAGCACTGTTTGGTTGCGTGTGCTTAAGAAGGAGGGTATATATGAATCAGGATGTGGTTTGTGTGGTGTGTTTTTTAAGATGTACAGGAACATCTGTGAGACTCGTCTAGGTTTGTCTGATGAGTGAATGTTTAAATCAGAGATGTTCTTCTGCTGTTAGTTTGTATTATTTATCTTAAAGAGTAGGCACTGAAGAGAGAGTCATGTTGTGACTGAAATAATTTTCCCTCTTATGGTGTAAGGGAGCATTTTTGCACCTTTTCGCCAATTTGTACCTATTTGCTTATATTGTGGCTTACATATTTACATACTTTACTGTTGTGTATAAATTTGTTGTATCCCATACATGATCTATAAGTGACTAATGTTATTAACATGAAAAACGTGTAAAACTAGCCTTTTCCTGTGTACATTAATGTTTCCTGTTGCATAGTGCTGTAATGCACCAGATGGCGCCACTCAAAATCATGAAAGTGATGACCGAAGTAGAAATGCCTAAATATGAGCCAAAAATATTGGTAAAATCAATTGTCAGTCAATCTCTAGTGATAATAACTGTCTGTCTTTTAACGTTTCATGTCCTTATAGCTAGAATACACTGATCAACATTAAAACCACCTGCCTATATCTTGTAGTTTCCCTTGTGCTGCCAAAACAGCTCTAATGCATTAAACTTGAAGCTTGGGCTCCACAAAACATCTGAATCTGTCCTGTGGTCTTGGCACCAAGAAATAAACAACTGATCCTGTAAGTCCTGCAAGTTGCGAGATATGGCCTCCATGGATTGGATTGGTCCAGCTTGAGATCTGGGGAATTTGGAGGCCAAGGCAACACCTTGAACTCTTAACCATGTCCCTCAAACCATTCCTGAACAGGTTTTGCAGTGTAGCAGGGTGCATTATTCTGCTGAAAGAGGCTACTGTCATCAGGAAACACCATTTGTTAAAACAGGCAAACTTCCAGTCCAGTTCTGACACTCACATGACCATTGTAGATGCTTTTGGGGTTGGATGGGGTAATTTAATCAGCTAAATGTGACTACGGAGCATAAAGGTATAAACTTTAACATCTTGATTTTCTGTAAAGCTGCTTTGAAACTTTGTGTATTGTAAAAAGTATATATAGCCTATAATATAAATAAATAGCCTAAATTTGACTTGACATTTATGGCCGGCTATGTCAGCTTATCATTGTGACGGTGATGTTCTTATTTATAGACAATATTCAGTAAATTCAATCGGATTTAATAATATTTAGTGTGACGTACAATGATCAGGTACAGTGTCATTATTGGGTCTTTAGTGCTTCCTCTATGAGAACAGCAGCATGTGTTTATAGCGCTCTCTGTCAGTGTAAGTAGCACTATTATTAGAGATGTGATCTCTGCTTTGGACACTAGAGAGCAAGGATGTGATTGTGATAATGTCCAACAGAGTGTGTGTGATTTTGTAAACACCATGCAATTCACTCCATATTCAGTCAAATTTCCTACAAAGAATAAAACAAAAGCAGTAAAAGACAGACGAAAGAGCACCGAAGGGTGAGATCAACGTTTAATAATGACAGTTATATACATTTATATATTTTTATATGTACATTTTTTGTGATACAAATAAATAAATGGAATAAATGTGAACAAAACCAAAAGATGTGTGTGAGGTATTGTTGTATGAACTCTGATATTAGTTCCAGTAGATATGATATTTGATCATCGTTTTTTGGGGACATTTTCATACACAGTATCCATCTTTGATTTCTGCAAGGAAACACAAACACAATAAAGAACCTGGTGAATATGACAGAAAGTTACTTGCAGACATTTATAAAAGTGCAAAGCTGAATCATTTTTTTTTTCTTCTTCTTTAACTGCTATTGCAGGGATGTCCAATCCTGCTCACAAGGGCCAGTATCCTGCAGTTTAGCTCCAACCAGCCTCAACACACTTGCCTAGGAGTTTCTAGTGAGTCTGAAGACTTTCATTTTCTGGTTCAAGTGCATTTAATTAGGATTGGAGCTAAACTCTGCCGGACAGTGGCCGACCAGGAACTGTAACAGAACAGATGCTAACACGGACATCAGTCATCCAGTTTTTGTTGTTGTTTTGGACTATTTTCATTTTTGCCTGTTTTGCTCTCTCAAATTGTCGTTTCAAATTCTTGCTTCCAAATCCAAACGAGCACGGTGGGTTTAGGGTTTAATGTCTCCATTTGGCCCCTTTTTCTAGATTGACAGTTCTTCCTAGCCAATAAATCCATGTGAGGTGTAGCATCACTACTATGTAATGTTGGCTTCCTGCTCATCACTTGAACGGGTGAATGTGGACAGCTGGCAAATATCAGATTGCTGGATCTTTTGATCTGCTCCCCACAAGTCACCCAGATCTGTTCACTGACCATCTGATACTGTCACACTAACTTCAGTCACACTAACTGCAGCACAGTCAGTAATGATCTTACCATTTTCCTTGTTGTTGATTTACACAATGCTGCATCCATTCTGTCTTCCTCCTGGGTGTCAACTGCATTAACAATAATAGACAGATATGTTAAAACAATTTTAATGGTAGGTTTATTTGAACAGTGAGAGACAAAATGACAACAAAAAAAATCCAGAAAAACGCATTTCAAAAAAGTTATAAATTGATTTGCAATTTAATGAATCAAATAAGTATTTGACCCCTTCACAAAACATGACTTAGTACATGGTGGCAAAACCCTTGTTGGCAATCACAGAGGTTAGACGTTTCTTGTAGTTGGCCACCAGGTTTGAACATCTCAGGAGGGATTTTGTCCCACTCCTCATTGCAGATTCTCTCCAAGTCATTAAGGTTTCTCGGGTGATGTTTGGCAACTCGAACCTTCAGCTCCCTCCAATGATTTTCTATGGGAATAAGGTCTGGAGACTGGCTAGGCCACTCCAGGACCTTAATGTGCTTCTTCTTGAGCCACTCCTTTGTTGCCTTGGTCGTGTGTTTTGGCTCATTGTCATGCTCGAATACCCATCCACGAGCAATTTTCAATACTCTGGTTGGTTTCAATGTCCTGGCCCTGACAGTACATGGCCATTAGCAAACTTCAGACGGCCTGTACCTGTTCTTTTTTGAGCAGGGGGACCTTGCAGGCGCTGCAGGATTTCAGTCCTGCACGGCGTAGTGTGTTACCAGTTGTTTTCTTGGTGACTAAGGTCCCAACTGCTTTGAGATCATTGACAAGATCCTCCCGTGTATTTCTGGGCTGATTCCTCACCGTTCTCATGATCACTGAAACTCCACGAGGTGAGATCTTGCATGGAGCCCCTGTCTGAGGGAGATTGACAGTTATTTTGTATTTCTTCCATTTGCGAATAATCGTACCAACTGTTGTCACCTTCTCACCAAGCTGCTTGGAGATGGTCTTGTAATCCATTCCAGCCTTGTGAAGGTCTACAATCTAGTCCCTGACATCCTTGGACAGCTCTTTGGTCTTGGCCATGGTGAAGAGTTTGGAATCTGATTGATTGATTGCTTCTGTGGACAGATGTATTTTATACAGGTAACAAGCTAAGCCTCCCTTTAAGAGAGTGCTCCTAATCTCAGCTCCTTACCTGTATAAAGACAACTGGGAGCCAGAAATCTTGCTGATTGATATGGGATCAAATACTTATTTGACTCATTACAATGCAAATCAATTTATAACTTTTTTTAAATGAATAGGTTCTTTTCATTGCCATTAAAGTGAAATAACTGAATATAAACACATGATAAAAATACTAATTTTAGAAGAAAATTTCAGACTGCATTTAGGGGCTTTTGCATCTGAACTCTTCATATACAATATATGTGTATGTGTGTGTGTGTGTGTGTGTGTGTTTCAAATGCATTAATTGTAATTAATGTTTGTATTTAGTAGTTGAAATAATTGAATCCCTGACCTGTTTTTCTACATTTCCTGCAGCACATCACAACTGCAGCTACAATCAACAGAAATACAGCAGCAGAAATCAGCAAAATGTAAAACAAGGGTAGGCTCTGATCTGTAATGGACAAAATGAGTGTTAATCTGACCTCAAGACTGAGATCTTAAACGGATAATTCCCTCAAAATTGAAAATTACCCCATGATTTACTCATTCTCAAGCCAACATGATGACAAGCCATAGGTGTAGCGTAAGCTCCAGGGAGAAGTGACGAAGTGAGAGAGCAAAGCAAAACACCGGTCACAAATTATAAGTACAAAATTTGGATATATAAAGAAAAATGTTGGAGGATTTCATTAGCTGTAAACAAAACTTGATTCTTGTATTCTCACCAGAGTTTACAATACACCTACATCATCCACTGAATGCCACTCACTCATGAACACACGTATGCAGTTAGTGGAAGCTACAGTTTATAAAGTTTCAAATACCAATATTTTTCTTACACAAACATTGATTCAGAAGGCCTTTATTAACCCCCAGATCCATGTGGAGTACTATTTACGATGGATGGATGTACTTGTATGGAAACAATAGTTTTTGAAACATGAATAAGTTATTCATCATTTTTTTTCCTACCTCGTATTGCTGCTATGTAAATACCCTGTACAACTTTTTGCACATTCTTTTGCACATTCCTTCTTATATTACTATTTAAGTCAACAAACATATTGACCTGCACATTTATATTTATATTTTTTATCTTATTTTTATTTTATTCTTTTATTTTTTCTACTTTTCTTTTTCTTAATATTTATGTACATTCTGTGTTTTTGTATTCTACATAATTGCACTGCCCTGGAACGGACCTGACTTACATTACTATTGTCATTATTCTGCTTCCATAATTTTGCTTAAAGGTGCCATAGAATGAAAAACTGTCTTTACCCTGGCATATTTAAATAATAACAGTTCTGTACATGGAAATGACATACAGTGAGCCTCAAACACCATAGTTTCCTCCTTCATATGTAAATCTCGTGATTAAAAAAGACCACTGAAAAACAGGCGAATCAGAACATAACACCGACTGTGACGCAACAGTCGGGATCACTACGCCCCCAACATTTGCATAAACCCGCCCTTGTTCTAAGCCGGCTGAACCATCAGAAGCTCTGCAGGTATTGTAAATAAACAAGCGCGGACAACAGCGAAAATAACAAAATAAATGTTATGTTCCAGGCCGTGCAGGGGGTGTGAAGTGCAGGGATGGGTTGGTGTCTGTATTCAGAAAGGCACAGAAAGCAAATAATGCGAGCCACTAAAGGGACATGGTTAGCTCCTTGCTAGCGGTAGCCTGTTACAGTACATACGATTTCACTCTCAGTAAGGAGAGATGAGGATGATGGCGAATGACTTACAGATCCTGAGCACCACTGACAAGCATCTGATCTTGTGAAATGTGTGGTAAGTACTGTTGCTCCATAATGTAAACATAGTTTGTGTGATCGCGTCTCTTGAAAGTGAAACTATAACGCGATCGATGGATCATTCAAAAGCAGTTTCAATGCCTCGCATATTAATAACGGCTCCCTGATGCCCGCGTTTTATATACAGTATAATTACCCGACGATATAACTGCGAGAGAAAGTATTTAAATATATATTTTCCTCCCTGTGCTTCCTTCTTGCTGATGAGCAGCACTGTGAAACAGCCAATCAGAGCAGAGCTCATTATTATTCATGACCCTGCCAAATAAGCCAATAACAGACCGTTTCATTCTAGGGAGAAATCCTAGGGTTGTAAATGGACATGTAAAATCGTTTCTGGAGATTTTTTGCCCTTACCTAAGCCACATACCTTCTGTGTAGATATCAGAGAACAATTTAAAATACTGTATCAATGCATTCTATGGCACCTTTAAAATTCTCGACCACCATTCAGTGTCATTATAAAGCTTGGAGGAGCAAGGACTTTTTTAATAACTCCGACTGAATTGGTCTGAGAGAAGAAAGTCATATACACCTAGGATAGCTTGAGGGTGAGTAAATCATAGGCTATATATATTTTTTTTATATATATTCTTGGGTGAACTACCCCATTAATGATTGTATATTTTAATGTTAAAAGTAGAGATCAGCTTAATAAATAATTATTACTATCACCACTATTGTACCTGAGCGAATACGACATAGTTGGCTGATGTCCAGATGTGTGGTCTGGTTTCTGATGGGATTGTTGAGCACACAGCTGTAGGTGTTTTTATCCTGATATTCCACCTCCAGAGGTAGAGAGAGACTGATGCTGAGATCAGACACACTGATGCTGGACAATAAACTGTTTCCTTTGTACCAGGAGAGAGTCACATGACCCACATTCAACACTGAACACAACAATGAACAATTCTGCTGTGATGATGATGATGATGATGATGATGATGATGATGATGATAATGTTGAAAGATTTTGTGAAGAATCTCTGGTAATGCTAGGAGTGGGTAGACGAGCTGGAAAACATGAGAATAAACTAGAAATATGGGTAAATCTAGTCAGCAATCTTATTTTCAGTGTAATGTGACTGTCAGTGTTTCCATCATCTCAAACTATAAAATGATTAAACGTTTCAATATTTAAGTAGAAATTTTAGAAGTTCAGTACAAGTTAAGCATTTAAGCTTCTTTTACTGCATAATGATTACCTGAAGAAAAAATATGACACTTACAAATGAACTGAATGATTTTCTTTCTTTTTTTTTTGATCAATATTATGCTGTTTGAGTTTAATTTATAGTTAACCTGATATATTAACCAGCTCTTTTAATAAAACAAGACCAAATGAGCTTTTTACTCACCATAGACAGAAACACTAAATGCTTTAGTTGACCGTTTAGCTCCACTAATCTTTACTTTATAGAGTCCAGCATGTTGAGTTGTGATGTTCATGATGGTCAGAGATCCAGTCTGTCTGTCCAGCTTCAGTCTGTCTCTGAATCTCCCATCAGGGAAGATATGGTTCTCTCTCTTGATTTGAGCTATCAGAGACTTTCCAGCTCCAAATTTCCACAGTATGTCTTCATCTTCATGTATTTCAGTAACATCAGTGTTCAGAGTGACTGAATCTCCCTCCGTCACTGACACTGACTCCCCAAACACTCCTGATGAACATACAGGAATAAATGAAGGCTTTTGTTGGTTTACAAAGCCAGAAATCAGTTCTAGTTTTGTATCTAAATGTGAATTGACACTTCATTCTCTACAGATTGTTGTGAGAACTAATAATACCTCACAATCATAATGATTTAAGAATAACAGCAAATTAATGTCTTGTAATTTGAACAGTATCAGCAGCTTTATTTCTCTGAAACAGGAATAAATAAAGCCATAAAAAAGGATTTTATAACTTACCAGTCAAACACCACCAACACAAAGAGAACAAAACAAACGTGCAAAACATTTTCTTCAGTTGTTCAGTGAAATCTAGAGACTCTCAGTCTCTTCGTGTGGTGTGTGCATCCTCCCACAATAGAGCATACACTCCTAGTGTGTCAAAAGCACAGACTCTTTTCACATGATATATAATTTATAAATGATCGTTTGGCACTTATTCAGACTTTAATTGGTTTTAATAGTGGAAAACATTCTTCAGTTTTATCATTTAACAAGTATGAAATATAAAATATGATATGTAGCTTTCTGACAATTAAATATTTTAAAGAAGAAGAGTGGAAAATTGTAAAATTACATTAGTCAATGTAAAATTAAAAATCAATCTCATGTTTTAAAATGGTTTTATAATTTAATTGTTACAAATGGTTACAAAAAATGGGGGGGGGGGGAAGAAAAAAATCAACTCTCTTTGTCTGTTGCTGAGGTGTGACAAACAACAGAGCTCAACAGAGTCGAACGGAAACCTGTTGCAGTCTAAAGTGTGATGTGATCAGTGGAAAAACATCTTGCATACAATGATCTGTTTTTAGTTTGAAGATGAATAGCTTCTTCCTGTTAGCAATGATGAACCTCACAGTTGATCCCCTCACAGAACAATAAATTATTACCAATTTTATAATTAATAATCTGAACATCTCTCAACAATAAATATATAACGCACCAATGAACTGAACAAAATTATGCCACAGTAACAGATTTGGGATCCATGTGTGGCTTTATTAAAAGTATAAACAGAAATACAGACAGGCAGGTATCAATCACCAGCAGTATAATAGCCAAGGGAAAACAGAGACGTGATCACAAAACAAGCATAATTTAGTCATCAGCAATCATTTGTAATCTGTTGCTGTCAACTGTCAAGATGAGATCCAAAGAGCTGTCACATTTACATTTACATTTAATCATTTGGCAGACGCTTTTATCCAAAGCGACTTACAATTGAAATTATTTTTCTAAAATATTTGTGAAAAACTTGTTTTCACTATTAGCCCCTAGGCTACCTGAATACATACCCCCTTTTTTCTCACTCCATTCACTTAATGCTTCGTTTAATTAATTATTATTTATTTTTTTAACAGTTTCTGAGGAGTGCATAGGCCTAGGCCTACTTTAGGCTATTGTTTGCACATAACACTGATTTTGGCAACTTTGTGACTGTAGGATACATTGGTGCTTTATTTTGTGATGACAGTCCTTATAACATCAGTTTTTATGATTAAATAAATGCACTTGCATCTATACTTCATTCGCACATTTACTAGGCTTGGACTGTGAAAACAGCGCCATCTGCTGAGAGCTGCCATCTGCCTTTTCCCGCTTTTTTAAATTATAAATCTGCAAGGAGGGTCTAGCTCACTGGCTCCTTTAGGCATCAGCATCGACGCACAACAACAACCAAAAATAAAAGTGTGTACAGCTGGGAACACACTACCCAGGTAGCCAAAACGGTTTGGCCCGATAATGGCCCAGATCCGGCAGGCCAGAAGAAATAACTTGGCCCGGCTGCGGTTGCCAGACTCGGCATGGACATGGGATGAATGACACCCCAGAATTGGCCCAAATACACTGGCCTGAGTCCAGCTCCCAAAACTGACGGCATTGGGCCGTCAGTTATAAATTTTAGTTATATAATTTTAATTTATGAAGCTTTGAATAATTTGTTTTTCCACAAAATGACATTACCTTAAAATGTAAAAAAAAAAAAAAAAAAAAGATAAATAATAAACTTATTTTTAAGTTTATGTGTCACTGCTACACCTGTAGTGAAGCCCTTAAATACAAACACAAGTGAAAACTCATGAGAATGTGATTGTCGAAGTTGTGGATTCCATGTTCCCAGTACTGGTAACGGTACTCCATTCCACATCTTACACATTTCTTGAAGTATGTGTTTATTCCTGAAATAAATTATATAATTAGATACATGAATATAAATATAGCAACATGCTGTAATATTTTATTATAACACTTACCTTCATAGACACATGTCAGGGTCACAATCTTAGCTTTTGCTGTGATCAGGATGGGTTCGCTTAGAGGCAAGTTATAAAAGCATTCAGTGCAAAACTTTTCTGATGCCACAATATGCTTTGGTGGGGGAAAGTCAAACACTCCTTTGCAGAGATTTTCAGGAAGGTTTGTTGGATAGCGTTTTTTAGCCAAGATGTACTTTAAAATTCTCTGCAAAAGTTCTTTCCCAAGTCCAAATGGCTTTTCCAGATTTTCCTTGTCACCTTCTTGATCACCATCCAAGTTATCCTCTTCTGTTCCAGTTGATTTGACAGATTTGAAAAGAAGTCTATTAGTTTGAAAGAGAAACCACTTTGCGATATATTTATGTGGACAAGACATCCGTGCATTAACACAGGGACAATGCCAGCTGTTTTTCTGGGCATCATACATAACCATCACACTTCCCAATCGACTGTAGTATGAAGGTTTGTTCTCAAAGACAGACACATAATGCTTTTCGGGTGGTCCAATTTTAACACCCACAGCAAGTGGGGCACTTTGTTCTGTTTCCTCCTTTAGTCGTGCAAGACACAGCTCTTTCTTATTTCCTGTAAACCATGCTTTCTTTTTATGTGTCGTTGTAAATTTTTCAAGTAAATTCTCACATTACATTTGGGACAGGAAACCATTTTTGGACTAGGTCTAAGCTTCTGCTCCTGGGCCACAGCTGGTATATTGGGTGTTGCGGATAACTGGTCAGTTGGTCCATGAACCACGGTGGATTGCTGGTCCCTCTGTTTACTAGCTATTGCTGATTGCTGGTCAGTCGGTCCACGAACCACGGTGGGTGAGTTGTCCCCCTCGGTTTTGACCATGTTCCTGGTGGCTTGTCCACCTGCACTTGCATGCTTAAGCAGGTGTTTTTTAAAGTCAGTACGACGTATTATTGTTTTGTCACAATAACAACAGTGGTAATGTGATGTTTTGTGACACAAGTGATAGCATTTATAGATTTTGAATCCTGAAATAGGTATTTTTAAAATAATGTTAACAAATGTTAATGCATACTTGTTTGTAGAAAACATAACAACAATAATTTAATTGACTTACTCTCATGTACTACCACCCAAGATAAATGGGACTGAAGGTGACCTGTTGCCTGTAAGCTGTCTTCAAATTTTATATTGTCCTTGGGACAAAGTGGACAGTGAAATTTTGTGCACTTGAGGCACTGGTATGCCTCAAGAGTGTCGGTCACATTTTTCACTGAAAAGTGAACCTAAAACACAATAACATGTTTTACATTTATTTTATTGATTATTATTAGTATTAAATAAAACAAATATATATATATATATATATATATATATATATATATATATGTGTGTGTGTGTGTGTGTGTGTGTTACATTGTAGCTTGGGAGGTTACAAGATGTGTTCTAATACTTTTGAAAATGTACATTATTCTTTAGAAAATTATCCTAAATCTATTTACAAACGTTTAAGACATTTACACGTTATAAATCAGTGCAGTCCATAACATTAACAAATCACATTGCTATGCAATTAAGTTACACTACCTGGTCTTTGGTATCCATAACCTGGAGAGCAAATTGTAGTTGTTTGTAGAAAAAAAAAAGATATTGTAAGGCACATTAAAGATTGTAAGCTGTGTGTGGTACTAAGGAAACGTTGTACAAAGGCCACCAAAAAAAAGCACTTTTCACAGCTTGTAATATTTTTTACAAAATAAACAATAATTCTACAACACGCTTACCTCTATTACTAATCTACCATCCCGCCGTCTTCTTCTTCTTTTTTTTTTTTTGACAGATTCGCCCACTACCGCCACCAGGAGTGTGAACCGATACTGCAACCCACATGACATTAAACAAACCAATCAAAATCTTCTGTTGGTTTGTACAGCCCACTTGCAGCTTAAGTCCCACCCACCTGCGGCTGGCACCGCTGGCTCCGACCTCCGTTTATACCGCAGGTGGGCGGGACTTAAGCTGCAAGTGGGCTTATAATATGTTATATCATCTTGTGAATATAAGAACAGTTTTAAATGATTAGTTTAGTATTATATTAGTATTAGTATTATAATATTTACTTATTAGTAGTTATAGCTTTTAAGAGTATGATGATTTATAACACACAGTGAACACGTTGCATCATCTTAAGTTAAAATGAATTATATTTCTTATAGTTATAATGTATTATAAGTCTCATATCTTGCCACCTTTCTTATGCTACTTTACTTAAAGCCATCAATGACCACTTATAGGTATAGTAATAATAATACAATTTTTTTTCTCTCTCAAAAAGCCATAAGATCAGATCAGATTGCTTTTAACTATTTCTATTTTAATATCAGTTTGATTATTTTGATGGTACCCTTTAGACAGCTGTTTAGTAACTCTGCAGCTACATGTCAACTAGCAGTCATTGGAGTATAGTAGTATGTTGTCTGCTAAATATATGCTAACACTTTATTTTGTTGGTTCCCCAACAGACAAACTGACTTTAAGCAACTTTATGAGTACGTCAGCATTCTACCAACCCTAACTTTAACCTAAACCTACTAATACTAGTTGACATGAGAGTTGCAAAGTTGCATAGAGTCAATAGACAAAGGGGACATCAAAATAAAATGTAACCTAACATATAAACATTGCTTTTTTTTTTTTCTGTTGAAATTATTAACTAGCTCACATAAAAATTAATATTAGCCTCACAGGGAACAAATAACACTTCACACCTGACCACTTACAAGATGTACTGTAGTAAGATACTGTGCTGATCTTAAATAATGTCAAGATATATAGTCCATTATCAATGTAAAAGTAGATTTAATATGGTGTTCATTGTGTTATAAATAATTATAATCTT
Organism: Barbus barbus; assembly: GCF_936440315.1. Taxonomy (NCBI): domain Eukaryota; kingdom Metazoa; phylum Chordata; class Actinopteri; order Cypriniformes; family Cyprinidae; genus Barbus; species Barbus barbus. The sequence continues at coordinate 8,142,609 of NC_136737.1, read as the reverse complement.
ATAAGTTATATGTACAAATGTGTAAGCATTATAATGTATTAAAATGGACAATATAACATATTATAAGGTTGTTTATAATGCATTATTCATTCATTATAATGCCTTAAGAATACCCTTATAATGTATTATAAATATGGGCTTCATAGAAAGTGTTACCGTGATTTTTTTTTTTTACATTTTGGACTGCACTGAATTATAAAGTGTAAGTGTCTTAAACGTTTGTAAATAGATAGCTGTTTTTATACAGTCTATGATAGATACACTGTAAAAAGTGAACAGTTGGATCAACTTTAAAAACTTTTTTTTAAATAATTCAATTGGTAACACCTAAAAAAATGCTTGTTTTTTTCAACTTAACTTATTACAAATAAAGGTAATAAATTAAGTTGCATTTTTTTTTATTAGATGTTGCCAATTGAAGTATTTTTTTTAAAGTGTATCCAACTGTTCACTTTTTACAGTGTAATTTTCTAAAGAATAAGGTACATTTTCAAAAGTATTAGAACACATCTCCTAACATCCTAATCCACAATGTAATATATTTAAAACATAGTTTAAATAACCTTTTTTTATTTAATACTAATCAATAATCAGTTTTGTGTAAATTAATGATGAATAAACTATCATTTTATCTAGTGGTTTTTAAAAGGAATACTTCATATAAACATTTTCTTGGCCTAATGTCGTCACTTAAAATTTCTGGACACCATTAACTTGCATAGCATTGACCTACAGAGCTGAGAAATTATTCTTGAAATGTTTGTACATGTTCAACAAGAGAATAAAGTCATGCATATCTTGGATGGCATGGGGAGAATGTTTTAAATTCGGTTTTAACCCTAATGCTCATTGTGCTTCTTGTGTACCCACCAGGTTATGTTGGGAAGGACAAGCAAGGCGAGCTCCGTGGAATTTACTCCGAAGCAATGCATCCTGGATTGTGCAGCGTCCACTGCATGCAAGTCTATTGTGCTGAATGAATGATTGTACATAATTTGAGTCATCAGAAATAAAATCATTTACCCACCCTGAGATTTCAGATTAATACATTGATTTGTGTAACATGTTCTGAAGAACATTAGTCTGTCATGTGTTGTAATATTGTAATTTGATTTAAAAAAAATATGAAAAGTAAAAATGTGCAGTACAGGCAAATGGTAACTACATTTTCTTAACAGTACTCAACATTTTCTTTACGTATCACACATTTACCTCCAAAGTGCAATTGCATCTCACTTTAATGTGCCTTAAAAGGCGACTGTAGAAGAATTGTAGAAGTAAAATGTAATAACCAGAAATTTGCTTAAATTACTACAGTTACAGCATCATGAAGCATGGTAAAAGGTGTAAAGACATTATTTCAATTTTGACAGTGAATGGTATTGAATACAAATAATAATGACAAAACTAAGAATAAGACAATTTCATTGTTAACAGTGAAATTGGACAAACACAATGACAAAACTGAATTCCAGTTTAAACTACTATGAAAATGTGTTATATTTATGCCATTCTAAACTACCATGAAATCCTGTCTACTTGCAGCATAAGCTCCTCCCACTTGCTGTTCTCAAACGCCTCCCACTTGCTGTTCTTGGCGTAAGCTCCTCCCACTTGCAGGTCTCCGGGCTGCAGCTATCACTACATGGGATCGCCTGCACAGAATCATTCAGCCGGAAATGTATTGTCAACACTGTTCTTTGATTTCTCAATAAAATAGCTTAGAAACTGACAAATTCAAGCATATATTTCTTAATAACTAAATCCAACAGCTTCACTAGAAGGTAGAATTCATATGAGTGTAATCTTTACTGTGCTATTTATCTGTATCTGATTTAGACCAATCTGTGAGAAATATAACGACCCAAAGACGAAAGAACGGATAAAAATAAGCTGTTATAGGAGCTATTTGTTCATTAAAGGGTAACTAAACCCTAAAACAACTTTTTTGAGTCTTTATTAGTGCTGTGTATTGATTCGAGTAAATGTTTTGACATTTGGCTATAAAGTGTTTTAATTCTACAATATATGATATGATGTAAAAACGTCTGAGTGCTGCCCTCTTCAGGTTGAATGGTGGCTACTGCAGTTTAATTTTCCTATTGGACGTTGCATACCACTGTGATGAACTTACTAACCACGTCCCTGCATGAGCTCACCACGCCCCCTCTGTCTCCGCTGGGCTCTGTCCACTTTTCCAGCATTTTTCAAATATTGCCAGTGGATGGAGTTAAGGCTCTGATCAGGGGTTACCCTTTAATGACGTCATCAGCGACTAGTCGACTTCGACTCGACTTTCACTTTAAAAAATCAGAAGTCGTTCAACCCCTAGTAAGAACTAATACAATCTAGTATAAATAGTATAATTATGTGCACATATTGCATGTGGGAAGCATTTTACCTGAAATAATGTGTATTTTTCATGTTACTTGTATGACTGGGTATTTAAAAATATAATCAAATAAGTTTAAATGAAAACGTTAGCTGAAGGATTGTGATTGTACACTTTTTTTATTGCTGAAAACAAGAGCATACACAACAGTACACTTAAAAAGGCAACAAAAAAAGTAAAACAGAGTAAAAACAATAACTAACAGTCTTTATAGGTTTCTTATTAGCAGATACCGAAATCACATTGAAATAATTATCCACGTCTCTTAAAAAGACCATAAAGACAGGTTTACAATTTGATCATTTGAAAATAATTATATTCATAATTAAAAAAATAATTATATTCATAACAAAACAAATATTTTCTTTTGTGTTCTGAGTCAAAGCACCCAAATATAATGTTTCTCATTTGTATTGAAAATTGTTAGCTCAGCTCTAAACTTTTGTATAAATTTCTTGACAGGATAAAACCTGTGGATCAGCTTATTTCACTTTATTAGTGAGAAAGATTTATTTATTTATTTTTGCTGTAGTTACCAGATTTTCCAGTTAAGATGATCAAATAAACTTAAAAAAAATAAAATAAATAAATAAATATGTATATACATATATAAGAGGAGAAATCAAATTATCGCGAAATAAAGCCTTTATTATTGGCTCTTGATGCTGAAAAAGATTGTGACTGTACACGTGATTGCAAATAAATGTTTATTTAATTTGTAACTAAAATAACTTGATTGCAAAAATTTTGTAATTTCAATGAATCATTTTTTTCAGATATTGTCATCTGATCAAGCTGAAGTGTTTGTGAGATACAGTCAAATTTTAGAGTCTATTAAGGTATTATCAAGGAAGACACAAGTGTAATAACAGGGTTTTTATAAACAAAAAGACGTACAAGAGTAACTAAAAACTACTATATGAACACCATGAATGGATGGAAAAATGCATAAGATTAATATATGAAAATGATTGAGTTCAATATACTGTGGCATTTGCATGTTTTTCTATGGAAATACTGTAGGCTATATAAACATTCCTCATGTGACGTGATTGGTCTGACGCTAGCTGTTTTCAAAATCCCCAAATTCACTTCCTGCATAACTTCCTTGTTTTAACCTTCTAGCAAATGAGGGAGTTTCTTTGCCTCTAGTTTTGCCTCTAAAAATCTTTCATTCTTCCTGAGTAGGAGGGCAAATTGGTACCTTTCGGATTCAGTGTTCTCATTGGCTGATGTTGTGTGTGAGGGTTATTTGCATAGTGTGTTTACGTTTTTTGTTTATTTGTTTGTTTGCTTTCCTGTGCATAATTAACTTTTCAAACCAAATCCACATTAACCCAGACATTGTGTTGAACAAATAGCACCCATGAACTCTTAAATTTAATATGTTTATAAAGCATGCATATGGAAGTTCTAAGCGGCCATGCATTATTATAATTTTTCTGTCTTGTTTTCTTGTGATCACGACTTAATTTTCTCGTGATCTCGACATAAGGAAAGTTGTTTTGTCGTTATCACGACTTAATTTTCTCGTGATCTCGACATAACAAAAGTTGTTTTGTCGTTATCTCGACTTAATTTTATCTGTGTATTCAGCATGAGAAAATGCTATAGAAGCAGCATCATCGCAGCATCATGGATGATCGGATTCGCTTTTACTTTGATTAGGGACTCACTCAAACTGAAATAATAAAAATAAAAATATGGTATAAGTACCATCCCAAATATTGAAGGTGTTGTGTGTGTGACCGACTACATTGATCCATGATAGAATACTTGTCATGCATATTCATACTCGGACATTTTAGCTCTGTGTCTGTCAGTGATTGACAACTTACACATAAGTGTTGGACACTTGAGAAGGAGGCTGTGGGGTCTGCAACTGCGACCCTGATTTTCTCACGATAGCTACAATTACGTCATGAGAAAACGGTTTTTAGGTTGAGATCAACAACTTTCGTTATGTCCAGATAACCACAAAACAACTTTCGTTATGTCGAGATCACGAGAAAATTAAGTCGTAATAACGACAAAACAAATTTCATTATGTCGAGATCACGAGAAAATTAAGTCGTGATAACGACAAAACAAATTTCGTTATGTCGAGATCACGAGAAAATTAAGTCGTGATAACGACAAAACAACTTTCGTTATGTTGAGATCACGAGAAAATTAAGTCGAGATAACGACAAAACAACTTTCGTTATGTCGAGATCACGAGAAAATTAAGTCGTGATCACGAGAAAACAAGACAAAAAAATTATAATAATGCATGGCCGCTTAGAACTTCCGTACATGCAGGTTATGCCTGTGAACTTGTTTTTCCTGTTTTGTTTTTTGGCTCTATGGAATTTACAGTCTGTCACAGAATAAGAATAAAGGTGAACTGAATTGAAACTTACGGAAGTTCTGAGCGGCCATGCATTATTATAACTTTTTCTGTCTTGTTTTCTCGTGATCTCGACATAACGAGTTGTTTTGTCGTTATCACGACTTAATTTTCTCGTGATCTCGACATAACGAGTTGTTTTGTCGTTATCACGACTTAATTTTCTCGTGATCTCGACATAACGAGTTGTTTTGTCGTTATCACGACTTAATTTTCTCGTGATCTCGACATAACGAAAGTTGTTTTGTCGTTATCACGACTTAATTTTCTCGTGATCTCGACATAACGAGTTGTTTTGTCGTTATCACGACTTAATTTTCTCGTGATCTCGACATAACGAGTTGTTTTGTCGCTATCACGACTTAATTTTCTTGTGATCTCGACATAACGAGCTGTTTTGTCGTTATCACGACTTAATTTTCTCGTGATCTCGACATAACGAGTTGTTTTGTCGTTATCACGACTTAATTTTCTCGTGATCTCGACATAACGAAAGTTGTTTTGTCGTTATCACGACTTAATTTTCTCGTGATCTCGACATAACGAAAGTTGTTTTGTCGTTATCACGACTTAATTTTCTCGTGATCTCGACATAACGAAAGTTGTTTTGTCGTTATCACGACTTAATTTTCTCGTGATCTCGACATAACGAGTTGTTTTGTCGTTATCACGACTTATTTTTCTCGTGATCTCGACATAACGAGTTGTTTTGTCGTTATCACGACTTAATTTTCTCGTGATCTCGTCATAACGAGTTGTTTTGTCGTTATCACGACTTAATTTTCTCGTGATCTCGACATAACGAAAGTCGTTTTGTCGTTATCACGACTTAATTTTCTCGTGATCTCGACATAACGAGTTGTTTTGTCGTTATCACGACTTAATTTTCTCGTGATCTCGACATAACGAAAGTTGTTTTGTCATTATCACGACTTAATTTTCTCGTGATCTCGACATAACGAAAGTTGTTTTGTCGTTATCACGACTTAATTTTCTCGTGATCTCGACATAATGAGTTGTTTTGTCGTTATCACGACTTAATTTTCTCGTGATCTCGACATAACGAGTTGTTTTGTCGTTATCACGACTTAATTTTCTCGTGATCTCGACATAACGAAAGTTGTTTTGTCGTTATCACGACTTAATTTTCTCGTGATCTCGACATAACGAAAGTTGTTTTGTCGTTATCTGGACATAACGAAAGTTGTTGATCGTTGTAAAAACCGTTTTCTCACGACGTAATTGTAGCTACCGTGACAAAATCAGGGTCGATATTGTCTTCGACGATAAAGTTGCAGACCCGACAGCCTCCTTCTCAAGTGTCGAACACTTATGTGTAGGTCATCAATCACTGACAGACACAGAGCTATTTCAGTTTGAGTGAGTCCCTGATCAAAGTAAAAGCGAATACGATCATCCATGATGCTGCGATGATGCTGCTTCTATAGCATTTTCTCATGCCGAATACACAGAGAAAATTAAGTCATGATAACGACAAAACAACTTTCATTATGTCGAGATCACGAGAAAATTAAGTCGTGATCACGAGAAAACAAGACAGAAAAATTATAATAATGCATGGCCGCTTAGAACTTCCGTAGAAACTTGTCCATGTGGTGTAGAGAGGGGATGCCATCTTGCCTCTTGTCCACTAAACTAGTGTGTGTGTGATGACATAATTTTCATTCTTTAAAATCTGGGAACTCTGTTTGGGGAGCTAAATTAGCTCCTGCTTCAGAGTAGGGTCTAAAACAGTTCTATTGGAACTACCAGTGACATATGCTGATTGGCCAAATGCATAAGAAACACCGACTACATGGCCTTTTAAAAAAGCTATATAAATATATTTACTCCACAAACATGGAAAACAGTGATAAAGGCAATAAGCTCATGTTATGGTTTCCTGGCCTTTGTTCCCATTCTGTGGTTTACCCTCGTTTGTGTTTCAGTTTTGTTATTAAAATTTGCTTGCATTTGGATCTCTCTCATCTCTTCATACTCAGCATAACACCTAGATTTAAAGGGAAAGTTCACCCAAAAATGAAAATTATGTAATTAATTACTCATTATGTCATTAATTACATGTCGTTCCAAACCTATAAGACCTTCGTTCATCTTCAGAACACAGATTAAGATATTTTTGATTTCTGATCCTGCATAGACAGCAATGCAACTAAACTTTATTAAACGCAACTTTTATTAAAAATAAAAACTACATTTTGAATAAGAAAATAATAGTTTTTTAAAATAAACAATTAGTAGTATTTGAGTTATATTCTAGTGCAAAATAGCAATAAATGAATTTCCCACAGCTTTAAAGGGGTAATAATTATCAGGGGTCTAAAATCAATGAAAATATGCAATAGGCAATACATGATTGTATGCGCATTTTATTGTGTTCATAACATGAGGGAATATATGTTATGAATATATGTTATGAATTAATTCAAATAATAATGTTTCTAGTGTTGATTAATAAGAAACAACTTAAACTTGATATTGTGCTGTTCAGCTTTCAGAACGCATTTCCCATAATTGTTGTTGAGATTGCATACATTCTTTAGAGAGCATACTTTTTCATTCAGATTCCAGAGTCTCACGCCAGCTGTGTACACGGATCTCACAGTCAAAACTTGTCAGTCTTGATCATTAGATAGAGATAACTAGAGATAATTAGTCAGGTAACTGACTGTTTAGTTGGCCACTCATGGGTGCTCTTTTCTAAAAGTACTTTTTTAGTCCTCTTAGATCTGTACACACTTCATGAAACAACACTATGGTTTTATCTGGCCAGAGGAGAACAACACACTATTTCGACACACTATTTACCTGTTAAATACTGTAAAGTGAAGTGTGCTGTTAAGTGTCTTTGACATAATCTGCATTGTAAAAAGCGCTATATAAATAATAACACTTAACTCTAATCAGAGGTCATGACCACTACTAAAAGCTGACCCACATATATTCTGTGTAATAGTAGCTTTATATAAATGTACATTTAGTTTGACGAACATTATAATAATCAAAGCTTAAGGCTCACCCTGTTTAGGCTGGTTGAGCAACATTCTGTTCTTCTAAATGGAAATTCCCTAGCCTTTACAGTCTAAGTGCATTTGCTGTAACTGATACATCTGATGCATCTAAGTTGGTCTCTTAAGTCTATTTCTTAAGACACAGTCTTAACATAGTGGCTATGTTTATGCAACTGGTCCCTGGTCACAGATTTACGGTACCACAGACTTAACACAATGCACTAAAACCAATTATTTCAGAGTAGATCAAAATAAATTGAAATGTGCATTAAGTTAGGATTATTATTATTATTATTATTATTATTCACTTAAAATAAACTGTTCATTCTGTCTTCAGGTGTGTCTGGTGTTGATACAGGTGGACAGTCTGTGTTTGTGATGGAAGGAGATTCAGTCACTCTACACACTGATGTTAAAATAAACCGACGAGACAGAATGAAATGGTATTTTAATGACCCTTGCATCGCTCAAATCAAAAGAGATTTTGGTAAGATCTGTACAGATGTTCAGTGTGATGAGAGATTCAGAGACAGACTGAAGCTGGACAGTCATACAGGTGATCTGACCATCACAGACATTAGAACTACAGATGCTGGAGTTTATAAACTACAGACTATCAACAAAAGAATCGGCCAAAAGATCTTCTATGTTGCTGTTCATGGTGAGTCATTTAACATTGAAAAGCAGGTTAAATATCCTTGAATGACATCATTGTCAACGTGTTTATTATAGCAGTTACAATAAAAACCATTTATTATCTGTGAATTTATTCTACGTATTCACCTGTATTTAAATGCAAATAGAGCTGTATTCAGATCATTTCAAAACACATTTCCTGTAAAAGTGGAATTTATAGATCTAAGTACAAATTCTGTTTAAAAAAAGGGGGACAAATATTGCTCTTCAGTCAAGAAAGAGCTTGAGAGAGCTATAGCTATGTTGTTTATATATATTAGAAGGTACTTTTTTTTTTTAATTGTAAATTCAAATTCAAATGTAGCACCTACTTATGCGGAATACCATTTCAGGCACACCCTTTAGCATTCGCTTTCACTTGGTTTCCAAATGGGAAACACATTCTGTACTTTTCGAAAACGTTGTGGAAAATTATGTTAGTTGGTTTGTTTTGCTTTTGCATGGTAAGCGATTTTTAATTATTGTAGCCATTCTGGGTGTGGAAACAAACATTCCTTTGCGAGCTCGCCATTCATATTCCAGATTAACGTTAGAGAATAATAAGAGTCATATATTTTGTTTTGAATTGTTCTGTACAGTTTTGAATAATGTTAATCCTTTAACGTTGTGACACATTTTTATTTTGAGAGGCGGGAGGGGATTGCATTCAAAACTAATAGACAAACACAGAAAAACTACATTTGAAGACTTTATTCTACAGAAACATCCACTTTTGGTATGGCAAGATGTCTTACAATTTATTTATTTTTCTAACATTTAAACTTCGACCACACTATTACCTTTTGACTTTATGAATACACAAATAAAAGCTTAATATATATATTTTTAATTTTATGCTTTTATTTAAAGACCACGTGTACTTTTTTTTTTTTTTTTTTTTTGTCACTGGTGTTACCTTACTCCTTTGGAACTATTAAGGTTTTTATGAAATATTATTTTTTTTTCCACCACATGTAGTCAGAGTTACGGGAAAATAATGTTGATGCAACAAATAAGGAGATAACGTTTTATTTATTTTAATCAGGTTTGTTAAAAGTGTGATTGAATGATGTTAGTTAATGTGCGCAACCATGCATTTGTTATAACGATGAAAATATTTGAAAAACAGTTATAAACAAGTAATGATGCAATCCTTTAAATCTTATCTCTTGAGTGTAGCATAATTCAATGGATGTAAAATGAATATCATGCTACGTGACACATTTTATTTAATATAACAGGAAATAAAAACACAGTAACACCAGTGAGATACATAAGGCCAAATATCCTTATTCTTCAACTATAATGAAGTAGATGAGACTAAATTGTTACATTTGGCAATTAGTGAAAGCAGTTAGTAAAAGAACATGGACATTTTAAAAACATAAAATAACTAAAATGTACAACAAAGACGCTGTCTGTAAGGTATCTGCTTCTCAGCTGCACAATTTAGTCACACCTGACCAAAGGAGGATTAGCAATGATAAAGAAAAGTTAGAACCACAAAATCTTAGTGCTATTTTATGCAAAAAAACTAAATGAAGTTTATCTATAAATGGTAGTCAGTAACAGTGACATCAGTGATAATTATTCAAATAACACAGTTTTATTTTAAAATATATATTTAAAAAACTGAATCATGGTGTTTTTCAAGTGTAATATTTCTGTAAAGGGTAGGGACAGAAAAGTGACATTTCCATAGAATGACCCGACAAACACAGTATTTTGAATTAATATATGAAATTGTTTTATTTGAGCCCTAATTAAATGATAAATAACAGGTTATTTGCCAATCTCCTTGAATTATATCATAGATGGTTAATGAAAATATGCAAATATAGTTTGTTTAATGAGTGAATATGTAATTCAATGATGTTCTTCTGCTGTTGTTTTTGCATGTTACATTATAAATCCAGACATATTTATCACAGTCTTTATGATCTATAGAAAAAACATTTTCACAACACTTTCCTGTTGTATAATTTTGTCCCAGGCATGATTTATAATTATTTGCTCGTTTCTTCTTCAGGTGCATCTGGTGGTGATACAGACGACGTGTCAGTGATGGAGGGAGATTCAGTCACTCTAAACACTGGTGTTAAAATGAACCAAGAAGACAGAATTATGTGGTATTTTAATGACAGTCGTATTGCTCAGATCTCTGGAAATCACAGTAAGATCTGCACAGATGTTGAATGTCCTGAGAGATTCAGAGACAGACTGAAGCTGGATAATGTGACTGCATCTCTGACCATCACAAACATCAACACCACAGACTCTGGACCTTATCATCTGCAGATCAACAACCGCAACCATGAAATGATGTTCATTGTTGCTGTTCATGGTGAGTCATTTAACATTTAAAAGCAGGCAATGTTTAAATCAAATGTGTTTATTATATCGGTGACACTTAGAGGCTTGAAAAACAAAACTTTCCTTCAAATTATGAATGGATCATGTGAGGGATATCAACAGTTAGGTGTGCATTGTACAATTTTAATTATTTTCATATGTTGTGTAGTTTGTTGTTCTCAGCAAAAAGATCCTCCAGCAGCTGTTGGTTTGTGTTTCAGAAGCTCCTGCCGCTGATCGAGATGAAATGAAGTCAGTGAAGGAGGGAGAATCTGTCACTTTAGATCCTGGTGTAATAAACAACCCAAATCATTTGATAATGTGGCTTTTTAATAACGTCTGCATCGCTGAAATCAATGGAGATCCCAGTAAGACCTGCACAGATGTTCAGTGTAAGGATGCTGATGGGAGCTAGACTGGAGGTTAATCAGACTGGATCTCTGACCATCATGAACACCAGAACCACAGACTCTGGACTTTATAAATTACAGATCATCAGCATCAGAATAAGCTTCAGTATTACAAGGATTAGGAGTTTCAGTGTTACTGTCACTGGTGAGTGTCATTCAGTTATTCAGTGCAAATGAAATAAAGTCCCTTTCATTGAGGACTGTTTTGAGTAACATTCCAATAAATGCAAAACGTTCCCTGTAAGCATTGATATTTCCTGTTGATGTCGTTTTAGTTCCCGTAACTCAAAAACCATAATCTGTCAGTTAAATCCATACAACACAACTGATGAACAAAGCAGAAAGGTGTAAATATCAGTCAGAAACATCAATATTGAAATGACTGTCTCTCTTTATCGTTACAGGTTCAGGTCTATCTTCAGCTGCTGTAGCAGGAGTTTGTGCTGCTGTAGTTATTCTGCTCGTGGCTGCAGCTGCTGGTGTGATTTACTATCTTAAGCAAAAGAAAGGTGAGTATTAAATACAGCTGATTGAACAAGATGGAAATAATAGAGTAATTGTGAGCGCAAGATGTGAAAATATTTATTTTCATTCTAATTCATCAAAGTTGTCTTTGTATGTAACTGAGTTTGTCGTTGTTCAAACAGGCAGGAGGGCGGCGCAAAATCAAGTTCAGGTAATATACCAAATATATACATGCTTTGGATATTCATAGCAAATTAGCACAATGTCTATATGATGCTGGATCCGTTATGTAAACAGGTCACATGGTGTGTTATCCGCAAATATGCAAATAAGAACGCTAACCTGGGGTTTAGGAATGTATAACAGCCAAATGTGTCATTTGTGCTCAAAAATGTAACAATGTTAATAACAATGCACGTATCTTGTGTTGCTTTAACTTAAAACAGAACAATTCACGGTTTGAGAGTTGAGTCACAACTTATATGAATGCCTCTTTGGCATAGCAATCACTTGAATATCGAGCTCAGAATTCAAGTTCAAAATCTGATCCCTTGTCACACTAAAAACATGTCACTCATCAATCACGTTAGCCTATAAAATGTAGAAGTTTGAAAACTGCTGAAATTATCATTTTGTCCACCAACCCAAACCAATTTCGACGCACAATTAAATTCACATCCACCTGATTGGGCAGGAATCCACCCAATCTGGCAACACTGGTTCTGTTGTAATGTGAACAAGTGTAACATTTGTACTTTTATGTGAATCACAATGAAGTTTTAATGTCATTTTGTGGTATTTTATGAGGTGCCAGAGTCTTGAATTTCATGTGAGAAGGAAAATTGTGACCTGTAGGGCATAAAATATGAACATCCTGTTCATGAAGCATGTTTATTGTGATTTTATACCATCTAATTGTGTCTACTGTGCCTTATATTATCACTGTGTGATGAAGATTTGCCTCCACTTGGGGGCTTAGCCTGTAATATGGGTACCATTGCTTAAATCATTAAGAACTGGACATGGATGTTTTAGTTTCACCAACACAAATGTTTCATTTTAGTATAAGCTGTTCAAATGTTAATGACCTGTGTATATAAAGAGCTTTTATTTTGTTAAAAAGAGGAAATATCATGTGCCTTTTCTTAAATTTGTGTCAGCAAATGTAAAAAGTGCTTTAAAGTTGAACCTGAATGCTGTTGTCTTTCTGAGAAAAAAAATTAATTAATCAAATGGTCATTGTATGTTAATTTGATAAATGCCATTAAAAAGCTGGATTATTGAAATGGTGAATTCCTAGTTGGACACAAGATTACTAATACTATTATAATATTACTTGTATTATACACACATGCATTTATGAAATAAGTGGTAATGTGATATCAGACTGCTAAGTGACTATTCCTTTATCTTACATTCTTTGAAGATATTAAATTGTGCATTTTAAGTAGGAATAATAGTGATGATTTTTATTGTTATTATTAGTAGTAGTATTTATTTCCTTGTTTCCTTCAAGTGGTAGGCCTACAAGCTGTGAACATTAGTAACCCAAATATAAGCAGCACTATCGATGACAAAGCAAACAGCACACTTTTTTCTGTATGAATATTGCTGATCCATCTAGTGGTCAAATGCTGTATTAGTTTCATTTTTGGGTGCGCCTTCATCAGCTTGTTCTAGCACATGCAGAAATTAAAAGCAAAGGCAATTCAATCTAAGCTATAAAACTGCTGACCTTTGGCTGAGAAATGCTGGGGATGTTATGATTACGATACAGAAGCATTAGGTGGAAACACATTTGATGCAGGGTATTATTTATAAGGGGGAGAAAACAAACATAGCAGCTTTGCAGTTCTCCACAGTCCACAAAATAAGTCTAAACTTCATGAAACTGAGTCGAATCACTGTGATTCGGTTCGTCCATCATCTACAAACAGAAACTGAAAAAGATGTGTGTTTATGCAGATGTAAGAGCGAAACGTCACGCTGCAGCCCATAGGAGGCATTAACTGATGAACCAGGGATGACCGAGCACTTAAACTTCACTGAATCTGTAGTCATTTTAAACAAAATGAAGAATGTCTCGAAATTGCTCTCATTGTTCATGTATTTACTCGCGAATGGTAAGACATTTTGATGTTAATCTCTCTTCAGGTCAATGATACGAACGTGACGCATAGTTTATATTCGACACATTTATTTAATATCTGTATTTTACTTTAACATTGTAATAGGCTACATTTATTTTTACAGTTTCTTTTCTGGTGCGATAAAAATGAACAATGAACATTAACGTGTTTTGTGTTGTTGTTGTTTTGGCTCGTGATGAACTGTTTCTTCTTCTTCTAGGTGTGTCCGGTGTTGATACAGATGGCGGGACAGTGACTGTGATGGAGGGAGATTCAGTCACTTTAAAATATCTTATAGGAATAAACCAACAAGAAGACATTGTGTGGAATTTTAATAACATTCCCATCGCTGAAATCACTGCAAATCCCAGTAAGATCTGTACAGATGTTCAGTGTAAAGAGAGATTCAGAAACAGACTGAAGCTGGATCAGACTGGATCTCTGACCATCATGAACACCAGAACCACAGACTCTGGACTTTATGATGTATGGAGCTCCAGAAGAAAACGTGGCGGTGGAGGATCCTACTCCGTTGTTGTTCGTGGTAAGTCATTGTTTTTTTTAAATGCACATCTAATGACATCATTAATTTGATTATTTTTGGAATTAAATATGATTATTTTTGGAATTAAATATTAATTTAAGAAATTGCTTCTGAAGCATGTGTACTTAAAGGTATTACAATCAAATACAACAGACTGTAAAATGTTAATCTCCCCTCCTTTTACGATCTGAAACCAATATGTTGCAGGTGAATCACTTTTCAAAGTATGTCTTCATGTCCTGGTTAATTTCATCATAATTATCCTCATACAATTAAGATAGGTCTTTAGTTATTTTCACACCTAAATATTTTAGGCATATTCATTAAGTTGCTTTTGAAATGTATTATTGATTCAGCTAAAATTATCAATGCATAATCCCTGTAAACAACAAATCCTTTTTGATAAATAGGTTACTTTGAGAATTAAAACTCCCTGATAATTTACTCACCCCCATGTCATCCAAAATGTTCACGTCTTTCTTTCTTCAGTCGAAAATAAAGGTCTTTGATAAAAACATTCCAGGATTTTTCGTTGTATAGTGGACTTCAGTGGTGGCCAGCGGGTTGAAAGTCCAAACTGCAGTTTCAGTGCAGCTTCAATCGATCCCAACTAAGGAATAAGGGTCTTTTCTAGAGAAACAATCAGTCATTTCACATGCACGTCTTCATGCATCACGTTAGAAAGTTCACACGTAGTTAGTTCTTCGTCTGTATATTTCGGTTCACAAAGGTAGGGTAGGGTGAAAAACTCAATCTCATTTTCTCCTCCAACTTCAAAATCACCTGACGTTGTTTTACCTTTATTTCTGAAAGTTGTTTGACTTTGTTTGCACGTTCACTTTGTAAACACTGGGTTCACCTACGTCACGTGTGCGTGATAATGTAATGCGTGAAGTCGAGCTAGTGCAAGATGAGCATTTGTGGTTAAGTGTATATATTTTTTATTTTTCTTTAGACAATCACTGATTGTTTCACTAGATAAGACCCTTAATCCTCGACTGGATCGTGTAGAGCCCTTTGAAGCTGCACTGAAACTGCAATTTGGACCTTCAACCCATCAGCCATCATTGAAGTCCACTATATGGAGAAAAATTCTGGAATGTTTTTCTCAAAAACGTTAATTTCTTTTCGTCTGAAGAAGTAAAGACATGAACATCTTGAAAGACATGGGGGTGAGTAAATGATCAGGAAATTTTTATTCTGGAAGTGAACTAATTCTTAAAGTATAAGTTCATCCATGAGACTTATGTATGTTTTTCTGATGAGTGTATGTGTAAATCAGTGTTTTTCTGCTGTTCGTTTGCATGTATTAGGTTCTGAATCCAGACATATTTTTATTCCCACGGTATATATGATCTGTAGGAACAGGACTTTCCTGTTGTATAATTTTGTTTAGTGTGTAATGAACTGTTCATTTCTTCTTCAGGTTCATCTGGTGTTGGTACAGATGAAGTGTCAGCAAATGTGACGGAGGGAGATTCAATCATTCTACATACTAATGTTAAAACAAACCTACAAGAAAAGATTAAATGGTATTTTAATGACACCCGTATAGCTCAAGTCAATGGAGATCTCAGTAAGACCTGTACAGATGTTCAATGCAGTGAACGTACTGAGAGATTTAAAGACAGACTGAAGGTGGATCATCAGACTGGATCTCTGACCATCATGAACACAAGAACCACAGACTCTGGACTTTATGAACTAGAGATCATCAGCGAAAGAATCAGCATTATGAAGTACTTCAGTGTTGTTGTACATGGTGAGTCATTATGTTTAATAGCAATTATTGTACATTTATAACATTGTTAAGCAACATAAGAGCTGGTGTCGGACACTGATGAAGAAGAGGCTCCGGCAGAAGTGGTTAGCTGATAAATTTGTCATTTTTGAGAACTGAAAATATTTAGACTGTTGGAAACTTTTCCTTCGTCAAAGCAGAGACCAGGAGACTTTGGGATAAGTTACTCTTTATTGAGAACTCACTGTAGTCGCTGTAGTCATCCAAGTCTGACTCAAACAGTATACATTGTAGTTTATATACATTCCGAGGGGGAGGGATACATAGAGGTGGAGACAATCTAAACAAAGCATGCAAATACAGTACAGGAATCGGCCCATTACCAGAATTTCCCTAGCCCTGACATCATCAGCATAACAGTGTGATTCAAATGCATAGGTGCTAATCCAATCAGCCTAGAGACAAAAGGTTAATGTCAGACACCTGGATTGCTTGACTTCATCATCTATGCCTCAAATGCTAAATTCAGTCTACTAAACCTTCTCAGTTTATATACTATTGTATTGGAACCTAAATTAATAAATTTGTAATACAACAAGACCATTTTCAAAATATCAACAAATAAAGTTTTTAAGGCTGAAAGTTGAGATGGGGCAAAACAAATGACTTTCATATCCACATCTTGATGTTGTGTAGTTAGTTTTTTATTTTTTATTTTTTTTTTTTTTGTCTCAGAAAGTTCCTACAATCAGCTGTGGGTTTGTTTTTCAGGTGTTTCTGCTGCTGATCGAGATAAAATGAGAAGAAAGTCAGTGAAGGACAGAGAATCTGTCACTTTAGAATCTGGTGAAATAAACAAAACGAATCATTCGATGGCGTGGTATTTTAATGACACTCTCATCGCTGAAATCATTGGAGATCAGAGTGAGATCTGTACAGATGTTCAGTGTAAAGAGAGATTCAGAGACAGACTGAAGCTGGATCATCAGACTGGATCTCTGACCATCAGCAACACCAGAACCACAGACTCTGGAGATTATAAACTACAGATCAACAGGATCAGATTCAGCTTCATTAAGAGCTTCACTGTTACTGTCACTGGTGAGTAGCACTTAGTTACTTAAGTCCATTTTTCTATGAACAGTATTTAATTAAAGTTTGAATTTATCATCCAGTAATTTTAAGTTTGGCCTATATTGAGATCATCACCTTCATATGCACATCTAGTGACATAATTGTCAAAACACTTATGCTGTTCACAATACTAATGTTATTAACATGAACAATGCGTAATAATCATTTGTAATGTGTTGGTGTTTCTTGTTGAGTTTGCAGTGTTGTGATGCTCTTTTATATACGGTGGCCGAGAAGTGCAAAACAAATCACAATTCTAAAAACAAAATAACAAATTACAGATGCAAATGCAAATCTAAAAAACAAAATAACAAGTCAGAAAACACAACGACAAATCCGAAAACAAAACAACAAGTCAATAAACACAATGACAAATCAGACAAACCGGAAGAGGTAGGTATAGTTTGAGATAGCGCCATTGGTTTGGGATTCGATTACTCACCACTGACTGGACGAGGCATCTGTCAATCAAGGTGTACAGGAAGAACCAGAAGAACAGCAGAGTCAATTGATGCATCAGTTCCAGTGGCGCAGATAGTAAATTGTGTATTATTGTGTTTTTGGACACGAACGACCCAGGTTCGAGCCTTTTGCCGAACTTTTTTTTTCTCCCTTTTCAAATTTCGTATTGCATCGGAAAGCCATTTATTTTCAATAAAAATGAAGGAAATAATCAAAATAGCTGTAGAGAGGGCTTTATTGTACCAATAAGGTGGCATCCATTTGAATTAAAATGATAATTTACACTCAATACGTTATTATTGCATACTGTTTTTTTTTTTACTACAATACTGAGGCGTAGATAATTGCCACTATTTGCAACAAGTAGTATACATAGCACACAATCCTGCTATTTCCACTATTTATAAATGCCTTTCCGATGCGATATGAGATTTGAAACGGGAGAAAAAAAAAGTTCGGCAAAAGGCGGGATCGGACTCGGGTCAATCGCATCAAAAAACACAATAACACACAATCTACTATATGCGCCACTGGAGCTGATGCTTCAATTGACTTTGCTGTTCTTCTTCCTGTACACCTTGATTGACAGATGTCTCGTCCAGTCAGCGGTGAGTAATCTATTCCCAAACCAATGGCACTGTCTCAAACCATAACTTTTTTTTTATTGAGCAGAATGTCAACACATTCAATACAAATTCAATTACAACAAATACAAAATAATTTAAAATGCTAGGGGGAGATTTAACAATATCACAGGAATACATTAAAGAATGCACAAACTTGCACAATTCGAACAGCTTTTTGTTTCCTTGAGGGCAATATGGACTCAATATAATGTTTCACTTCATTTTTAAATGCTGTAAAACATGGAATTTTTCCTGAAAATGTATATTTATGAATATGAAATTTGGCCATTAAAATAAAAAAACATAATAAAAAAAAGTGTGGGTCTGTTTATCTCTAGAGTTTTCAACAATGCCTAAAAGAACATCTTTCCACTGTAAAGTAACATTTTCCACTGTAAAGTAACATCTTTCCACTGTAAAGTAACATTTTCCACTGTAAAGTAACATTTTCCACTGTAAAGTAACATTTTCCACTGTAAAGTAACATTATTTAAACCAAGTACATTTTGCCAAAAAAAAAAAGACACATAAGGGCAGTGCCAAAATAAATGAACAGCTGTCTCTGGCTTCTGTTTGCAAAAGCTACATCCTACATCTATATCTTTTTTAAAATTTAGTTAAAGTTTAGCAGGGTATATTCTGTGAAGGAGTTTACAAGATATCTATTTAACCTTGTTTGTTAAGAGATAGCGATTGGGCAACAGCCAGACTTTTTTCCAATCAACATCCCTCACAAATTGATTCCAATATACAATTGAATTTAGTTTCGAAGCAACATCCTTCTGGAAAAGGGCTCTTATTGATCTGTTATAATTATTACAATGATAGGAAAAACATATTTTACCTATAGGGGAGTGATTGGGTGAGAGTTGTGGGAATTGCTGAAAATGTAATCTTTTTTGCTATTTAAACAACATACATATTTTAGGAGAGACAACACCAAAAACAGTTGTGAATTCCTTTGGCGGTATGGGTACTTTATATTTTGCTAAGAATTCCTCATGTGTAAGAAGAAGACCATCTGAATTAAATAACTGGTCTACCAAAACAATGTTATTTCGAAACCAGTTTTTAAAAAAAATAGATTTTTGTTTATATAAAATGTCCTTATTATTCCAAATAAAGTAATGGTGTGGTGAAAAATTATGTTTGTAAATCAAATTCCACGCAAGAAAAGCTTGATGATGAAATGCCGAAAGTTTCACAGGTATTGTGTTAATATCAAAATTGCAAACAAGAAAAAACTTTAGGCCACCCAGACTAGATAAAATATGAAGGGGAATCATATTCCAAACAGAGGTTGGGTACTTAACAAGTTGTCTAATCCAGTTGATCTTAAAAGTATTGTTCAGTATAGAGAAGTCAAGGAAATTGAGACCACCATTTTCATATGAGTTCATTAAAACTGCTTTCCTAATATGATGTATCCTATTTTTCCAAACAAAATTAAAAAACATTTTATCAATCTCTGAAATTTTATCATCAACCTGAAGAGCGATAGCTGTATAAGTTAGTCGGGATATACCCTCTGAGAGTTTTTGGAAATCAAAACTCTCCCTCTTAATGACAAATCTCTTGAAAGCCATTGATTTAACATCTTCTGGGTTTTTTTGGATAATTGGAATACAATTTAATGAACTTCTATTCTGTTGATTCTTACTAATTATGATTCCTAGGTATTTGACCTCTGTTTTGACTGTAATGTTACAATAAGATTCCACTGAGCATTCTTTGACCGCCATGAGTTCACACTTCTTTACATTTAAATAGACACCAGATGCTTCAGAAAACTCTTCAATTACTTTAATTGCAATGGGGATTTGGTTTTCATTTTGGAGAAAACGTGTGGTATCATCTGCTAACTGTGTTGTAACTAGTTCTCTATTAATAATAGTCATACCTTTAACGGCACAGGCTTTAATATGATTAGCAAGAAGTTGACATAAGTTGATATAAGTTTGATATCAAAAATAAATATGGAGAGACAGGGCAACCCTGTCTAATCCCTCTGGATAAATTATATCTAGTAGAAGTGCCACCCAACAGTTTTATTGAACTGTTGCTGTTCTTATAAAGAGTTTTAATTACACTAGTGAAAACATGTCCAAACCCTAGTTTTATAAGTGACTCAACAATAAACTGATGCTCTACAGAGTCAAAGGCCTTACAGAAATCAAGGAAAAAAATAAAACCATTATCTACATTAAATTGAGGATAATCCAAAATATCTAAAACTAGTCTTATATTGTTTGTAATATGCCTATTGCTCATAAATCCAGATTGTGTTTCTTCAATAATTGAATCTAATACACCTTTGAGTCTTTTAGCCAATATGAGGGCATATACTTTATAATCTGTATTGAGTTGACTAATTGGACGCCAATTGTCAAGAAAAAGTAGATCCTTTTTTGGTTTGGGAATTTATGTAATTAATCCTTGAGTCAAAGTAGAAGGAAGGCACTGATTGTTTATACTTTCATTAAACATTTTTAGCAAAAAAGGGGCCAAATCATTAATAAACTGCTTATAAAATTATCCTGTTAAACCTCCTGTACCTGGCGATTTATTGTTTTTCAGATGATTAATTGCCTTTATCACTTCCTCAACAGAAATAGGGATATCACAGAG
This sequence comes from Barbus barbus, assembly GCF_936440315.1. NCBI lineage: Eukaryota > Metazoa > Chordata > Actinopteri > Cypriniformes > Cyprinidae > Barbus > Barbus barbus. The sequence continues at coordinate 8,121,630 of NC_136737.1, read as the reverse complement.
TTCACTTTAATTTTTGTCAATAGCTTTCACCTCTGAACTCAAAAAAGCATCAGATGTAGCTTGAGAAAAATTGGAAGTATATATTTTCTTATAAAATTCATAACAGTGACTAGAAATTAGTTTATAGTCCTTAGTTACAACCCCATTCGCATTTAATTTACTAATGTTGTTATTAATATGGTGTCTCTCTAAATGAAAGAAGTATTGTGAATTTTGTTCGCCTTCAAGCCAACGTCTCCTCGATTGAACAAACGCACCTTCAGCTTTTCTTCTATACAGTTCATCATTTGATTTGCAGATCTGATAATAGTAATTTCTCATCATCTAATACATTTTCTGGACATTTACCAATTTTGTAATTTCAACAATAATGCTGGTTTCTTCAGCTCTTTCGCATTTGGCCATTCGGCTGCCAAATGAACTTAAATATTTAATAACCTTAAATGTCAAAAGTTCCCAATTTGAGCAAAAAGCATTTTCCTTATTGGTTTTATCCCAAAATTTGCAAATCAATCTAGTGAGCTCTCCTTTTACCTCATCATACAGTAGCAATGAATTGTTGAGTTTCCAGTATGATCCATTGATAAAACAACTCGTATTAGAGAATTTAATATTTATGCATATAGTTTTATGATCTGTTAGCGGAGAAGCAATATCATCTACTACATCTTTGTTAAAGCTCTCAGACAACAGCCAGAAGTCAATTCTGAACTGACTGGACCCTGTTTTATAGCTCCAGGTAAATGACTTATGTGGAAATTTGTCTCTCCAAATATCTGTTAGATTGAACTTATTCATGAAATTTTTATTGATGAAAAGATTATTGTTATTTACGTTAGGCTGACCTGGTGGCCATTTATCAATTGTTCCATCCAGTATAATATTAACATCTCCAACTAATAGAATGGCACTTGAATACTTGTTTAGCCAACTAATAAATATATTTTCTATGGATTCAAAAAGATTGTTATTATCCAAATTGTGATTATATCCATATAAATTCCCCAAAATGAATATGTTATCAACATATTCTGTATGAAGAACATCTCCACTAAATCTGTTCTTTAAGGTAATCACTCCAGCCGAGTGTTCAGACCATGAGCAAACCAAACTGAATTACCCCACTGTGATGTCCAAAATTGAATATCTTCTTTAGCAGAGTGAGCTTCTTGTACAAAACAAAAATCTGCCCTAAACTGTTTGGCAAAAAGAAATAGAGCTTTCCTCTTAACTTTATTTCGTACCTCCCTAGCATTAAACGAAACTAAAGATAGATGTGACAAACTAAAGAATTATAAACAACTAAAAAGTCTTGTCAATTAGGTAAACGCTGAAATCAAAGTGGTATCAAGATCAGCACCTTAAGCTACAATAACTGACAAAACGTAACTTTAAACTTACGGGATGTTACGGGGTTGACGAGACGTGCGGATCCATTTGCAAAGCTTTATTATAAAACATGGTCAGTTAATAGGCAGGGTCAGACACCGGCAAACAGATACGGTATGGGCAAAACACAAGAGTAATCCTAGGGGAAGCGTGGGTCGACGATCGGCGTACAATATCCAAACAGGGCAAGGCAGAGAGAATAATCCAGGAACACGGGCAGGAATCAAAACACAGGCAAACAATGAGGGGAAAACTATGAACAGCGACCACTTCATAGAGTAGCAGGGCTAACAATACTCGGCAGTGAGCAAGAGCAAGTCCCAGGCTTAATAGAGTGTGTTTGGGTGATGGTGATTGCGAGATGGTTCTCAGGTGTGGGCGTGATCATTGTGAACAGCTGTGGTGTGTCGTCAGTGCAGTGGATGATGGGAAATGGAGTCCAATGTGCTGTGTAGTGTGAAAGTCCGTGTGGTGAGCGAGTGACCTCTGGTGGTGAACAAATGGAAGTTCATGGCCAGGATTCGTGACACGGGATAATATTAATATTAATAAATTAAAGAAGATCAAACAGCAAATAAAACATACTCTAAACATTTTAACGAACAGGTCATACCTCCCTAAACATCTGTGACTCAAACGTGTGCAAATTAAATATACTCCATAGTTTAAACAGAGTTTACAGCAGCATGGGAACATAGAAATGTGTCATTCTGAAAACCTTGAGAAAATAATGAAGGTTAGTCCTTTGTATGCTCCTCTCACCCTGTAACTTCAATTCCTTCAATAAATCCACAACCTCCGACAAAGTAAAAAACTAAGTAAACCGCTTTCCAAACTAGATCTCTGAATCTCCTGGCAGTAAACCGAATGATTGTTGCGCGAGGCCTCGTCTCATTAGTGCGTCTGGTACCCAGTCGGTGAGCGACATCTATAACCTCTGGTAGTTTTGCTGCTTCCTGGGGTAGTACTTCTTGGCATACATGGATAACCTCTTCTTGCACATTCTCTTTGGTAGTTTCTGGTAGTCCATGAAGCCACAGGTTCCAGAGCCTACCATACCGTTCTAAATCCGTCACCCGATCCATACACAGCCTGGTTGTCTGTTCACCCCTGACGATCCGTTTTTCCATGTAAAGCATTTTAATTTTCAGTTCTTTTATTTCTGCATAGGCAGTTTGCACCATGGATTCCAGAGCATCCCTTCTTGTGTTGATAAGATTAGCGAGCGTTGTGATGATTTCATCGGGATTAGACATATTCCCAGTTTGAGCTTTGGTGAATGTTGGCTTTTTCGCAAGTGGAGGCTTACTTGGAGTCACAGGGTATGGCGGAAATTCGTCTTCATCTTCTGCCATATGCTTGTCTTGAATCAAGCTGTTTTCGTAATCCTGGTCGTTACTAGCAGGCGCACGTGAATCAGGTTTTCCAGAGTCACTAGCTCTTTTTTGTGCAGATTTAGGCATGTTTCAAGTATAAAGGTACCATACAATTGATACAGAATATTTTATAATCCAAAACGTTTATAAATTTGGATGAGTTACGTTAATTGCTTTCCTATTAAAACTTTGGTGCTGAGAGCTCTAAACTTTTCACTATTCATGCCGCCATCTTGCCGGACCCCCCGTCTCAAACTATACCTACCTCTTCCGGTTTGTCTGATTTGTCGTTGTGTTTTCTGACTCGTTATTTTGTTTACAGATTTGTCATTGTGTTTTCTGACTTGTTCTAATGTTTTCTGAATTGTTGTTGTGTTTTCTGAATTGTTATTTTGTTTATTAGATTTGCATTTACGTTTGTAATTTGTTATTTTGTTTTCAGAATCGTGATTTGTTTTGCACTTCTCGGCCACCGTACTTTTAACTGCCGTTCTTCAAAAACAGCAGATGGCGCCATTTATCAGTTAAAACACTATCATACAGCTGATGACCAAAGTAGCAAAGTGTAAATATCAGACAAAGATATTTTTTGTTATCAGGCACTCTCTAAATAATAATAGCTGTCTGTTTTCAGCTGTTTTTGCAGGAATATACACTGTTGTTCCTGTTGCTGTTATTGTTGTTCTGCTGCTCGCTGCTGCTGTGATCTACAGGCACCATGCTAGAATGAGAGGTTAGTATTACATACAGCTGATGTAATGAGAGAAATATATTCATCGCATAAAAACAATATTTAATCAAAGTTTCTACTTAATCAAAGTACTGTATGTTTAATTGAGATTATTATTATTCAAACAGAGCATGGGATGCAGGTCAGTGATCAGGTAAGATACTATGAGCACTGAATCTATCTTTTGTTTTGTTTTTTGTGTGTGTGGTTTTACTTAGAAATGAAAACTGAATAAAGATAAATAAATTAATACCTTTTATGTAATTATAAATAATTTGTATTACCGTAATTTTTTTATCATCATAATTACACTATTATTAGCTGTTACGACACTGGTCTAGGATCAGGATGTATGAAATTAAAAAGTGCAACTTCATCAAGAGAGCAAGTAAGAGTACCAATATTGACTCATTAATACTCGCCAATATGATATTTCAAGCATTTTAGAACTGCAGGCTCTTTAGGAAGATGAATGTCTCTGCAATAAGAAATGTATTATTTAAAATCACTTCATATGGTTTAATTATTATTATTATTATTATTTTATAATTTTTTTAATTTTTAAGAGCTCCTTTATACTTTATGATCAGCCTTGTCGCTTTTCCACCCTCGGACCAAAGTGTTTTCCTTGCTTAACCGTCCTATTGGTGGTATCATTTTAATTATTGAGGCGCTCCAATACAACATTTTGATGCCAAAAGTTGCATTTGTGGAGTTATTTGAGCTACCTGTTTTCAACAAATGCTATTTCTGCTTCTGATGAGTAATTTTTGCGTTCTGCAAAATTACAGCATATTTTATAGTGTATATATACATATATATATATATATATATATATATATATACACTATATATATATATATATATATATATATATATATATATACACATCATCTTGTAAATATATATATATATATATATACACTGTTAGCGATTTCTGTAAATTACACAGTATTCAACTGTAATATGAACTGTACTTTACTGTAAAACAGTTACACAGTATGTTACTGTATTTTCAAGTTGCATTATGGGAAATATCCTCTTGGCGCCATTAAAATACAGTATTTTTCATTTACTGTAAATTCAAATACAGTGAAAAAAATGAGCGCGAAACCTGACCAATGACAGAAAGGCTTTTTCTTCTGCTCGGAGAAAGAAGAAAAAGGACGACGCACACACCTCGCAGCTGCAAATGTATGTCCAATATTATTGCTTTTTCATTCACTTACATGTTTTATGTCAGTGTAATTTTTTGGGGTTAGTTGTTGGTTTAATTGAAAACAAAAAAAATAATAATAATTAAAAAAAAACACCGACTACGACATGACGCGCAGTTTCCTCACGGTGTTCGTATATTTTTCTTTTCTGTCCTTTTTTGTAGAAAGTTTCACCATGAAAGTGAGAACAAAAACAGGTCTCTGTCTTGGTTTTGACCACGTCGGTAGCAGGTGAGTTTTTATGTGAACTTGTATGAAATTGTTGGCCAACAAACTGAGCTTTCAATGGTACAACTGTGTAACGCTGTGTAATCGCTTATGTAAGTGTATAAATGTACAGCATGCATTTAATGCTAGCATGAAACCTGCAATGTTCGTCTTCAAACACTGTGGCGTCTCTTTTGAGATATTATGCATTTATTAATCGTCAAAGTGCGAACTTCAGGTTTCCGTGTATGCTTGCGCGTTGTTCTATAAATAGCCTCTCCGCTCTTCAGTAGCACACGTAAGTTAACGTTATCGCAAACACAGAACGCTTTAGATGGATTAGAGGGTTAGATGTCCCTTGTAGCCGATGTATGTGTTTTTCGTTTAAATATCTGACAACTGATGATTGCTATATAACTGACACTGTGTGTTTGTGTGTGTGTGTGTGTGTGTGTGTGTGCAGGTCATAACAACTCTGTCAGATGCAAAGACCAGGCTTTGACTTCTTTCTACTCCAAGGCTGATCATGCTTGGTAAGATCTTTTAGTACATGATTTAGTGATGTTAAAGGGATGATTTTTAAAAATAAACATTTTGTCACACTTTATTCTTGGCTCTCTATACCTAACGTTCTACCTAACATCTCCTCAAATAAGTTTTGAATAACAAATTTCAACAATAATAACAAGTAAATGATAATAGAATTGTAATTTTTGGGTGAACTATCTCTTTGAACTAATGAGAAAGGCTCCAACATCTACACATTTTTACTGACACCAAAATCAAATGTGAAATGTTTTTGCAAAGCTATAAATAACACAATAATTATAAAAAAACATGAACATAATAAATTATTAATATTTATTTAATTATTTTTTAGGAGATTCAATTCTATGCGGCAAAAATGGATGCTGGCGATCGAAGGCAAAGTCTTCTTTCCTGTGATTGACCTACCAGATATGTCCCTTGCATTTGTTCTTCTCTTCGGGTGCTATTATGTTCATAACATCAAGTACCAAGTGGAAGCAGCCATTACTTTGGAGTTTATTCAGATGTAAGTACATCTTGCAATATGCTGTAATGTTAAGTAAACATTAAAGGGAAAAAGAAGAATGAAAGCCATGTACATCAGGGATGGCGTGAGGGTGAGTAAGTGATGAGAGAATTTGCATTTTTGAGTGAACAATCCCTTAAATGGAAAACCCACCCAAAAATGAAAATTGCCATCATTTACTCGCCCTCATGTCTTTCCAAACCTGTATGCACCTCCTTCTTCTGTGTAACACAAAATTAAGATATTTTGAAGAATGCTGGTGCCCAAACAGTTTCGGTTCCCATTGACTTTCATTGTATTTTTTTTTTCATATAATGGAGGTTAACAGGAACCAAAACGCCAACACTGGTCACCAACATTCTTCAAAATATCTTATTTTGTGTTACACAGAAGAAGGAGGTGCATACCGGTTTGGAAAGACATGAGGGCAAATAAAGGATGACAGAATTAAAAAAATTCAGTGAACTAATCCTTTTTAAGAGATTGTTCACTCAAAAATGCTAATTCTCTCATCACTTACTCACCCTCATGCCATCCCGTATATGGCTTTCATTATTCTGTGGAACACAATCAGAGGTTTTTAGAAAAATGATCCATCTCTGTAAGTCCATATAATGCAAGTGAATTGGTCCCTCTAAGTTGATGCTTCAAAAACCACACATAGAAATCACAACGCTATGTGACCCCAGTGGATGAATCAATGTCTTCTGAAGCAAAACTATAGATATGTGTGAGAAAAATACAAATATTTTAAACATTTCAAATTATAAACCTTTGCTTCTGGCCAACTGTCAAACATGGGTTCATGAGTTCACGCTTGATGTAAATATCAGCTTATTGTGAAGCCTGACAAACTTATTGTGAATCTTGGCTGAGAAGTGATGAGAATGCATATAGGACCGTCACATCTTGTGTGAGTTTCACAACGTGCTCACATTAACGTCAAACAAACACATGTAGGACACTTGCCCGCAAGCAGTGATTTAAAATTTGAATTTTTTTAAATGGTTAAATTAAATTATTTAAAAAATTTCTCACACACCTATCATTTTGCTTCAGAGGACTTTTTTCCCCTAAAACTCTCCATTTGTGCTCCACAGAAGAAACACACATAAGACTTCTGAAAATGAATCAGAGTTTTATGGGTTTGTAACAACAAAAGGGTGAGTAAATGATGAACTAATGCTTTAAAAAATATTTACAAAGAAAATGAAATGGTCTAATTAATTATTTCTTTTATGTGAAGGTTCATTGTGAGGATCAATCCTGTCAACAGCAAGTGCTCTGCAAAATACCTGATCAGCAAAAGAAATGCAAAGAAGAAACTCTGGCCTGAACCCTCATGTGTCCTCTTTCGTTTAGGAGTTTGTGGATTTCAGCAGGCAGCTTTGAAAAAATATAGTCCATGCTTCTTGTGTGTAACAAAAGTTGAGTCTTTTTGAAGATTCACTTTTGTCGCTATACACTATTATCATAGTAAGTTGTGCTTGGGATAAATTAGAATAGGATGTAATATATATAATAGTTTGTAACAATGTTTTGTTTGAGTCTTTACTGAATCTGTGAAAATATGAAAATGTTATTGCAAGGATTGGAATTGAACAATTAAAAAAATTAAAGTTACACAGTTGTCATTGCTTATTTTCATTTAAATCATTTAAATTTGATATATTTTTCTTGTATTGCAATATGTTACTGGAGAAAAGACCATATAATTACTGTATATTTTACAGTAAAACGGTAAAAGTACAGTATACATACTGTAAATATATTTACAGCAAGTTAAATGGTACTGTAAATATTAATACAGTATATTTACTGTAAATTTAATTTACAGTAAGTTACTGGCAAACTGCTGCCAGTAAGTTACTGTAATTTCTACAGGAAATTTTTAACAGTGTATATATATATACAAGACGAAACAAGATGGCGCCGATGATGGCAGCTGTTGTGCGTTGCTCTTCAGTCCTGTTTTTTGTTTTTCAAATAAGATCAGTTTTATCAGGTATGATCTGCTGAACATTCGGCAGAACACACCACAAAATCTTCTACCGGTTTTTGATTTTTCGGACGTTTTGCTGGACATTGTAGTTGGTGGAGCCGTAGCTCTGGTCAAACGCTACAGGAGGCGCAGACGGGGAAAGCGAGCCGGCGCGCTCGTGAAGCTTCGTCAGCGCGGATTTCGAATGCCGTTGCCTAGCATCCAACTGGCGAATCTCCACTCTCTACCCAATAAAATGGATGAACTCCTTCTGCTCTCCCGGATAAACAAGGATTTTTCTAACTCTGCTGCTTTGTTTTTCACGGAAACCTGGCTGAATGGCGACATACCGGACAGCGTGCTACATCTGCCTAATTATCAGCTGATCAGAGCAGATCGGGACGCAGAATCAACGGGGAAATCGCGCGGCGGCGGGATGTGCTTTTACATCATTGAGAGGCGGTGTACAGATGTAACTGTGTTAAAAAAGATGTGCTGTTCAGATCTAGAAACGCTCTTCATTAACTGCAAGCCGTTCTATTCGCCGCGGGAGTTCTGCTCGTTCATTCTCGTGAGTGTTTACATTCCACCGCAAGCGCATGTGAGCACAGCTCTACAGAAACTCGCTGATCTGATCACAGAGAGTAAACAACAACACCCGGACTCTGTTTTAATCATTCTCGGGGACTTTAATAAAGCAAATCTCTCCCGTGAACTGCCAAAATACAGACAGCACATCACATGCCCCACCAGAGACAGTAATATATTGGATCACTGTTACACAACAATAAAGGACGCATATCACTCGGTTCCACGAGCAGCTTTAGGACTCTCTGATCACTGTTTGGTTCATCTTATTCCGTCCTACAGGCAAAGCCTGTATTAAGAACTGTTAAAAGATGGACTAATGAAACAGAGCGGAATCTACAAGCCTGTTTCGACCTCACTGATTGGACTGTTTTTGAAGCTGCTGCAAATGATCTGGACGAGCTCACAAAGACTGTATCATCATATATCAGTTTCTGTGAGGACATGTGCATTCCTAACAGGACTCATCTATTCTACAACAATGACAAACCATGGTTCACTGCAAAACTCAGACAGCTCCATCAGGCCAAAGAAGATGCTTACAGAAAGGGGGATAAAGTCCTGTACAAACAGGCCAAATATACACTGGAAAAGTAGATCAGAGTGGCAAAGAGGAATTATTCTGACAAGCTCAGGAACAAATTCTCTTCCAGTGATCCTGCTTTAGTGTGGATAGGAATGAAGGATATCACCAGTTACAAGACACCATCCCCCAGCACTCTGAAGAATCAACACCTGGCAGATGACTTGAACGAGTTTTATTGTTGTTTTGAATGATCACCCCACACCTGCCCTGAACACCTCTTCACACAACCATTCACACCTCCAGCAACCCCTCTCTCCCCCACACCTACAATTCAAATCAGCGAAGATGATGTGTGCCAGGTCTTCAGGAAGAGCAAAAGAAGGAAAGCACCAGGCCCAGAGACTGACCAGGGACTTATGTGAGGATCCTGGTTGTGGACTTCAGCTCCGCTTTTAACACCATTATCAGGGAAACCCTTTAAAATAAACTTACCCAGCTCTCCGTCCCCACCTCCGTCTGCCAGTGGATCAACAGCTTCATGACAGACAGACAGCAGTTAGTAAAGCTTGGTAAATTCACATCCAGCACTCGAACCATCAGCACTGGAGCTCCTCAGGGCTGCGTTCTCTCCCCACTGCTCTTCTCCCTCTACACCAACGACTGCACCTCTAAAGACCCCTCTGTCAAGCTCCTGAAGTTTGCAGATGACACCACACTGATCGGCCTCATCCAGGATGGTGACGAGTCTGCTTACAGACAGGAGGTTAACCTATTAACCTTGCCCCCCCCCCCCCCCATTTGGGGCCTCACGGGTGAAAATAACATACCTAAATTAAAACGGTAACAGTTCCTGACAAAGTGTGCTACACAAACAAATTAGGTATCTTTGGAAAGAAGACAAATACATTCCTTATAAGCTTTCCATCGGAAAACAGCGATCTGTCGTCGATGCTTGAGGCTTAGACCTTGAGAATTATATATAGTTTGCCAAGATTAATGGTATTCTTTCACGTTAAATCCATTCATAAACATTAAACTAGTGGGGAAAAAAACGCTTCAGTGCGCCGACGCTCTGGCAAAGGTTAACAGGTTAAGGAGCTGGCTGTCTGGTGCAGTCTCAACAACCTGTAGCTTAACACACTCAAAACTGTGAAGATGATTGTGGACTTCAGGAGAAACCCCCCTGCTCTCCCCCCACTCACCATCATGAACCGCACTGTGACTGCAGTGGAGTCATTCAGATTCCTGGGCACCACCATCTCTCAGGACCTGAAGTGGGACATTCACATAGACTCCATTGTCAGGAAGGCCCAGCAGAGGTTGTACTTTCTTCGCCAGCTGAGGAAGTTCAACCTGCCACAGGACTTACTGAAACAGTTCTACTCCGCCATCATTGAATCCATCCTCTGCACCTCAATAACTGTCTGGTTCAGCTCAGCTACCAAATCTGACCTCAGAAGACTACGGAGGGTAGTCCGGACTGCTGAGCAAATCATTGGTACAACCCTCCCCACTCTCCAAGAACTGTACTTATCCAGAGTGAGCAAAAGGGCTGGCAAAATCACTCTGCACCCCTCGCATCCAGCACACTCCCTCTTTGAACTGTTACCGTCTGGTCGACGCTACAGAGCTCTGTGCACCAGAATGACCAGACACAGGAACAGTTTCTTCCCTCAGTCAATACATCTCATGAACACTCAATAATAAATGTGGAACACACAACTATAATACACTATCCATTCACCACACTCACTTATTTTATTTTTATTTTTCTCATTTCTAATTTGCACATACTTGACCTGTACATACATAATTGTCTATATTATATATTGTGTTTTTTTTTTTTTTTGGCTGCTTTGTACATTGGTTATTGGTTATTTGTTGTTATTTTTTTATTATCTGTGTCCTGTCCTGTTACTGTCTTTCTGTTGCATTGTGGAGCTTCTGTCACTTCAACAAATTCCTTGTATGTGTAAACATACTTGGCCAATAAAGCTCATTCTCATTCTCATATATATAGTCTTGTTCTCTTTGTGTAAATGAACCATCAGTCTTGTTGATTTATTCTGTGATTCTGTGTTTTAGAATCGTGCAGAAGACTTTTCCTCTCATCAGACTGAAGCTCGGCAGATGGATGAGACGTCCTCTAATCAGTCTGAGACTCATGCTACCAATGAGATGTCACAGTAACATTGTTATTTTGATTATTTCATTGAAAGAGAACATGAAGAGAAGATTGGAAATGAGAAGAGCATTAGCTGAAACTCACAACACTCTACCAACACAATACCATGATTTCAGTGTTAGGTACCAGTACTGAAATTTCACCTAATTCAAACTAGTTTACAATATAATTTATAATAATTATTATAATTTATAATTCAGTTATTAAGTGATTTAAATAATATTTTAAAGAAATAAATTTTTATATAATGGTGTTGCTTCAGAAATACAATTTGCAAAAAAAGGAAGAAAAAAAATGTTAGCAGCAGTAGTGCTGGATATTTTTCAGTTTAAAGACGGTTCGTGTAGAACTGAATATGAATTAAGCAATTTGAATCAAGTAATTTAATACTTAAAGACAATCAGTTTTTACAGAGTAGCTGCCATCAATCAACACACAGGTGCTGAATTGAGTCTGTACTACCCATACTAGTAATATTACAGTCTTACTATTGGCATTTGACAACGCTAGAGAGGAACAAGCCTAATGAAAACACCAGTGTGCTGTTATTCATAACATTCGTGTTACTCAAAGCTGGTGTTTTCAGCAGGAATCAGTTTATTTGAGTCTATAAAGCAGTTTATTTGTTTGTTTTTGACCATTGTGTCCATGATCAAACTCTGAAACTCAGGAACTGAACCTGTAATAACCGCACTGAAAAAAACACTGTGGAGAAAAACGGCAACAAAATGCCAAATATGTGTTTTTTGATTATATTTAATTAGTTTATTATGTTCCATTCTTGTTACTAACTGCTGCACATCCCTTTATACGTTTACTTATATTAAGTAAAATTATATTAAATCTCTCTTTTGTTTAAAGAGCTCACTGTCTGCATACAGAACATCAGCAGATATCTGTCACGTTCCCTCTCGGGAAACAAGGAGCGCGGAGACGTGGAGGTATCAATAAGCCTTTTTTATTGAAACACACACAGAGACGAGGAGCTTGGGGAGAGACGAACATCAATGACGATTAAGACCGGACACAGGGGCTAGGAAACACAGGGATTATAAACACTGGGAAATTATCAAGGAAGAACAGAAACAGGTGTGGGGCAATCACATGCAGGGCTGGGGACACATTAACTACTAATTAAAGGGACGAGGATGGCCAAATAGGGACACGAGAGGAAGGGAAACACAAGACAAGGACTGACAATATCAGATCTAAATAATTAAATCTCATTATTTTTATTATTTTCTCATTAAATAAATAATTAAATCTCAGATCTGAACTCAATGGCAGGATTTAGAAGTGACATCAAGGTGCATTTTATTGTAAATATTCTCTGAAAAGTAATTCAAAGTAATTGTAAGTAATTCAGTAATTATCTGAATTAAAGTAATTGTCAAATAGTTCAAGTAAAATAATAGGCCTACATACTACATGGTTAGGGACAGGATGAGGGTTTGGTTTAGGATAAGCTAATCATGCATAATATATTGTTATTACTATAGTATGTACACATAACATGCAACAAGGACATCTATCTATCTATCTATCTATCTATCTATCTATCTATCTATCTATCTATCTATCTATCTATCTATCATGTTTTCGGTCAGTCCTGTCACGTAACATAAAATGTGTGCAATAGGCCTTTAAGGGTATGACTCAGAGGAAGTGGCATCATTTGACTGAGTGAAGCTGGCACTGATTAAGGATGAGTTCTGTCATTGAATTTTGTGATTTTAAGCTTGTTTTTGTATATTTTTTGTTTTTTTGAGGAGGACAAGCTTAAGGGTCAGGTCCTGTTACAGTAAAACATCCCAGAAAATAATGAAGATGTTTTAAATCCAAAACATGTCTAAACGGGTTACTGAAATTCCTTGATTGCATGTTAACAGTTTTAATGCTAGCATGCCGAGTAATAGCAGTTTAAAATGTCTGACCGTCAGGCCCTGTCACCACAGGCCCTGTCACATCCCTGTGATCCTGTGACACAGCCTTACAAATGAATAGCATTGTTATTTTGTATTACCTTTATTTATAAACAAACAAAAAAAAATGCTTTACTTGTTTCACTTGCTGAACAGAATCTGTTGCAGGAATTACTCAAGGTCTGTTCACATCTCTGTGATTAGATCAGTGTGCACAATAATGTTTTTTGACCTTCATTATGTATGTTTTGTTTATACTGTGTTGTAAATAAAATACAAAAAAAATTCAATCTCCTCACATTCTGTCTTACCTGCCTTGTGTCACAGTCACACTGATGGGCCATTAGGAGAGGGCCCTTTGTCTCTCAGGAGAAAATCACTTAATATTCAAGGCCATTACCACTCCCTCGTATATTGGCTTTCAATCACAAAACATCTTTACACATTTAAATCAATATATTGTTTTCTGTGGAGTAAGCAAGATGATTTTCACATCATTTTGTGAGGACACAGACAATGAACTGGCAGACAAGACAGAGCAGGTCGCATTTGATAATAGGAAACAAAGTCTCAGCAAATTCTGTTTATTAGGAATTTCAAACGATAAAGTTGGGCCCATCCTCCCATCGTGACTGTGCCCTGCTCCTCCGGAGGTCTGTGCACTAAAAAGAGAAATGTACACTAGAGAAAATAATTTAGCAAAAATTACCTTTATTATGTATTTACTCATAATTTCTGTTTTTTAGACTTATAATTAAAATAGACAAATAACATCTATGAAATAATTTAGATAACAGGACAGTATGTTAATAATTATGCTCCCAGCCACCATTACATTATCATCAAATATACAGAAAAGAAAAGGAAACCACATGCTTTTAATAATTTCATTGCCTTCAGAAGATCTAGATGTTGCAATATTATGTTTTTAGAAGGGGGTAGGGGTGTGTGTATGTGTGTGTGTGTGTGTGTGGGGGGGGGGGGGGGTGTTAGGGTAACACAGGACTGAGTGAAAACTTGGGGACATGACTAAAATGTGTATTATAACTCAAATATTATAGATTTATTTTGAAATAAATGTATTTAAATCTCAGATGGGATACGGAGGTACTCAAAAATGCTAAATAAAAATGATTTCTTAAGGATTTTAAACATTATATTTCATGTTAAAATGTAGCGTTAGACACTGGGGACATGGACAAATGCTTTTCAGTGTTTTAGGTAGTTTTTAATTTTTAAATTACATATTAAAATGTTTTAAATGACATATTATAAATTTGCAGTTAGATTAATGCGCTTAATAATTAAATGTGTTTTATAATTAATTTTTATGTATATTTGTAATGTCCTGGGGACACAAATGGCACCCATTCGGTGCAATGGCCCATAAGTCTCGGATCCATTTCCCACAGCAGATGGCGGTAATGCTCTATTTAAGAATGCGAAATGCCAATAAAAAATGAAGAAGAAGAAGAGACGAAGAAGAGAAACGTCACAAAACGTCTTACGTCATCGCATTAAAGTTCATAGGGTGCTTCCCAAACTGTTACTTTTTCTTTAAATAGTGCAATATGGCCTAATGGCGCTGTTAATGCACAGCAAAGACAGATAACTTTGACTTAATCTGCGTTTAGCAAACATTGACGGTGACGCAAGTCTTAATTTTTCTCTTTTTGTTGTTGCCTTTACACGTAAGACATTTAAATTCCTTTGAAGCTTTGAATTCGGCAAAAATATTAAAAATAAATAAATAATAATAATAATTAGGGCCCGAGCACCGATTGTGTGAGGACCCTATGGGAATTGCTCCGTTTATTATTTGGTGTTTGTGTTTGTTTGGACATATAGTGTTTGGATATATAGTGGAATGAAATGTTGTGTCTGGCAGGACCACGGTGCTACATACTAGTTAAACATAAGATAAACATACAACAATGCAAGTATAATAATAAAAAAAAGCATCTGACTATACATCTATACTATACATACTATACTATACATCTGACTATACATATACTATAAATACTATAACTACTATACCTAGTTGCCTAGACATATACAAACTGAGACTGTACAAGAACTTTACATAAATACTGTACATGAAATTGTGCAAAAAGATAGATAAAAGTAAAAATTGTATTATGTTTTGTACATTAAATTGTTGTGCAGATTAAAGAGAGATTTTGTGGGAAGCAGCGCATAGTGCAAAAAAGATTTGTAGTGCAATGCTCATGTAAAAAAAATTTTTCTTTGTAGCAGGGAGTGTTTATAGAAAGTGTCTAGTGTGCATATAGTGGGATGAGTGCGTTACTACAGGGGGTTTGTATAGCCCACTCACCTGTGTGTAGCACACTCAGAATTGCACTTAGGAAAAGTTTTCACAGTATTAATGAGTTGGGTGGGTGGGGGGTTAGAGGGGGACAGGAAGATTGGAGTTAAGAGCTCTCACAGCCTGGGTAAAAAAAGCTGTTGAGCAATCTGACAGAGCGAGCTTTGATACTCCGATACCTTCTACCTGATGGTAGGAGCTGGAAGAGGTTGTGGGAGGGGTGGGTGGGGTCTTTCCCGGTGCTGAGATCCCCCCGTCTTCGAGATCTCCACAAGGAACCAATTCGCCCCCCTCCGCGAGACAGAACGCGACGTTGTGATCGTCGGAGACTCCATTGTCCGGAACGTCCGTGCTACGCTAGCTGAAGGTAAAGTACACGCTTCTAACATCCCCACCACCTCTACTCCGTGTGTTTCTCTGCACAGACCCTGTGCACCCAGAAAGCGATCTTCCCAGATGTCCTTCATCTCCACCCGGAACCGCTTCGCCCCCCTCCGCGAGACGGAACGCGATGCTGTGGTCGTGGGAAGCTCCATCGTCCGGCATGTCCGTGCTACGTCAGCTGAAGGTAAAGTGCACACTCACTGTTTCCCAGGTGCACGTGTTCTCAATGTTTCTGCGCAGATCGTCAACATCGGCGCTGTCGTGCTGCACGCGGGGGCCAACGACATCAAGCTGCGGCAGACGGAGACACTGAAAAGGGACTACAGGAGCCTGATCGAGACGGTACGCAGCACATCGCCCGCGGCGACGATCATCGTGTCAGGTCCGCTTCACATTTTAGACAGCAACTTGTCCTTTGAAAATCATATTTCCCATGTTACAAAAACAGCATTCTTCCATCTTAGAAACATTGCCAAGCTTCGAAACATGCTACCTGTTTCTGATGCAGAAAAGCTAGTTCATGCATTCATGACCTCTAGACTGGACTATTGTAATGCACTGCTAGGTGGTTGTCCTGCATCTTCAATAAACAAGCTACAGATAGTCCAAAATGCAGCGGCTAGAGTTCTTACCAGGTCAAGAAAATATGATCATATTACCCCAATTCTACAGTCTCTGCACTGGCTACCTATTAAGTTCTGTATCATTTACAAAATATTATTACTTGCCTATAAGGCCCTAAATGGTTTAGCTCCTGCGTACCTAACTTGTCTTCTACCACGCTATAATCCAACCCGCTCCCTAAGGTCGCATAACTCTGGACTTTTGGTAGTACCTAGGATAGCAAAGTCCACTACAGTTATATCTGATCAGACGTACATTATTATTATTCTTTAGCTTGGGTTGAACAATTTATTTTTGCTTAAATGGAACAGCAGCTACGCTAATCATGTCTCTGCTTGTCTCTACGTTTCACGGGATTAACATCCCGTGGTAGCCAGGAATTACAGAACTTCAGTCTGGATCCAACCACTACATGATCTGAGATGACCGTACACCTGAGATGGAGGATCAGCGCCGGGAGATGACGTATGTGTCCCTGATCGTAGGCAGAGGCCAAACACCTGGATGAACGCCAGAGACAGATCCCCATTGAGGACCCCGCCACTTAGACAGCCATCGGAAAAGACCACTGGAACCAGCTGAGCCCATTCAATCTGACTTGCTGCAGTTTGGAACTGAACTGCTGGTTTGTTGGCCAGAGGAGAATTGGCCCCCCGACTGAGCCTGGTTTCTCCCAAGGTTTTTTCTCCATTCTGTCACCGATGGAGTTTTGGTTCCTTGCCGCTGTCGCCTCTGGCTTGCTTAGTTGGGGACGCTTCATTTCCAGCGATATCGTCGACCTGATTGCAAAGACACTATTTAAACTTATTGACACATTATTTTACTTTTTTGATATTGTGCAGTGCTTTGTCACAATTTGCATTGTAAAAAGCGCTATATAAATAAAGGTGACTTGACTTGACTTGACTTGATAGGGTCTTGCTGTCAGCAGCACTACAGTTCCCATACCAGACAGTTACAGTCTCTCTCTTCTGGTCGTGACGGTTTTAGCCACAGCCCAGATATATAGAGGCATAAATTAAAACATTATGGCCAAAACATTGACAATGGTGTGTCTGTAAATTCTCGCCAAGTTACTTAGTACAAAAACATAATCTAAGAGTAGACTCATGTATGTTTGGCTGATGAGTAATTGTGTGGATCAATGATGGTCTTCTGCTGCTTGTTTGCAGGGGTCACATTATGAATCCAAACATATTTCTCTACTCGCTTATTAACTGTTTTTTTTCTATGGATCTATTTTAATGTAGTTGGAGTGCCAGTTTTTGTGAAGGAGGGAGATTCAGTCACTCTACACACTAATGATACATCAGACCAACAAGTGATTAGACATTTTCACCATATTTCATGGCGTTTTAATTTAAAACTCATAGCTCTAATTGATGGATATTATTATATCGATGAAGATCTCGGTAGTATCTGTACAGATGTTCAGTGTGAGGATGGGAATGAGAGATTCAGAGACAGACTGAAGCTGGATCATCAGACTGGATCTCTGACCATCACGAACATCAGAAACACAGACTCTGGACTTTATCATCTAGATGCCTTCGGCTTGCGTGAAAAGATCTTCATTGTTGCTGTTCATGGTGAGTCATTATGTTTGAAAACAAGTCTTGTACATTTAAATAACATCATTAATGTTTAGTGATATTTTTTGTAGTGACATTCAAGGGTGGGTTTTTTTCCCTCTTTACCTGTATCTTAATTCACATATATACAGTGTAAAGATCATTTCCTCAGAAACACATTTACTTTTTACTAAATGGAATTTGAAAATTAAAACTACAAATTAAGTTTAGAATGATTTAAGACTATTTTGTTTTTGCATTGGTGAGTTTTATTTATTTTCTGTGGTTTTATATTTTAAAATATAAATACCATATATAACAAAAAAATATTAAAAACACAGTTTCTCATAAGCTTGCCCTTGCAAATTTTATTGGCAGCGGCTAATTGCACTGAGTGTAATTAGCGATAGACGCTATTTACACTCAGTGCAAATAGCATATTTTTTAAGTGACAGATGCTATTTACACTTAGTGCAAATAGCGATGGATTCTATTTACACTAATTTATACTACTTATTGCAAATAGTGGCAATTATCTGCACCTCAATATTGTAGTACATTATAAAACAGTACGCAATAATAACGTACTGAGTGTAAATTATAATTTTAATTCAAATTATTAAATGGATGCCACCTTATTGGGACAATAAAGCCCTCCCTACACCTACCCTAACCCTACCCGATACTTTATTTTCAACTTTTTGATTATTTCCTTCATTTTTATTGAAAATAAATGCCTTTCTGATGCGATATGAGATTTGAAAAGGGGAAAAAATGTTTGGCAAAAGGTGGGCTCGAACTCGGGTCTTCTTTTTTTATTGTTGACGAACTCAATCACACGTTAGTGGACGGAGTTAGTGTAAATAGCCTTTGCCAACAAGATGGGCTATTTGCACTTAGTGTAAATAGACACTCCGATTTTTATTACAATCCAAAGAGAATACAGTAAACTGGCCATGAAAAAGCAACTAACAAGAGCATAGGCTGAGATTAAGCAGTCATATCATCGATTACTGTTTTTGCTACCACGATTATCATTATGTTCTCTCTATGTTAACGGTTTTTTTTGGGGGGGACTTTTTGGACTTTTTGCAGGCCACAAGAAAGATCATAAATAGACATCAATCACTCTATTAAAATATTTCTGTTACCTGGATATCATCCCAAAAAGATCCATTTGATATGTGTGTGATCCACCACCTCCATCATGTCTACTGCCTGGAGATTTGTCCAGTTTTCATCTTTGAAATAACAAAGTTAGGGCTGGGCAGGATGGCAAAAAAACAATTTATAAAATTTTAATAGCAGTTGATATAAATAATTCTCATGATAAATGTCAAATCTGTATCTCTTTTTTTCTCTCTTTTTTTTTGACAAAGACTTGCAAAATAGGTGAACATTTAACAAATCTGAGGTACAGTGTTGAAGAATTTACTAATTTACTAATCTACATCAAAATATGCATGAGCAAACTTAACTAAAAATCTTTTTTCAGTCTTTATTTTTTTTCTTAAAATATCTTAAAAGAGAATTTAATTTCTTATTTTGATATTGTTTCAAATCATGAAACAGGTTTGTATTCCCTGACTTTGATGGCACAATGCAGATGTAAATTTATGTTCACTTATAAAAAGAAGTAACATCTGTAAAATTGTAACAATGTCATTATGACTGTTAATGAGAGGGTCTGTTCATTTTTAGATTGAAAGTTTTCACCCCCGGCTCTTAATGCATGGCTTTTCCTTCTGGAGCATCAGTGAGCGTTTGAACCTTCTGTAATAGTTGTAGATGAGTCCCTCAGTTGTGCTCAGTGGGAAAAGATGGATCTCAATCTCATACAGTCATTGTTGGAAAGGGTTCAAATCCACAAAAATGCTGGAAAACCAAAGAATTTGTGGGACCTGAAGGATTTTTTTCTGAAGAACAGCAGGCAGTTTAACTGTTCAGGACAAACAAGGGACTCATGAACAACCATCACTAAACAAAAACAAAAAAACAGCCTTCAGGTAACAACACAGTATTAAGAATCAAGTGTATGTAAACTTTTGAACAGGGTCATTTTTATAAATTCAATTATTTTCTCTTGTGGACTATATGTAAACATCTTTTATGTGAAATATCTTATTCAGGTCAGTACTAAATAAACAATAACATGCATTTTGTATGATCCCTCTTACTTTGGTAAAATAATCAACATTTTGCAGATTCTGTAAGGTGTATATAAACTTTTGACTTCAACTGTATATATATATATATAATTCAATTAAAAAAAAATATAAAATTAAATAAAAAAACTTATATCAAAAGAAGACAAAGCAAAAACAGAGAATAAATGTGAACAAAAGTAAAGGGTGTGAGTTATGGTCCTCTGTGAGCTTTTAAAGAATTAAAGATTAAAGATGTGCATTGTAGCTGATTAGTGTCAGTGTGGATGCCTGTATGAGTAAACAAATTTAATAAATTTGCACGTATTCGTGTCAGCAGTGCTCAGAGAGAAAATCTACATTGTTATTTATTAATACAAATAAATAATGAGTGCCCCTCATTGCATCTTAAGGCACCACCTGCTTACACGTCTCCTGGACAATAGCAAACAGTTGTCAATGGATAAAAGATTTTACATGGTTTGTGAAAAAACATAAGAGTCATCGTTTTTTAGGGACATTTTCATACACAGCATCCATCTTTGATTTCTGCAAGGAAACACAAACTCAGTCAGTATGTGCTGATTCAATAGGGTATATAAAATTAATAACAGACCAGCTTAAGTTTCTAAATTCATCCTTTAAAAGAGGACCTCTTCATGTTTCTGACTTGTAGGCCTACACTATAAAACCTGTTTTTATTTTTAAAGTGCATAGCTGATTCTACAAAAAAAGAACTACAAAACAGATGCTAACATCAATTAATCATCCAGAACAATTGTCTTTCATACAAAAGCAGCATCAAAGACAGTTGCAGCACATCTACAAATCAACCAATGGCTGCTAAAGCTGCATTTCATCTCAGATAGGCCTACTCATCAACCACAGAGCAGCTGCAGCTCGAGTCCAGACTTCAGCACAGGTAACATGGCTTAACAACTTTGTGTCCTACTTTCTTTCCTAAGCAAATATATTAATGTAAGACCGACTTTGTACTTTTTTTTTTTTTTTTACATATTATTTTAAACAAAATATGGTTTAAATTATTAGGCCATCACAGGCCACATCACAGGTTTTGGTGAAACAGTCAAATATTTTAAAGCCTATAGCAGGTTTTCCTACCATAGTGTCCATTTGTGGTGTAAACACTACATTTAGTGTCAATAGAATGTAAAAAACTTGCTTAGACTCTCCTTTTGATCTTCTACCTGTACAGAGGGTAATACTGATGACGGTTTGGCTGATAGATCACCAAGACTGACTGTCTTATGCTGCAAACTTTCATCAAACTAACTGACTGCAACAGCACAGTCATGAATGATCTTACCGTTTTGTTTGAACAATGCTGAATCAGCTTTGTCTTCCGCCCGTGTCTGAACTGCAAATAAATAGTCTTATTTTCGATGTAGATTTTTTATGGTCAATGAGTGTTTCTGTCATCTCAAACTACAAAAAAATTCAGTATGTTAAGGTCAATCAACAGCATTTGGGATTACCACAATTTATTTCAATTTGACCTCCAGAAAAGCAGTTAATGTGGTTTCAATAGTAAAGACACAAGATGTGAACAGTATGTGTGTTAAAATTATGTTAGTGTGAAAAATATTTTTTCTTAAAATATCTTAAAAGAGAAATTAATTTCTTATTTTGATATTGTTTCAAATCATGAAACAGGTTTGTATTGCCTGACTTTGATGGCACAATGCAGATGTAAATTTATGTTCACTTATAAAAAGAAGTAACATCTGTAAAAAGAGTCTGACTCTCTAACCATTAGGCCACGACTTCCCCAATCATATACACTCACATAGTAAACACATGTAAAATAAATAAATACATTCTTTCAAGTTTTTATGCTCAGTGTTGTTTCATAATGTTTTATATTTTTTAATGTATTATTTGTATTTAGACTGGATAACAGAGGGTGAAAGTGATTAATGTGGACTGGACAGAAGGCAGTGGGGTGGAAGTTTAAAAACAATAGTTTTGCTCAGTTCCGCCAAAAGTGAACCGTTTCTCCAAGCACTGGAATCATTTTTATTTATTTATTTATTATTTTTGATTATTATGCAAATATGTACAAATTATTACAAACATATACATCTTACAACAGCAAAAGAAAAATGAAAGCGGCTATACAGAGAAGAAAGAAGAAAAAACAAAACAAAAACAAGTGCATATACATGGGTAAATAAATAAATACATATATGCCAGGAAAAAATGATAATTAACCAAATTAAAGTGACATAGTGCTTCATTTTGGCTATTATGTTTCTAATATTATGCAAAGTAGTACCATATTGTTTAATTTCTTTTATAAAATGTTCACAATTAGGCTTAACTTGAGCCCATTTCTTTACATGAATATGATATTTTATAAAAAGTAAAATAATTAGTTGTGTAAGAATAGAAATTGTTCTTTTAGAATCAATAGAATCTTATACAAAAACAAACATAACATCATACATTTCTATTTGTGTTAATGTTCCAAACATCCTAGAAATTAAGAGACATCTGCTCAAAATAATCTTGAATATACACATCGAAAGAAAAGATATATATGGAGTTTTCCATATCCAGTTTGATAATTCTTGAAGCACTGCAATCAAACGAGGCTTCGAACGTCACTATGACATAATGTCACTAAAACGATCAAAGCGGAGCCGATCCTCCCGCGAGCTGCGTATATGGGTACACCAGGGGCTTTCAAAGATGAGTTCCTTTTAGTTTCGATTATTTATTTCTCAGTGGTGATTTAAACTGGATACAAGCCTCGAAATGGAGCTCCGTCGGGAAGTGCCTGACATTCTCGATACAAGCCACGAAGCCTCGGTATCACGCATAGCATCACTAGAGAGGGGGTTAGCACAATGCTTTTTATGTAGGCGTCGACATAGGGACAGAAAATGCTTTTGTTTCCATTGAATCTGCATTCGTTTTTCAGAGTAAAGGTGCTGAGCCTCTTCATTTTCGTCCCAGTCTCGTGTTTGCAGCTTG
This sequence comes from Barbus barbus, assembly GCF_936440315.1. Taxonomy (NCBI): domain Eukaryota; kingdom Metazoa; phylum Chordata; class Actinopteri; order Cypriniformes; family Cyprinidae; genus Barbus; species Barbus barbus. Next base: position 8,098,406 of record NC_136737.1, on the reverse strand, counting down.
GTAAGGCATGAATTTTTTTATTATTATTATTATTATTTTTTAAAGATGATACTGCAGTTAACCTAATTTTAGTTTAAATTCCGATATTCAACAATAATGAAAACACGATAATTAATATAAAATGTATTATCTAAATGCCGGGCTTGATATTCACTTGCAGTGCAAGTCTATTATACTTCCTGTCTGCCCTGCCTGGACAACTTGCATAGACAGACAAACAGTATGTGTGGCAGTAAATATTACCACAACGTGAAATTCATGGAGACATTTTGTTCCTGTACCCTCCTCAGCACTTGCAGTGCCCTCTGGAAATCTTCCTGCTCTGATGTTGTAGTCTTAGTAAAATTGTCTTAACAAAAAATTGTCTGAACAAAATCTACCCCTAACCCTTCCCCCACTCCCTGACAGACAGCTTTGTCGACCAATCATTAAGACCTTTCTCCACGCCCCAACCTTTCGCCACGCCCATTGCTCAAGCCTGCAGTTATCCCTACTTGATGTATTAAGCAGTGTTCAGTCTTGAAACTGAAACTTTGACTTTATTTGTGATGTTATTTCTCATAATTTAGTATAAGATGATTACCAACAAAACATTTAGATTTAGAAATTTGCAGAAAAATAAAATGTCCTGTTTGTTTGTTGTATATATTCTGCTTTCTTAGAAGTGAATTATAATGATCTGTTCTGTTCTTCTTCAGATGTATCTGGTGTTGATGCAGATGGAGAGTCAGTGTCTGTGATGGAGGGGGATTCATTCACTCTACACACTGGTGTTAACAAAAAAGAAGAGATTTTAACAGATTATATCCGGTGGTATTTTAATAATAGTCGTATAGCTGTAATCATTGAAGAACACATTTGGATCTGTACAGGTGATCAGTGTGATGGGAGATTCAGAGATAGACTGAAGCTGAATCATCAGTCTGGATCTCTGACCATCACAAACACCAGAACCGCTGACTCTGGACTTTATAAACTTAAGATCAGCAGCTTTAGCAGTGACTTTAATCTCACAAAGAGCTTCAGTGCTACTGTTTATGGTGAGTCATTATGTTAAAAAGCATCAGCTTGTACATTTAATCATATAATTAATGTGCTTAGTGATATTTTTGCTTTGACATTTACAGGTGTTCTCTTTACCTTTGTATTAATTTGCATGCAATTATATGGTTAATATGATTTAAAACTAACACATTTTTCTGTTGGTGGTAGATTTAAGTTTTATTCTGGTCAGTTTCTTATGTTGTGGTCTATCATTTCATAGCACCATTTCTTATCATCTGATTTAAATGCATCTATTATTTCATATACAATTATTTATTTATTCATTCATTCACCAGGAATCAAAAGAGGATTTGAAAGAAAAATAAATAAATCATGAAAAATGTGTCATATGCTCAAAATGTGGACAAATGTTGCTTTTCAGACTGAATACACACAAATCTTTTGTGTTGTGTAGTTTTTGTTGTTTTCAGTAATCAATTTGTGTTTCAGATGTTCCTGCTGCACAAGGAGATGAAATGAAGAGAAAGTCAGCGAAGGAGGGAGAATCTGTCACTTTAGATCCTGGTGTTATAAGAACCCCAAAAGATGTGATGATGTGGTATTTTAATGACACTCTCATCGCTGAAATCACTGAAGATCAGAGTAAGATCTGTACAGATGATCATTGTGAAGAGGGGTTAAGCAACAGACTATGGATGAATACTCAGACTGGATCTCTGACCATCAGCAACACCAGAACCACAGACTCTGGAGATTATAAACTACAGATCAGCAGCAGCAGTATCAGCATCATCAGAGACTTCAGCGTTACTGTAATTGGTGAGTTATTCATGCAGTGCACTGATGCTGCTTAATCAGTTTAAGAAAACTGATTTTAAAAAAAGATCAGTGTGATCTGTTTGTTTCTAATGTTATTAATAATATGGCAACATAGTCAGTTTTTCTGATATTTCCAGCTGACCTCACAGTGCTGTGATGCTGTTTTAAAACCCACACTGTACAAAAAAAAAGTTGAGCCAGCTTAACATTTTAAGGCAACCAGCTTCAGCAGATTTTATAGTTTTCTCAACTTCTTGTTTTAAGTTTATGCAACAAAAAGTTGAGAATCTCCTACAAAAATAAGTTGAGAGAACTCAAAAATCTGCTGAAGCTGGTTGCCTTAAAATGTTAAGTTGGCTCAACTTTCTTTTTTTTTACAGTGAAGATGGTGCCATTTTTCAGTTAAATCAATATCATACGACTGACCAAAGCAGAAAAGTGCAATTTATCTAATTAACTACTGATGATCAAAAAGTTGATTATCAGTCACTGCTTAAATAATATTGACTGTCTTTATGTACTGTTCCAGATTCAAGTTTATCTTCAGCTGTTTTAGTACGAATATGTGCTGGTGGTGTTGGTGTCTTACTGCTGATTGTTGCAGTTTCTCTTTTAATTTGTTTCAAGTGCAGGACAGGTCAGTATTACATACAGGTGATTTAACAAGATGGAAATCCATGAAAATAATCTTTTAATGTGTGAACTTTTTTATTTTTACTTTAACCGACATAATGTGTCTTTAATTGAGTTTGTCATTTTTCTAACAGGCCCCAGGAGGCAGCACCGTGATCAGGTAAGATACTATAATTAGAGAGAGAGAAAGAAAGAAGGTGAACCGTTTTAGATCTGTGAGTTACTAAAATGTTTGTGTTATGTGGTTTCTTTCGGAAAGAATTACATAGGAACACCAGTAAAAACTGACACTTCAAAACAACACTGCTTTTATACTCCATTAATTTATAGTAAAAAATAGTATGAATATATTTTATATTAATATGTAAGTAGAATAATTTATGTATTATTATCATAATTAGGCTTATATGACATGTAGGATCAGCATGATCATAAATATATATATATTTTTTTAATCAGCATTGAAGCATAATAATACGAGAATAAGAAATAACAACTTTTTGAAGAGCAAGAGTATAAAGATAAATTATTTTAATAAATGTTAAGAGAAACATCACAGATTTATTTTATTATTACTATGATTATTTTACTCAAATGTTACTCAAATGGCATAATTACCTTCTGTGATTTGTTTATTATTATTATTTTTTTAAAACAGGCAAATGGTGATGAAGACTCGTCTCCTAATCAGAATGATTGATGAAGGCTATCAGTGACTCATCCCCTAATCAGACTGAAACTGAGGTTGCAGATGAGACACCAACATAACATTTATTATTTTGATGATTTCATTAAAAGAGAACTTGAAAAGAAGTTGGCAAACCAGAGAAGAAACTCACAGAGAAATTGTGTCAACATGTCTAGATTTCAGAAGTCATTAGCAAGTCAACATCCATTTTGAACAAATTAAAACTTAAACTGTTTTTTTTTTTTTCATAATTTAAATTATAAATAAAAATATGTAGCTTAAATATATTTTAAAATATGCAACAAAACCCTCTTTTAAAAAAGGTTTATTAAAGCTACTTATTTGATTCAGACAGGAACAGTGAGCAATTTCTGTTTCTTTTCAGTATCTTTCAGTCAAACAACACACAGGTGCTGAATGGAGTCTGGTCTACAAATAACGGTAACACTACATCATTAATATTATGCTATTGGCACCTGGGCAACACTAGAGAGCGAAATACTTGATAAAAACACTACCAGTATGCATGTATTCCTAACATTCATGTAAAGTTGATGAAGCACTATATGTTTGTGGTGTTATAGATTTGTTGTTAAAGGATAAAATCCTCTAAAGGTTGATCCATTCAATAATCACTATTGTGTCCTTAATCAAACTCTGAATCTAATGAACTGAACCTTTCATAGCTGTATTTAAAGACTGGATAGGAGCACTAACCAAATGTCAAAAATGTTTTTGTAATATATTGTGTTATATATGATGTTCATAACAGGCTGCTGCATAAGCGTTTTACTGGTATGAAGCATCTGAGTGTTTAATCACATTTCACATATGTGTGTGTTACATGTAAAACAAAAACATGCGTTTTGTATTATAATCTTTAGAAGTTTTGTCTTTGTGCAAAAGTTTGCTTTTCTTTGTATTTTTTAACAAATGTCTTGTCACATTGTAACCTTTTATGAAGCATTGGAGATGCTGCTTTTTTTCTTCTTCTTTTTTATTGGCAAGTTTATGCATTTCATCTGAAGATGGAGACCTGTGGGGCAGTAAAAGGTAAAGATTCACTTATTCACATCATCTGTCTGTTATAGATGTTTTCTCCAGCTTTCAGTTATATTCTTTAATCATGTTCAGCTTTGCTGTGATTGCCCACTGTGGTCATGTAATAATTTGTCTTTTATGTGTTTGTAGAATATCATCACTGCGTGACGGACGTAATTGCCTTCACTTGAATGCTTTCTGACACGGTCCTGAAGAGCTGCAGGCAGGAGTTTACTGAAATAGTAAAGCCTCACAAAAGCCTGATCTGTGCCCTCAGGAGACAACAAATGTGCCTTGCACTCTAAATACATTTTATTTTATTTTTTGTTTTGTTTTCTTTAACTTTGCATCATCCAAGGAAATGTGCTTTAATGTTTAGCCTTATATTATTTTCTGGAAAATGGAAAAATAACAGAAAGATATATTTGTATGTTCCTGTGATAAGTGCAATATATATGAGAGAGAGAGAGAGATTTTTTATTTTTTTTGTCCTTTTAAGAGTACTGCTCCAGTGACAAGCTGTTGTACCCCCAAAAGGTAAAATTTTGGCCCATTTTTTGGCCTGGATGAGTGTGAGATTTCCCGGCCTTAAATTGTATCCCAGTCCGGCCCTGAAGTCCAGCATGTTGAGTTGTGATGTTTGTGATGGTCAGAGATCCAGTTTGATCATCCAGCTTCAATCTGTCTCTGAATCTTCCATCAGGAACATCAAATGTAGACACATTTACAGCCTCTCCATTGTTTTCAGCTATGAGGATGTTTTCAGCTTCAGATTGGCACAGTATGTCTTCATCTTCATGTATTTCAGTAACATCAGTGTAGAGTAACAGAATCACCCTCCATCACTGACACGGATTCACCAAACACATTTGAAGAACATGAAAAGGTCTCAGATTAAGACTTTTGTTAAAAAGCATGAAATCAATTTGTAATGTGTAAAGGTGAATTGAAGAACAGCAGCAGAAACACAAAATGAAAAGGTGAACGCTCTGAACAGACAGATATGTGTGAAACATTTAATTTAATGTGTTTTGCTGTATAGTAAAATGAGTATATAAAGTTACATAAATGAATTACAGCTTGGAGGTACAAGTTTTATTTTGCTGGATATATTTAATATTTTAAAATGGGATATTTTTAGATCAGAAGATAAGCCAAGCTTGCTTAATTTCATTCAGGTGTCCCATACTTTTGACTTTGACTTTTGTAGTTGTTTATGCAGACGTATTTAGAAAAACAAAAAAAAATGGATTTGCTTTTGTAATCTGTGAAATTAAGATTTAGAACAAGAAATTTAACACAGCAGATCTACTTTGAACAATAGCGTTGGGTTTATTAGTAATGGAAAGAAATTAAGCCATAAAAATGTTTCTGTAACCTACTGATGAGACCCCACCAGCACAAACAGAACAAAACAAACATTTGTGCAGTTGTTCAGGGAAAAATCAGAGCCAATAAAACTATCTGCTGAAAACACTTGTTCATCTGGTGTCTGAACTTTCCTCTGACAGAGTTTGAAGACCCTCCTAGTACACACACACACTGAATGCATATAGTTGTATCTAAATGTTCTTATTAAGACTTATATTCTTTACTTAATACTGATATGTTTTAAAAGATAAATAGCTGAAATCAGAGAAATATTGTGTGAATTATGGATGAAATGGTGCAATAGAGCCCAACCCTAGTGTTTTTAAAATGGTTTTGTATATATATATATATATATATATATATATATAAAAAGAAAAAAGAAAGAGTTTTTTTTTTTTTTTGCATGGAATAATTAAGGTATAAAGTTAAAACCCTTTCCGCTCTCACCTTACCAGGAAATATAAACTGACACTAGCAGCTCGGCCTGTGAGTCAAGTTGAAACCTGCTGCTGTGTTTCTTCAAAAACAGGGTTTGACCTTTTTGGGCTCCAAAAAGCTAGTAGGTCACATTGGGCATTTTAGAGCATGTGTGTTTCGACTGTAGATGAGGGGCTTCTTCCTGTGTTGGTACTATGAACAGTTTTTATGACTCTTTAATGTACGGAAACTAAAAACATGACAAAGAACCCATGTATCATAATACAGTATTCTTTTATTTTATACTATTACTGTGAGACATCTTCTAAAAGTTTTTATTTCGTGTTAGTTTTAGTTTTTATTAACCTCTGAAATGGGCTGAACTATTGACATGAGCGGACCTGATGAATATAAACAAATACTGATATATTTCACATTATTGTGATAGAATCAAACTATGAAAGCATGACCTGGTACTATTTGAGTCATAATATGGTTGAAAATAGCAATAATTTCCTTGCCTTTTTATAATATAACATTCATTAGGGTATAAGAATATATTAAATTCTAAACCATAATGAGCTTTTAATAATTATAGGCTAGTCTTTTCCGTGTTCAAGTGGATGAAATAGGCTAAAGCTTGCCGTAAAGCCCCAGCAAAAGTAATTACCATGAATGTGTTGGGGGGGAAATAGTAAGGAGATATTTGAATTATTCATTTTTAAACAAGTGTTTTCTGAGTCAGTGTGTCACAGATTAAAGTACTGTATGCTGTGATCACTATACCGGCATGAATTCATCTGCCTAAATTCTTAACGAGAGGGTTTGTAGAATGTGTATTGTGGTGTTTTAGTTATCCTCTTTTGTGGCCTATTTTCATGTATTTAAATGTTTCATGTTTTTTATATCAAGCTCTTAATCTTCAGGAAAAGACAGAAGTGAAATACACTGACTCTCTCCTGTTTGCTATTGATGTCAGATTTTCATGTTGCTCCATAGAACTCAGGATCAAAGTCTGACTTGACAGAAATAGTTGATGTTCAGCATCATTGTACCAGTAAAACCTGACTGAACTGGTTTGGTTTTGTCAGCTTGAAACCAAACCTGTAACCTCAAGATTGTTCTGCAAGCTTCATGGCTCCCGGAAGTTGAAATGTGAAATTAAACACATGCAGCCTCCAATAAAATCTACACAGATTTTGTTTATCAATGACTGTTGCCCCTTTTGCCCCTGGTGTTTTTAAATCATAGAACCACCCCTGAGAGCTGTGATGCTGTTTTAGCTGCTGTTTCTCTAAAAAAACAAATTAGAACGGAGTAAATATAATTTCTAGCAATAATGACTCTCTGTCCTCATCATTACAGTCAGATTCAGGTTTGTTTCCGTGTTGCTGTTTTTTTTTTTTTTTTTTGCTGGTTACTCTCACCACAGTATCTTTTTAGCAGTTCACTGTGTCTGTAAAATGTGATTTTCTGCCTTGGCCACTAGATGATGCGCTTGTACTACACTTGTCAACATATCCTGCAGAACATAATGTGATGTGATACTGTACTTCTGGCCCTCGAGGTGGACTTTTCTGCAGAGTTAACTCCAACCCTAATCAAACACACCTGAACAAGCTAATCAAGGTCTTCAGGATCACTAGTAAGTTACTGTCAGGCAAGTTTGATGAAGGTTTGAGCCTGAGGTAAACACTGCAAGAAAATGGACCTGGAGGGCCAGAGTTACACCATACAGTAAAAGAGCAGTAACAGTAACAGTCCACAACAGAAAATAATAGTTGAATTTATAAAAATGACCCTGTTCAAAAGTTTACATACACTTCATTCTTAATACTGTGTTGTTACCTGAATGATCCACAGATGTGATTTTTTTTGTTTAGTGATGGTTGTTCATGAGTCCCTTGTTTGTCCTGAACAGTTAAACTGTCTGCTGTTCTTCAGAAAAATCCTTCAGGTCCCACAAATTCTTTGGTTTTCCAGCATTTTTGTGGATTTGAACCCTTTCCAACAATGACTATATGATTTTGAGATCCATCTTTTCACACCGAGCACAACTGAGGAACTCATATACAACTATTACAGAAGGTTCAAACGCTCACTGATGCTCCAGAAGAAAATGCCATGCATTAAGAGCCTTTTGAAAACTTTTGAACAGAATGAAGATGAGTACATTTTTTATGTTTTGCCTAAATATAATATTTTCTTTCATTTAGTACAGCCCTTCAGAAGCTACAGAATATACTTACATGTGTTCCAGAAGACAAATTAAGCTTAAATTTAAAGTTTTCATGCCCTGGCTCTTAATGCATGTTTTTTCCTTCTGGAGCATCAGTCTTTTAAGTTTTTATGCTCAAGTGTTGTTTCATAATGTTTTATATTTTTTAATGTATTATTTGTATTTAGACTGGATAACAGAGGGTGAAAGTGATTAATGTGGACTGGACAGAAGGCAGTGGGGTGGAAGTTTAAAAACAATAGTTTTGCTCAGTTCTCCCAAAAGTGAACCGTTTCTCCAAGCACTGGAATCATTTTTATTTATTTATTATTTTTTTATTATTATGCAAATATGTACAAATTATTACAAACATATACATCTTACAACAGTAAGATAAAAATAAAAAAATGAAAGAGGGTATACAGAGAAGAAAGAAGAAAAAACAAAAATAAATAAATACATATATGCCAGAAAGAAAAAAATATATATATATAATAATTAACCAAATTAAAGACTTTGATAGTGCTTCATATGTCTTTTTTGCTATTATGTTTCTGTTTTCTGTTATGTTTATGCAAAGTAGTACCATATTGTTTAATTTCTTTTATAAAATGTTCACAATTAGGCTTAGCTTGAGCCCATTTCTTTACATGAATATGATATTTTCCAAGTAAAATAATTAGTTGTGTAAGAATAGAAATTGTTCTTTTAGAATCAATTGAATCTTATAAAAAAAAAAAAACATAACATCATTCATTTCTATTTGTGTTAATGTTCCAAACATCCTAGAAATGAAGTTAGAGACATCTACCCAAAATAATCTTGAGTATACATATTGAAAGAAAATATATATATGGAGTTTTCCATATACTGTTTGAACCGTTCAATTCATTATTTAACAGGGTAAATTCTGTGTAATATTTTAAAAGATGCCCCCTTTAATTTATTACTTATGAAAAGCGTATTTGTTATTGACCATACTTTCTTTCACTCAATGTTTTCCTATTTAGACGACCAACAGACTGTTGCATGGCACATAAATCTTGAAGCACTGCAATCAAACGAGGCTTCGAACGTCACTAGTGACATAATTTCACTAAATTGATCAAAGCGGAGCCGATCCTCCCGCAAGCTGCGTAGCCACACCAGGGGCTCTCAAAGATGAGTTCATTTTAGTTTCGTTTTTGAATTTCTCAGCGGTGATGTAACAACTGGATACAAGCTCTTAGCATAATGCTCTTTATGTAGGCGTCGACATAGGGACAGAAAATGCTTTTGTTTCCACTGAATCTGCATTCGTTTTTCAGAGTAAAGGTGCTGAGCCTCTTCATTTTCGTCCCAGTCTGGGGTTTGCAGCTTGGTAAGGCATGCATTTATTTTTATTTTATTTTTTTATTTTTTTAAAAGATGATACTGCAGTTAACCTAATTTTAGTTTCAATTTCGATATTCAACAATAATGAAAAAACGATAATTAATATAAAACGTATGTCTAAATGCCGGGCTTGATATTCACGTGAATACAGTCGCAGAATAAACAGTGACAGCAGTCTATTATACTTCCTGTCTGCCCTGCCTGGACAACTTGCATAGACAGACAAACAGTATGTGTGGCAGTAAATATTACCACAACGTGAAATTCATGGAGGCATTTTGTTCCTGTACCCTCCTCAGCACTTGCAGTGCCCTCTGGAAATCTTCCTGCTCTGATGTTGTAGTCTTAGTAAAATTGTCTTATTTGCAGTGTTCAGTCTTGAAACTGAAACTTTGACTTTATTTGTGATGTTATTTCTCATAATTTAGTATAAGATGATTACCAACAAAACATTTAGATTTAGAAATTTGCAGAAAAATAAAATTTCCTGTTTGTTTGTTGTATATATTCTGCTTTCTTAGAAGTGAATTATAATGATCTGTTCTTTTCTTCTTCAGATGTATCTGGTGTTGATGCAGATGGAGAATCAGTGTCTGTGATGGAGAGGGATTCAGTCACTCTACACACTGATGTTAAAACAAACCAGCAAGAAAAGATTAAATGGTTTTTTAGTGACACTCGCATTGCCCAAATTAGTGATTATCTCAGTAAAACCTGTACAGATGTTCAGTGTAATAAAGGCACTGAGAGATTCAGAGACAGACTGGAGCTGGATCATCAGACTGGATCTCTGACCATCATGAACACCAGAACCACAGACTCTGGAGATTATAAACTACAGATCATCAGCAGCAGAAGCATCAGTGAAAAGATCTTTAGGATCACTGTCCATGGTGAGTCATGTTTGAAGACATGCTTACTGGGTTTATTATTACATGAGTAAGTTTCAAAGCTGTCTATTCTCTTTACATGTACAGTTGTGATCCAGATGTTTCCCCAGTATGACCTTCTTTTAGCATCTGTTTAAATTAATTTTATATTTACTTCTGCTTAGTCAAATAATTTTTGGGATGGTAAAATTCTGTTTTTGAACAGTTAATGTTTTACTGTTGGAGTATAAGATGCACTCCTTATAGTGGCATGTTGTTGCGGATGTTTTGTTTAATATAATATTTATAATTCATATTTAATCTATTTCTTATTTACATTAACTGGATTATATAGACGCTGTAGACGTTCTGTGCGCCCGCTACTAGGGCACAAAACTGACAATTATGAATTGGATTCTGAAATTGCCTTTCCACAGAAGAATCTACTGCAATATCCTCCAGCAGCTGTTGGTTTGTATTTCAGATGTTCCTGGTGCAGAGATGAATAAAACCCAGACCAAGTCAGTGAAGGAGGGAGAATCTGTCACTTTAGATCCTGGTGTAATGAAAAACCCCAAAGATTTGATGATGTGGTACTTCAATGACACTTTCATAGCAAAAATCAACGGTGAACCCAGTAGGATCTGTACAGATGATCAATGTGAAGATGCTGATGTGAGATTCAGAGACAGACTGAAGCTGAATCATCAGACTGGATCTCTGACCATCACAAACACCAGAACCACAGACTCTGGAGTCTATCATCTTGAGATCATCACCAAGAGCAGCAGCATCCGTCGGCGCCACATTATCAGCATCGTGAGTCAAAATAGCTTCAGTGTTCCCATCACTGGTCAGTATAATTCAGTCCATTCAGTATACAAGTTTTCCCTTGAGCAGTTTTAATGTTTTTTATTGTTGAAGATCTCAGTAAAATCTATATTCATCAGTCTCTAGTAATAATGACTGTCTTTGTATTACAGATTATCTTGTGTATTTCTTTGCTGTAGCAGGAGTATGTGCTGGTGTTCTACTGGTCGTTGCAGGTATTACAGGTGAGAATTTGTGGTTGTGATGTGATTTCATTTAGTCATTACAAAAACACCAGTATAAGTGAATTTAAAATAGGGATGCTATGTTAGATGTGCAAGTTGTTTAGGGAATATGACTGTGGATTTTTAACTGCAAGTTAGAAATTTTGTTTCAAATCACATGCAGAAAGTCACATGATGCAGTTTTATTTTGGAGTGCCATTTTATAGAAACAATCAATTTCTTCCTGGAAAGTTTGTGAGTATTTTAATCCCAAAGCATCAGACGCTGCATTTAGACAAGATGCATTACTGTAGTACAGAAGATGACAATGAGATTCAGTGTATCAGGCTGAAGATTGGTTAAATTAAAAATAAACAAGAGTATTTTGTAACGGAAACATCAATCCTGTTAATTTATGTTCAGTCTGTTTTCTTACAGGAGAACGGTGTAGAAAATGTACAAAGACCATCCCACATCCCTCATTAAGTAATCTGGTATACTCCCCTTTCACAGAGGAAGAGTTTTATTTACAGTATGTATAATTCTGTCACAACTATGTAGCTTTCAGACAGTGTCATAAAGTGCTGATGAAATGCTTGCATCACAATGAGGACTTGCAATATGATGCATCATGGTGGGCACCCTGTTTTGCATCCTCTAAAAAAGTGACTCAACTAACACTGGTTATTATTCTAGCCCTGTTACGCATCGTAGTATACAGCTATTCAATAATCATTTTCTTTTATATGCGTGGGATTTAATGCTGTAACTGCATATGAGCCATTATAGCTGACACTATTGCATCGCTGAAGGCCGAAACCAAAACAATTAAATCAAAAATATTCCTTTTCAGTCTTGGTTGAAAGATTGCGAGGCAGGAATATCTTACCAAAATATGTTGACCTAAAGGAATAATGTTTTATGTATATGCCCATGTTTGTTAAAATATGTTTGCATGTGTAGCACTGGTCCTGTGAGGCACGACACTTCGTTCATCTGTATGTCCCCACATATGGCGGAATGACAATTGAACTGAATTGACTTATTGATTTATCTTGTACAGTTTTGAAATGCACTAAATTACACTGGTGAAAATAGTGAAATTGTGCAAGTAGCATGTAAATAGAGGCCTATAGGATAGTGGAGTCTTGACTTGTCCTCATTATAATATACTTGAGTTCTGGTTTCGTTTGGCCAGAGGAGAACTGGCCCCCCAACTGAGCCTGTTTTTTCTCTATTTCTGTCTCCGATGGAGTTTTGCTTCCTTGCCATTGTTGCCTCTGGCTTGCTTAGTTGGGGACACATCATTTCTGGCAATATCGTCAACTTGACTGCACAGATAATATACTCTTGCATTATATACTCTTGCTGGTTATACTCTGTATAATTGTGTATGTGACAAATAAAACAAATAAAAAAAAAAAATTATCGACAGACTATTTTCCTGTTTAATAAATCTGCCTGCATTGTATAAAGCACTATATAAATAAAGGGAATTTGACTTGTTCCTGTGAGTGACTCCTCCACCTTTGCGTGGAAATAAATAATTGTAAATTGATTTTGTCTTTGCTGTTCGATTTCCTGTGTTGTTGTTTTTTTTACATGGTAGTAAGCAAATGGTGAATTTCACATTAGCAGGAATGGAAAAAGCCCTTCACCTGCATGTTAGGTTCACACCTCTACCATACGCTGTCAAATGCACATCAACCACTTATTAATATATACAGACATGTGATTTGATCTGTTGCTTGAAATAAACCACATGCACAAGAGTCCCTATTAATAAGGCAGGGGTGTCCAATCCTGCTCCTGGAGGGCCACTGTCCTGCAGGGTTTAGCTTAGTTCTCTACTCTGCCCATTGAGGTCCACTCTCCAGCTCCAACCTTAATCAAACATACCTGAACAAGCTCATCAAGGTCTTCAGGAATACTAGAAAGTTACGGGAAGGTGAGTTTGATCAAGGTTTGAGCTAAACTCTACAGGAAAGTGGACCTCAAGGGCCAGAATTAAGAAAACCTGCCATAGCAGATTTTACTTTGATTCTCAAACTGGCACTTCCAGTGTGTATGTGTTTTATACCAATATCATGTATGTAAATTTGTGTACTTTTCCAGAATTTGTGCTAAGTTCGGATACATGGCTGTGTGGATTCTCAGCAATCCCCAAAATTGTCCTCAACTTGTAAACGTAAGAAATCACAAACCAAAACCAAAAATGCTCAGAGGTGCTCATTAGTGAAAGGGACTGAAAAGACTGAAGATTCAACTCATGCAGACTGGCGCATACTCCACGTGAGTGTCCTCTGTGGTTGTCTGTAAAAAAACACCAATTGAGAACCGCTGATCTTCTCAGAGCAGGGGTCTAAAATTTGTAAATATGTGTCAGATCAGCATAGAAGCACATCTCATGCACACAGCGCACAGGAATGAAATGAACTTACTAGTTGTTTTGTAATTCGTTTGCAGAATGTCGGATTAGCGTAAGTAATCTCTTCTTTGTGAGTTTGAACCGTTACATTAGCATCAACAGCACCTTTAATAAATACAATGGATTATAAACAAAACTGCAATTTAACTACATCTTTGCCTTTTATATAATGTATAGGCCTAATATTAACAACACTGTCCAAGTTAAAGTGCTATGTGTCTGTAGCACCGTCATTATAGATATACACACACTTATAGCAATATAAGTGTAATTCAATGGAATTGTGAAACCCAATACTGCATTTCTTCCACTGCTTTCTTATACACTTGCCTTCAATTTTTCTGTGTTTCCTGTAGATGCAGCAGATCCCGACTGCAGCTACAATCAACAGAGATCCAGCAGAAGCAGCAGAAATCAACATGTGATGTGAAGTAGACTTTTCATCCAGTGCTGTAATCATAAAGAAGAGAATGCATCAGTCTGATCTACGAAAAAATACAGAGACCAGGTCAGTAAAAAACACACACATATCAGCGCTGCTTCACCTCCACATGTGTGACAGAGTTTGCTGATGTCCAGATGTTGAGTCTGGTTGCTGATGGGATTGTTGAGCACACAGCTGTAGGTGTTTTTATCCTGATATTCCACCTCCAGTGGTAGAGAGAGACTGATGCTGAGATCAGACACACTGATGCTGGACAATAAACTGTTTCCTTTGTACCAGGAGAGAGTCACATGACTCACATTCAACACTGAACACAACAATGAACAATTCTGCTGTGATGATGATGATGATGATGATGAAGAACAGTTTGAAAAGTTACTGCTGATGACAGGAACAGGTAGACGAGCTGAAAACATGAGAGAATACACAAATACGGATAAATCTAAGTAAGTGGGTGTGTTTGTCATCAATCATTTAATCGTGTAAGTTGCAGTAAAATAAAACAAGAATATGCGAATGACAGGGAAAATGATCTCTACTCACCATAGACAGAAACATTGAATGTTTTTAATTTCAGTTTTGCTCCACTTATCTCTAGTTTATAGAGTCCAGCGTGTTCAGTTTTGATGTTTGTGATGGTCAAAGATCCAGTTTGATCTTCCAGCTTCAGTCTGTCTCTGAATCTCCCATCAGGAACATCATCATATGTGAAGAAGGTTTTAGTCTCTCTGTAGGTTTTAGCTACGAGAGATTTTTTGCCTCCAAAATACCACAGTATGTCTTCGTCTTCATGTATTTCAGTAGCATGAGTTTGTAAAGTAACAGAATCTCCCTCAGTCACAGACAGTCTTTCATTTGTCTGTGAACCAAACCCACCTGGAGAAAATGAAAAGTTTTTAATACAGATTAAGGTTCTTGTTTGAAGAGCAGCAGAAATGAAGAGCAGCAGAAATGCAGAACGGAAGCCTGAATATAAAGAAAAATTCACAATCCGTTTGATTCAATTGATCAGAGAAGAAAAGCAAATGCAAATCCCCCATTTGAAAAGCAGCAGTCGCTGATGTTCTGAAACAAAAACAAATAAAATGGCATAAAATGCTTTTATAACTTACCAATCAGATGTCTCCAGCACAAACAGAACAAAACAAGCATGTAAAACATTTTCTTTACCAGTTCTCTATATGATCTAATAAGGCTATCTGCTGAAAACACTCAACGTGCTGTGAATCCTCCCACGAGTTTGACTCTCCTAATGCAAATGCACATGATCTGCATGTTATATAGTTACATATAAAAATACTTCTGGCTCTTATTAAGACATTAAATGCTTTAATAGCCGAAAAAAAGAGTGTAATATTGTATACATTTCCAAAATTTTGTAGTAAAATAAAGATCGTGGATTTAAAAAAAGTTTATAATCATTCAGCTGTTGTGAACTGTAAAACAGTTTAAACTATCTTTCATCTTGCATTGCCAGTCGAGGTGAGACAACAGCAGCTCATATTTTGCATCGAACTGAAACCTTCTGCGGTCTGATTTCCTTAGAAACATGGTTTGATCTGTTGGGTGGACAAACATCTTATGCATCTTGTGCTTTTAGTGCATGTGTGTTTAGTTTGTAGGTGAAGGGCTTCTTCCTGCTTTAATGAACCTGACAGTTGATCCTCTTCATACAGAACAGCTATATATACAGTTTATATATATATAATATAATACTTGGACAGACAAACTGTCAATTTGAAGACAGAAACGTCCACTTTTGGTATGGCAAGATTTATTTCTTTTTCTAACATTTAAACTTCAACCACATTATTAGATTACCTTTTGACTTTATGAATACACATAAATGAAAGCTTAATTAATTAATTTTTTTGTGCATTTATTTAACGACCACATGTACCTGTAACGTATCTGTTTCTGTTTAGTTTCCTTTTGGCCCATTTTTGGTTCTTCCTGTTTTAGTTCGTGTCCTAGTTTTGTTAATCAGTTATCATCATCACCTGTGTTAGATTAATTATCTCGTTTACTCCTTTGTTCTCTGTCCCTTTATAAGTCCTGCGTTTTCCCTAGTCCTTTGTCGGATCTTAAGTTTGTAATGGTCTAAGTGTGTTGATGCAAATAAAATTACCTTTTGTTATTCGTCATTGTGGGCGCCTTCTCTACAACCACCAACCGTGACCGTACCTTTTTGTGTCACTGATGTTACCACTTTGGAAATATAATTTTTTTTTTCTCATTTTTTCTTCCGCACCACATGTAGTCAGAGTTACAGGAAAATAATGTTGATGCAACAAATAAGATAATGTTTTATTTATTTTAATCAGGTTTGTTAAAAGTGTGATTGAATGATGTTAGTACATTTGCACAATGTATTTGCTATAACAATGAAAATATTTGAAAAACAGTTATAAACAAGTAATGATGCAATCCTTTAAATCTTATCAAGTGTAGCATAATTCAATGGATGTAAAATTAATATCATGCTACATGTGACACATTTTATGTAATGTAACAGAAAAAAAAAACACAGTAACACCAGTGACACAATGAATCACAAGTGAGATACATAAGACCAAATATCCTTATTCTTCAACTATAATTAAGTAGAATTAAGCTATTTTATGCAAAAAAAAAAAACTGAATGAATAGATTTGAATTAGGTTTATCTATAAATGGTAGTGACTGGTGTTACTGATCTTCACTGGTGTTACCCTTAACAGGTAACACCAGTGACAATTTTCATGAAAAATGCATTTTACAAAATGGCTGCTGCAAATGATCAAACAACGTTGTCAATCATGGTATACTCTCTAGTCTAAATTAAGTAGTTTAATCCATTTGTTTTCTATTTTTTTTTTTTTTTTTTACAATTCCCTGACAATAAATTTGTAACAGGTATGGATTCAATAATGGCAAACAGGTACAACACAGGCAAGACAAAGAATAATCCTAGGACAAGCAAGGGTCTTCGATCAGCGAACAATATCCGGCAAGGCAACAAGATAATCCAGATACATGAGCAACAGTCCAAGTGAGGTGCAAACAGAGTCCGAAACAGCAGGCAAAGGTTTAATCCAAGATACACAGGCAGGAGATCAGGAAACAGGAAATAAGGCAACATGAAATGACTAGACTTAGACTAGAACTAGAAATTAGGCTCCGTAAGGCAGCTATCACTAGATGAGTGATAAACACAGAACAATTCTAGAGACTAAACAGAAACACAGAATGGCTCCGTAATGCAGCTAACACTAGGCGAGTGCTAAACGCTAGAACAATACTCAGCGATCTGAAAGAGGCATTCCAAGGCTTATAAAGCATGTCTGAATGGATTCAGCTGTGTATGTGTAATCAGTGCCTTCAGCTGTGTGTGCGCAATCAGTGCAATGGATCATGGGAACTGTAGTCCGGAGTGACGTAAAAGTCTGTGTGGTGTGAGAAGCAATGTAAAAAGAAGACGATATCTGGTGGTGAGCATGACTTCAACTAAAAGCTTCATATGAAATAATGAGATAAATTAATTTCTGATAACAGAGACAGTGGACTTATCATAGGCCTTTTTTCATAGATCTTCAGGAAATAGGAAGAAGGAAGTCAAGTGATGTCATCAGTGTGATGAGAAAAAGAAAAGAAAACGGTGACATTTCCCTCATGTTGTTGAGACGTCATGGAGCGAATTAATTTTATTCATGAAAGTCGCAGTGCGCTGACAGCAGGTTTCTTTGTTCATGAGTGTTTCTGTATATGTGCAGTCTTCCAGCCAATCAGAATCAAGTATTCAGACAGATGATGATATAAATACAGAAATGAGCGAAGAACACTCGTTATAATCAATTACTCGCCCTTATGTCTTTCCAAATAGGTTTGAGCTTCTACTTGCCATTTGTTGTGTGCCTTTGTGTGTTAATCAATGTTTAATTGAAAGCCCAAATGAAATCTTTTCATCATATAAAGTGATCTTCGGTGTGTAATTATTTTCATATGGTGTGTAGTTTGTTGTTCCCAGCAAAAAGTCTCTGGTGTAATAAACAACCCAAATCATTTGATCATGTGGCTTTTTAATGATGTCTGCATCACTGAAATCTATGGAGATCCCAGTAAGACCTGCATAGATGTTCAGCATAAGGATGCTGATGGGAGCTTCAGAGACAGACTGGAGGTTAATCAGACTGGATCTCTGACCATCATGAACACCAGAACCACAGACTCTGAAGTTTATAAAGTACAGATCATCAGCATCAGAATCAGCTTTAGTATTACAAGGATTAGGAGTTTCAGTGTTACTGTCACTGGTGAGTGTCAATCAGTTATTCAGTGCAAATTAAATAAAGTCCCTTTCATTGAGGACTGTTTTGAGTAACATTCCAATAAATGCAAAACGTTTCCTGTAAGCATTGATATTTCCTGTTGATGTCGTTTTAGTTCCTGTAACTCAAAAACCATAATTTGTCAGTTAAATCCATACAACACAACTGATGAACAAAACAGAAAGATGTAAATATCAGTCAGAAACATCAATAAAACTGAAATGACTGTCTCTCTTTATCGTTACAGGTTCAGGTCTATCTTCAGCTGCTGTAGCAGGAGTTTGTGCTGCTGTAGTTATTCTGCTCGTGGCTGCAGCTGCTGGTGTGATTTACTATCTTAAGCAAAAGAAAGGTGAGTATTACATACAGCTGATTGAACAAGATGGAAATAATAGTGTGTGCAAGATGTGAAAATATGTATTTTCATTCTAATTTGCCAAAGTTGTCTTTGTATGTAACTGAGTTTGTCAGTTACATACAAAGGCAGGGGGGCGGCGCAAAATCAAGTTCAGGTAATATACCAAATATACCTAAATTCCTTAAGAACACAATTCTAATCTTTCGATTGTTGTGTTTGTGCAACTAAATCATCAATCCTGTTCATTTCTCTTATGTTTTCTTACAGGAGAATCCTATAAAACACTCATACTCAGACTGAGGCTGCTAATGGCGCGTCCCATTAAAAGACACCACCATGGCAGTATTTGATATTTTATTTTTCTTGAAGGGGACAGTGAAGAGATGATGGGAAATGAGGAAATAAGGATCAAACTCATTCAAACGGTAGTCCATGTTTTTTCAATTATAAAAACAAAAAAAATTGCATAGCACAGTACCACAATGTCTATATGATGATGTGCAATGATGGATCCATTATGTAAAGAGGTTGCATGGTGCATTTTTCCAATCAATGACACTGACTTCGCACATATGCAAATAAGAATGCTAACCTGGGGTTTAGGAGTCTTATATGAATGCCTCTTTGGCATAGCAATCACTTGAATATCGAGCTCAGAATTCAAGTTCAAAATCTGATCCCTTGTCACACTAAAAACATGTCACTCATCAATCACATTAGCCTATAAAATGTAGAAGTTTGAAAACTGCTGAAATCATCGCAAATTTTGTCCACCAACCCAAACCAATTTCGACGCACAATTAAATTCACATCCACCTGACTGGGCAGGAATCCACCCAATCTGGCAACACTGGTTCTGTTGTAATGTGAACAAGTGTAGCATTTGTACTTTTATGTGAATCACAATGAAGTTGTAATGTCATTTTGTGTTATTTTATGAGGTGCCAGAGTCTTGAATTTCATGTGAGAAGGAAAATTGTGACCTGTAGGGCATAAAAGATGAACATCCTTTTCATGAAGCATGTTTATTGTGATTTTATACCATCTAATTGTGTCTACTGTGCCTTATATTATCACTGTGTGATGAAGATTTGCCTCCACTTGGGGGCTTAGCCTGTAATATGGGTATTACCATTGCTTAAATCATTAAGAACTGGACATGTATGTTTTAGTTTCACCAACACAAATGTTTCATTTTAGTATAAGCTGTTCAAATGTTAATGATCTGTGTATATAAAGAGCTTTTATTTTGTTAAAAAGAGGAAATATCATGTGCCTTTTCTTAAATTTGTGTCAGCAAATGTAAACTGTTTTAAAGTTGAGCCAAAATACTGTTGTCTTTCTGAGAAGTAAAAAAAAAAAAAAAAAAAGCGCATTGTATGTTTATTTGATATATCCAAAAAATATTAGCACGCAAAAAGCTGGATTCTTGAAATTGTGAATTCCTAGTTTGGACACAACATTACTAATACTATTATAATATTACTTGTATTATACGCACATGCATTTATGAAATAAGCAGTAATGTGATATTAGACTGCTAAGTGACTATTCCTTTATCTTACATTCTTTGAAGATATTAAATTGTGATTTTTAAGTAGGAATAATCGTGATTGTTATTATTTCCTTCAAGTGGTAGGTCTACAAGTGCTGAACAGTAGTAAGCCACATATAAGCAGTACTATCGATGACAAAGCAAACAGCACACTTTTTTCTGTATGAATATTGCTGATCCCTCTAGTGGTCAAATTATGTATTTCATTTTTGGGTGCGCCTTCATCAGCTTGTTCTAGCACATGCAGAAATTAAAAGCAAAGGCAATTAAATCTAAGCTATAAAATTGCTGACTTTTGGCTGAGAAATGCTGGGGATGTTATGATTACGATACAGAAGCATTAGGTGGAAACACATTTGATGCAGGGTATTATTTATAAGGGGGAGAAAACAAACATAGCAGCTTTGCAGTTCTCCACAGTTCACAAAATAAGTCTAAACTTCATGAAACTGATTCGAATCACTGTGATTCGGTTCGTCCATCATCTACAAACAGAAACTGAAAAGGATGTGTGTTTATTCAGATGTAAGAGCGAAACGTCACGCTGCAGCCCATAGGAGGCTTTATCTGATGAAACAGGGATGACCGAGCACTTAAACGTCACTGAATCTGTAGTCATTTTAAACAAAATGAAGAATGTCTCGAAATTGCTCTCATTGTTCATGTATTTACTCGCGAATGGTAAGACATTTTGATGTTAATCTCTCTTCAGGTCAATGATACGAACGTGACGCATAGTTTATATTCGACACATTTATTTAATATCTGTGTTTTACTTTAACATTGTAATAGGCTACATTAATTTTTACAGTTTCTTTTCTGGTGCGATAAAAATGAACAATGAACATTAACGTGTTTTGTGTTGTTGTTGTTGTTGTTGTTTTGGCTCGTGATGAACTGTTTCTTCTTCTTCTAGGTGTGTCCGGTGTTGATACAGATGGAGGGACAGTGACTGTGATGGAGGGAGATTCAGTCACTTTAAAATATCTTATAGGAATAAACCAACAAGAAGACATTGTGTGGAATTTTAATAACATTCCCATCGCTGAAATCACTGCAGATCCCAGTAAGATCTGTACAGATGTTCAGTGTGATAATCGTAATGAGAGATTCAGAGACAGACTGAAGCTGGATCAGACTGGATCTCTGACCATCATCAACACCAGAACAACAGACTCTGGACTTTATAATGTATGGATCTCCAGAAGAAAACGTGGCGGTGGAGGATCCTACTCCGTTGTTGTTCGTGGTAAGTCATTGTTTTTTAAAGCAAGCCATGCACATCTAATGACATCATTAATTTGATCATTTTTGGAATTACTTTAAATATTAATTTATTTTATTTAAGAAATTGCTCTTGAAGGATTTCCACGGAAAGGGATTAAATTAAATACAACAGACAGTAAAAGGTTAATCTCCCCTCCTTTTACTGTCTGAAACCAATATAGTGCAGGTGAACCACTTCTCAAAGTCTGTCTTCATGTCCTGGTTAATTTCATCATAATTATCCTCATACAATTAAGATAGGTCTTTAGTTATTTTCACACCTAAATATTTTAGGCATATTCATTAAGTTGCTTCTAAAATGTTTTATTGATTCAGCTAAGGTGATCAATACATAATCCCTGCAAACAACAAATCCTGTTTGATAAATTGGACCAGTGGTTTTATATGGATAATACATTGATCTAATTAATCATCACAACTTAAACTTTCAAGCATTAAATATAAGAAATCCCAATTAAATTCCTATATGGTGGGACAAATGACAATTTTATTTTATATTCTCAATATTCATCTAATTCAAGAAAACAGCACTATCGTTTGATGGTGCTTAACTAAAAAAAACAAAAAAAAAACTCAGGGACAGGGACATTACAGGTACTACAGGGACAAGTTTTGCCTTTGGATATTGTTACGGGGCGAAAGAGACTTGAGACGTGCAGATCCATTTGCAAGCTTTAGTCCAAGACGTGGTCAAAAACATAGGCAGGGTCAAACAATGGCAAACAGGTATAACACAGACAAGGAACAAGAGTAATCCTTGGACAAGCATGGGTCTTTGATCTGCGAACAATATCCAAAGGGCTTGACAACAGGGGAAATCCAGAAGCATGAGCTATAGTCCAGATGAGGTGCAAACAGAGTCTGAAACAGCAGGCAAAGGGTTAATCCAAGATACACGGCAGAAGATCAGGAAACAAACAACAAGGCAACACGAAATGACTAGAAATGGAAATGTGGAATGGCTCCGTAGTATAGCTATTTCTAGAAGAGTGATATACGCTAGACAATACTCGGCCATCTGAATGAGGAAGTCTGGCTTAAGTAGCATGTCTGATGGGAATCAGCTGTGTAATCAGTGCAATCAGCTGTGTGTGTGTCATCAGTGCAATGGATGATAGGCACTGTAGTCCGGGGGTGAAGTGCAACAATTAGTGTAGTGCAAGAGTCCATGTGGTGAGCGGGTGACCTCTGGTGGTGAGTGAACAGAAGTTCATAAACCGGATTTGTGACGGATATCTTGAAATTCTGAGGCATTATAACTGCATTCGAAATAGGCAATGTTTTTTTGACTCTATAATGTCAGCTCGCATACCTCACATCACAATATTATCGTAGATGATGCATATCGCACACACCTGTTTACATTATAAACTTATACATATTTCTCTTCCCACAGTCTTTATGATCTGAAAACAACTTTTCATTGCATTTTGCTGTTGTATAATTTAGTTTTTTTTTGCTCATAAGGAACTGTTTGTTTCTTCTTTAGATGTGTCTGATGCTGATACAGATGTGTCAGTGATGGAGGGAGATTCAGTCATTCTACACACTGGTGTTAAAACAAACCAACAAGAAAAAATTAAATGGTATTTTAATGACATTCGAATAGCTCAAATCAGTGTAGACCAGAGTAAGATCTGTACAGATGTTCAGTGTAAAGATGGTGATGAGAGATTCAGAGGCAGACTGAAGCTGGACAAACAGACTGGATCTCTGACCGTCATGAACATCAGAAATACAGACTCTGGACTTTATAAACTACAGATCATCAACAGCAGAATCAGCATCATGAAGATATTCAGTGTTAGTAAGTATAATTTAGTGTTGATGCTCATTAAATATATACATCTTTGTTCTCATAGGTTGATCCACAAGTAGTCAGAGAAGTCATTAAATGATTAGTTTACTTCCAGAATTAAAACTCCCTGATAATTTACTCACCCCCATGTCATCCAAGATGTTCAGGTCTTTCTTTCTTCAGTCGAAAATAAAAGTTTTTGAGAAAAACATTCCAGGATTTTTCGTCGTATAATGGACTTCAGTGGTGGCCAGCGGGTTGAAGGTCCAAATTGCAGTTTCAGTGCAGCTTCAATTGATCCCAGCTGAGGAATAAGGGTCTTATCTAGAGAAACGATCAGTCATTTCCTTAAAAAAATAAATATTTTTTTTTTATAGAGTTTAACCACACTAGCTTTTTAACCACAAATGCTTATCTTGCACTAGCTCTGCGATGCACATGCGCGTCTTCATGCATTGTGTAATCACGTTAGAAAGTTCACACGTGGTTAGTTATTTGTTTGTATATTTCAGTTAAAAAAGGTAGGGTTGTCACAACACACACTCTGGAGAAGAGAACGAGGAGGCGAGGAACTTCTTTCAAACTTAGGCTTTTAATGAACAAACTCAGGAATCACTGGAGACATAGAATGCACACTGAATGACAATACCACATGAAGACGATCAGACCAGACACAGGGAAACGCAGGGCTATTAAAGGGCAGACTAAACTAGATAATTAACAACACAAGGCTGGGGACTAATTAACTAATGAAGACAGGAACAGGAAGAACACCAAATATGGGCATGGAAACACAGGGAGCACGTGGAAACACAAGACACAGGGAAACAAAGTCTGACAAGGGTAGGGTGAAAAAATCACATACCTTTTATTTCTGAAAGTTGTTTGAACGTTCGCTTTGTAAACAATGGGTTCACCTACGTCACGTGTGCGTGATAATGTAATGCGTGAAGTCTAGCTAGTGCAAGATAAGACCCTTGTTCCTCGACTGGATCGTGTAGATTCCTTTGAAGCTGCAATTTGGACCTTCAACCCATTAGCTATCATTGAAGTCCACTATATTGAGAAGAATCCTGTAATGTTTTTCTCAAAAACATTAATTTATTTTCGTCTGAAGAAGGAAAGACATGAACATCTTGAAAGACATGGGGGTGAGTAAATGATCAGGAAATTTTTATTCTGGAAGTGATCTAATTCTTTAAGTATAACTTCATCCATGAGACTTATGTATGTTTTTCTGATGAGTGAATGTGTAAATCAGTGTTTTTCTGCTGTTCGTTTGCATGTATTAGGTTATGAATCCAGATATATTTTTATTCCCACGGTATATATGATCTGTAGGAACAGGACTTTCCTGTTGTATAATTTTGTTTAGTGTGTAATGAACTGTTCATTTGTTCTTCAGGTTCATCTGTTGTTGGTACAGATGAAGTGTCAGCAAATGTGACAGAGGGAGATTCAATCATTCTACATACTAATGTTAAAACAAACCTACAAGAAAAGTTTAAATGGTATTTTAATGACATCCGTATAGCTCAAATCAATGGAGATCTCAGTAAGATCTGTACAGATGTTCAATGCAGTGAACGTACTGAGAGATTTACAGACAGACTGAAGGTGGATCATCAGACTGGATCTCTGACCATCACAAACACCAGACCCACAGACTCTGGACTTTATGAACTAGAGATCATCAGCGAAAGAATCGGCATCATGAAGCACTTCAGTGTTGTTGTAGATGGTCAGTCATTATGTTTAATAGCAATTATTGTACATTTATACCATTGTTAAGCAACATATGTAAGAGCTGGTGTCAGACACTGATGCTGATAAATTTGTAATTTTTGATAACTGAAAATATTTAGACCATTTTCAAAATATCAAGAAATAATGTTTTTTTCAGGCTGAAAGTTGAGATGGGGCAAAAGGAATCCCTTTCATATCCACAAATCTTGATGTTGTATAGTTAGGTATTTTCTATTTTTATTTTTATTTTTTTTTTTGTCTCAGAATGTTCCTTCAATCAGCTGTGGTTTTGTGTTTCAGGTGTTTCTGCTACTGACCGAGATAAAATGAGAATAAAGTCAGTGAAGGAGAGAGAATCTGTCACTTTAGAATCTGGTGAAATAAAAAAACCTAATCATTCAATGGCGTGGTATTTTAATGACATTCGCATCGCTGAAATCATTGAAGATCCAAGTGAAATCTGTACAGATGATCAGTGTAAAGAGAGATTCAGAGACAGACTGAAGCTGGATCATCAGACTGGATCTCTGACCATCATAAACACCAGAATAACAGACTCTGGAGATTATAAACTACAGATCAACAGGATCAGATTCAGCATCATTAAGAGCTTCACTGTTACAGTCACTGGTGAGTAGCACTTAGTTAAGTCCATTTTTCTATGAACAGTTTTTAATGAAAGTTTGAGTTTATCATCCACTAATTTTAATGTGTAATAATCAGTTGTAATGTGTTGGTGTTTCATGTTAGTTTGTAGTGTTGTGATGCTGTTTTAAGTCGTGACGTATAAAGTCAAAAGTCGTGACGTATTGTCAAGTATGGTGACCCATACTCGAAATTGGTGCTCTGCGTTTAACCCATCCAAGTGCACACACACAGCAGTGAGTAGTGAACAAATGCACACACACACACACACCGTGAACACACACCCGGAGCAGTGGGCAGCCATGCTGCGGCGCCCGGGGAGCAGTTGGGGGTTCGGTGCCTTGCTCAAGGGCACCTCAGTCGTGGTATTGAGGGTGGAGAGAGCGCTGGACATTCACTCCCCCCACCTACAATCCCTGCCGGCCGGGGACTCGAACCCGCAACCTTTCGATTACGAGTCCGACTCTCTAACCATTAGGCCACGACTTCCCAGTTTTAGCTGCTGTTCTTCAAAAACAGCAGATGGCGTCATTTATCAGTTAAAACACTATCATACAGCTGATGACCAAAGTAGCAAAGTGTAAATATCAGACAAAGATATTGTTTATTATCAGTCACTCTCTAAATAATAATGGCTGTTTGTTTTCAGCTGTTCTAGCAGGAATATATGCTGTTGTTACTGTTGCTCTTGTTCTGCTGCTCGTTGCTGCTGCAGCTGCGATTTACTATCGCTGGTGCCATGCTAGAATGAGAGGTTAGTATTACATACAGCTGATGTAACGAGAGAAATATGATATTTATTGCATTAAAACAATATTTAAAAAATAGATTTTTCTATTTAATCAAAGTACTGTATGTTTAATTGAGTTTATTATTATTCAAACAGACCATGTGATGCAGGGCTTTGATCAGGTAAGATACTATGAGCACTGAATCTTTCAGCTGATTTTTGTGTGTGTGGTTTTACTAAATACATTTTATGTAATTATAAATAATTTGTAGTACCCTCATTTTATTATCATCATAATTACACTTATGTATTATTATCTGTTACGACACTGGTCTAGGATCATGATGTAACATAAATATTTCTTACAATAAATGACAAATAATATGAAATCAAAAAGTGCAACTTCATCAAGAGAGCAAGTAAGAGTACCAATACTGACTTATTAATACTCGCCAATATGATATTTCAAGCATTTTAGAAGTGCAGGCTGTTTAGGAAGATGAATGTCTCTGCAAAATAAGAAATGTTTTGTTTAAAATCACTTAATACGGTTTAATTATTATTTTATTTACTTTTTAAGAGGCGGCTCCTTTAGACTTGTAAGGAAACGTCACTGTTATGATTAGCCTTGTCACTTTTCCACAAAGTGTTCTCCTTGCTTAACCGTTCTATTGGTGGTGTCATTTTAATTATTGAGACGGTCAAATACAACATTTTGATGCCAAAAGTTGCAGTTGTGGAAAGCGAGTTATTTGAGCTGCTTGTTTTCAACAAAAGCTGTTTCTGTATGGGATGATTTTAGAGTCAAAATGATTTATGGATGCACGCACAATTATCCATGTGCTACATAAATTTTATGCATGTATCTTACTAACCACAAACAAATGCCTTTGAATTTGAGTCTGGGGAATTCGGGATTAAATGATTGTGCAGCGATTTGTACAAATACAGACATGTTTGCGAATAAAAATTGTCTGTTCTGCATTAATATATCATAAATTGCTCATGCAAAAAGGAATCTGTGCATTTGTGGATCAGGTGACACGCGTTCATTTATTGACGTCTTGTTCGAGTCGATCTTGGTCGGTTCATTTGGATTTTGAGACTTCATTTTCGCAGTTTACAGCATTTCACGATACACACACAACTACCTACGAACAAGGCCCAGTGCAATTCGTTAACGTGTACACGATTTGAAAAATTTGCAAATGTGTGTTACTACACTGAAACAAATGCTTTTCAACTGGTGTCTGCAGAATTAAGAATTGCATTAATGTGCACCGTTTAAAGTAATTTTGTGAGTATAAATGTTCTACTTTCTATTAAAGTGTCATAATTTGCACGCGGCAAAAGGAATCCGTGCATGTGTGGATCACATGGCACGCATGCATTTATTGATTTCTTGTTCGAGTCGATCCTGTTCGGTTCATTTGGATTCTGAGACTTTCTTTCCGCGGTTTTTAAGCATAGACGATCCACACGCAACTGCTTTCACTGAAAGGCAAGGCAGGCAGCTACCACTAGATGGCAGTCGCAGTACAGAGCTGTGGCAGTCTTCAACTTTAGTTGGGGGAAAAAAAAACAATTAATTTTTAAGTTGTATCAGGAGTATTTTTTTATTTGGCTCGTTATGTATTACTATATGAATTATTTTTGGTCTTTTTCGGTTACTTTATTTGCATGGTAAATATTATAGAGTAGTCATGTCACGTGACTCGACTCGCCCCCTAAGTACAAGATGGTGCCGTATTTTATTAACACTCGTTGTTGTTGTTTTTTTTTTTGTCATTGATTGCAGCAGTACTATCATTTAGGGAATGCAGCCTAATTTAAATTGATGAAGAATTTTATACAGCGAATCTTTAACATATCCCATGAAAGAAAATAGGCTTAGTAGGATCAGGAGGAAAACTACAGTGGTGGCCAAAATGATTGGAACACTATAGTGTTTTCAGCAGCAAAAAATTTTTTTTGAAGTCCGTTATTTCTATCTTATGCTGTAGTGTGTCTGTAGAAAATATCAGTTTACATTTCCAAACATTAATTTAGCCATTAACTGTAATAATCCAGTGAGATTTTTGAGATCTGATCATCATCCAGTCTGTCTGGAATGACATGAAGAAACAGAACAAACTGAGACAGACTAAATCCAGAAGAACTGTGTCTCCAAGACGCTTCAAGAAAGCTGCCTGCAAAGTACTGTTAAATTTTTAGACACTTGTGTAAAAATGCTGTAAAATGAGGATGCTGTCAAAAATAATGTCATAAATAGTTTTTCTTGATGAATTAACTTCTATTAACTAAATGAAATCAACATTTGTTGTGAGCATCCTTTGTGTTTAAAGCAGCATTTGCCCTCGGTGCACCTGAGCAGAGTTTCTCAGGAGCTTTGTAGGAGGTCTCTTGAAGCAGAGACACAGTTCTTCTGGATTGAGTCTGTCTCAGTTTGTTCTGTTTCTTCATGTCATTCCAGACAGACTGATGATGATCAGATCAGATCTCTGTGTGGAGCACAAAAATGTCACTGGATTATTATAATTAATGGAAAAATGAAAGTTTGGAAATGTAAACTGATATTTCCTATTGACAAAAGATAGACGTAACTGACGTCAAACCATTTTTCGCTGCTGAAAATGTGTGTTCTAATCATTTTGGCCACCACTGTATAGCAGTTTTACACCTTAACATGGTTTTAAACTTGGCTTAGGGTAAAAGTTTACTAAAATGCTTTGTCATATTTCTGTGTTAAATTGTTAAGTACATGTATAATTCATATACATTTTGTTTTTTATAGAACAGTGTAGAGAGTATGGCTCAGGCTCTTGTAAGTGCCATATCTAGGGAGTTGTCAGCAGGACACAACACCCCTGTGTCAACACCTGTCAGGACTCCACGTGCCATTACTCCCTCTAGCAACAGCACAGTCCAGCCTTTGAACACCATCACTGAAACTTCTGCCAGAGTCAACCAGGCGTTAAAGAGGTAGAATTATAACAATTATATAAAGTATTGTTCATGTTTTGTACAATTTTGACAGTATAACCTTAGAATTATAATATAATACCACTCATTCTCTGTACTCAATGCCACTTGTGAATGCCACTTCATACTTCTGAATGCTGTTATTTACTTGCATTTTCTTAGACAGTTTACAAACATGTTTTGTTCAAAAACTGAGGCGAAGAGAGGAAAAGGGCTGTTTACTCGGGCAGCACCGCCTATCAAATTTACAGACCTCACAGTTTGTGTTCTTCCTTCACCCACAACCCTAACCCCGAAGCCTACTGTAGAGCTGGAACTGGCTCAAGCGGGATTAGGGAAAAAAGTGGTGACCATAGCAGAGGACTGCAAACATGATGATGTAAGTGCTTATATGACTGATGATTTGGTATATTTGTATGTTTTTGTGCATTCAAAAAGCTATATGCAATGTTGCAATTCTTTTTATTACCTGGTGTACATTTGAAATCTTGTTTGACTTTTCATGTATTACCCATTTATAGATGGTAACACTTATGGAGGAAGAGTTCCCCAAACTTCGTCCTCTTCAAGGACGTTGGATGTTATATAAAGCAACTGGTAAATATGGGGATTTTGAGTTTGATTGAAGAGCTCAGTTCACTACAGTTAAGATTATCTTCCAATTAGGATCCATGCATTACCTACATAAACATTCTTTTGCAGGAGGAAGTGGCCAGAGAAGAATGACCCTAATCTCTATGGACACAGAGGGTTACTCTGGTCGGCAAATCCGGTCTGTCTCAAACTGTGGTAAAAATGTCCTTTTTTTGGTGCCCCTTCAGGAGGAGATGGACACCGAGCCTCTTCCCTATAATTCAGCTGAATTTGCAAAGATGCCAAAGGTGCCTTGTGTCACCTGTAATACTACCATGCCACTGCAAATGCTGGCATTGCATGCTGAGGAGTGCAAACAAAATTCAAATGTGAGTTGTGTATACATCTGCCTCAATTGTGAGTTTTGTATAGCCACATTGGCACAGCAGCAAAATGCAGTTATTTTCTACGTTACACACACAATTTGTTTTTTTCCACTCTTGACTGTATGTTTACATGTCATAAAGACAAATTCACAACAAGGACATTAACTGTAACTAATGTTACTAAGTTAATATAATTTTAAAATCACAGGAGAAAATTGATCTAGTCACTGTGGAGGATGACAACTTAGAGGAGCAGGTCACAAATATTGCTGCCAGAGATACTTCTGAAGACTATAAGCATAGCCTAGCGGTAATGCTTATTTCTCACATTTTACTGCATCTAAACCAAGACTTACTTTCCTGCTAACTTTTACTTTTTGTATTAATTTTCTTTGCCTTGCAGATGTGCCCTATATGCCAAAAGGAGCTGCCATTGTCAGTTTTACCTTATCATGGCAGTTTGTGTGCGGAGAGGTAGGCTATACGTTTTTAAAATTATGCAAAGACAACTTTGATATATATGCTTGGCACTAAAATTGTATTATGTGAAACATTTATGCAGTCCAGGTGTAATTCTATGTCAGGCAATACCTTACATTACAAACAATAAAAGTAAGCATGAATAGTACTAAATGATATATAGATGGACTTGGATGGTGCATAGCACAACAAGGGCCAATGTTTAACAATATTAAAATGTTTATAACTGCATCAGCGTTATTTGTAAGGTAAATATTTTATATTCTCTATTGATCTAAGATCATTCAGTAATCATGACAGAGTTTTGGAAGATGACATGGAGCAGCCAGGGCCATCATCTGCAGCTACCTCTCTTTCAAGACCAGCAACAGAAGGTGAATTATGCAATTGGGAATGTCAACAGTTACGGTTATACATTTTTAAAGCAATTAGTAACTAAATTTTATAGCATGGTATTTTATTGATGTACATGAGTGAAAATAGTTGTATGCATGTATTGGTGGAAGATAAGTGTACAGATGTTTACGGTGTATAAAATTTGTTCTGAAAAGACTTTTACAGCTCGAGGTCATCTCAGTGCTACCGCACTCATACAAGTCAAATCAAATGAAACTTGATCTTACATAAAACTTTACAATTCTTTTTTTACTGAAATCTTTTCAGGGGCACATACTTATCACATTTATCTTATGGGCTCCAACTTTATGGTTGCCAAGTCATTGTCTATTTAAAGCTGCAGTCCGAAATGTTTGGCAATCTAGCGGTTAATAAACAGAACTGCATGCATCTTGTGGAAGAATATTGTAGCCAGTGCTACTTCTCTCTGTTTATGTCTGTGACGAGTCACGCAGTGTGCTACTCCACAGTGGCATGAGTGACCCAAACCAGTCTAAAATAGTCCGAATATAAAAACTTATTATAGGTATACCATAGTGATTCAGGATAAGACAAAAACAGTTTGGAAAATATGGATTCATGATGTACTTGCTCATTTTATAATTTGTAAATTTTTAAATAAAAAAAAGTTAATTTGATAAATTGTTTTACTTTTTTGTTTTTTTTAGAATGGAAGACAGTGGAACACCCTCAGAAGGTTGTACAGCTCTTCTTTGAGCAATTGCGTGAAGAAGGTAAAAGGCAGCCATCACTTTTCCTGTCTCTGGATGCCAGAGATACTGATGAAGAACGGGACAGGTCCCTCATTTCATTTTACAAACAACAACGCGAAAAGAACCAGTGGGCTGCTCCATTTCGCTGTCACATTCAAGGTATCAATTAAAAAACAGTTTAGATCTCTAACACATATAGGATAAAAATATAAGATGAAATCTACACAGTGGACACCACTTACTTAGATTTTAGATGCCATTTGTCAAGGGTTGCTCCACAAAGGAGGAAGTGTTCAAATAATGTAGTTAACTTCAATAAAACAAAAGCAGTAATCCAACGAGAAGGTACAACATAAGACTGTGAATGACACAAATGACACCAAACCATGAGTTAAAGAAACTGAAGGACTTAAATACATAAGATAAACTAAAATACAGACAGGTGTGCACCAATTAATCATAAAATGAATTACTATGGCAACCAAAGAACAAGAGGGAACATTACACTAAGGAAATAAAGACAAACATACTACAAGTCCTTGAAAACAAAACACATAAACATGACGCCTATAAAAATGCCCTCTGTGGTTATTTTTTTGTTATAATTAGTATTAAAAAATAATTTACTAATTTTCTTTTTTTATGCTAAAAGATATTTGAAATGTTTGGAGGACAGTGTGACGTCAACATTTCCTAAATCAAAATGAAAATAATTCAGATTCAGAATATGGATAAAAGCATTTATTTAGCATTTATTTTTACAATAATAATTGTTAAATTACTTGAGTGAATCTATGATTTAATAAAAAAATGGAACAACAGAGAATAAAAATAAGTTGAATCATTGTTTGCTTGTTTGTTTAATTATCTGGATACTTTGTCTTTTTTAGGGGATGCTGCAATTGGCATTGGTGTCACTAGACATATCCTGTCGTCAGCCATTGCTAAGTTAAAGCATGGATTTAAACTGAACTATGGTATGGTACATTGCTAATGCAGTCATCACATAATTTAGCAAATTTACAGGACTACGCATCCAGTAATGTGAAGAAGCATATTTATTTAACTGCCATTTTAGTATTCTCATAGACAGTTGATTTTATTTTATTTTATTTTTTAATGGCCTGACCATCTAAGGGCCTGAACAAGGTCCAGTAGACAGAAAATCAAATTTTACTCTAATATGAAGCAAGAATCATCTAGCATTGCTATATCAATCAGATGCAACATTATCTAACAATCGGTAAATTTTCTGCTCAGCTGTTAAACAGGAACACTTAAAAATAAGGTTTCATTAGTTACTTTAATTGTAAATTTCAACATTATTAAATATGAAAAGTTATCATTAGTTAATGCACTATGAATGTAACAATGAACAGCTGTATTTTTATAAACTAACATTAACAAAGATGAAAAACCTAACTCTCTAAATTCAATTTTTTTTTTTTTTTTTACATTTACATTTAAAAGCCTGTTATGGATTGTAATTTTCTAATTATAATGTGTTCTTTTTATCAGGAAATGCAGCAGAAACCACTCTGTTTGAGGGGGAAATGGACCACCTTTTGCCTACTGCGTCAGCCGTGCTTGTTGAGAGTGAACTTTTTGTCATGGCTGGAAGAATGATTGGCCACTCGTTAATCAATCAAGGTCCTGCTTTATCAGGCCTAAGCCTGGCAATAGTACATTCATTGACAGGTGGCACAAAGGACACAGCCACCACAAATCTCTGTTTAGAGGACTGCCCAGACATTGAACAAAGGGAGACGATTCGTTTAGTAAGTACTGAAAATTAACTAGGTCTTTTTGTGGTTTCTGATGAAATGTGTTAAAAATAGTTGCTACTTCTGTGCACTTAATAATGCTTGAATCTTATAGCTGCTGAAAGATGAATGGACTGAGGAAGAGACCTCACAAGTGTCCAACCTGTGTTTGGACTTTTACTTTGCAGTACCAAACAAGAGGACCAACAAAATGCTGCTCTTCCAACAGCTTCTCAGTCATGCTGTAATATATTCTATGTGCCTTCTTTTATTCCTATTTTTTTGTCCTCAACAATACTACAAACTTCATCAAATGTCATCAAAGAATCTTCTACTTCATTATACAGATTAATGCTACTTATAATGTTTTCAAACAGCAGTACATTACATTTATTATCTTTATAATCCTGAATTTTTATCCATTTCCTGATTGCTGCAAATGGTTTTAATGTACAGGTCATTGGCCGAGTCGGTGCTCAACTAAAACAATTAAAAAAGGGATTGAAGGACACTGGTGTTTGGCCACTTATCAGCTTCAGACCAGATGTGTTACAGCTGCTGTTCCCGAGAGAAAGCGAAGTTGAAATCACACCTGAGGTAAATTGTCTATGTGTGTGTATGTATATGGGCCATTCTACAGATTTACACATTTCTAGTTGTACCTTAAATGTACCTTGAAACTAATTGTGCAGTTAATTCTCATATTGCATTTTCAGAAAGGTTCGGAATATTTCTTTTTTTCCCCAAATTTGTCACTACCAAAAGAGAGTAATGATAATTGAATTAGAAGGGTTATATTGACCTATTAAGGTTTTGCTTGCATCTAAATTGTAAATTATATTTTTTTTGCTTTAACTTTTTTTTTTTAGGTAAATCAATAATTACATTTTTAACAACATTTCAAGTATAATTTAAGAGATTTGTTGTATTTTGAATCCAATTTTTCTTTGTAAAAGTCTAAAAGTTGATCACACTGATTTCAAATTTAAGGAATAATATACATTGAACCAAAAACTATCATAACATCTTCAGTATACTTTATTTTTGACAAAACATCCCATGTTTCGTTAGTGACTGCACATTTTTGGTAGTGACAGGAATGCTTTGGTAGCGATCACATTACAGAATTTTAACTTGCATACTAAAACATACTAAAATACAAAAAAAAATTTCATAACTGTACAAAAATTGTTTATTTCTCCCAAACATGAAGATTATGTGTTCCCTTTTGTCACTACCGAAACAATGATTGCATGTTTTGGCCGTGACAGTTTGGGTAGTGACATGAAAAATGCGGGACATGTTTTTTTTTTACATAAAGTTTCCTAATTTACAAAGAAAATCTAAAATATTTTTTTGGACTCAAGAATCAAAAAGATACTTTTAAAAACAACAATGGAAAAAACTATTTCGATTATCATTTTCATAAGTTGAAGTTTAGGGTTCGGGATAGCCACCTCCCAATTGAAAGTACCCAATAAATGATGATTTTATATATATATTAAGTGTACAAATATTTTAAATGTTATTGTCAGTTTCAATAGATAATAGAAGGATCTTGATTTAAATACTTAAATGCTTTTTAAATGTGTTTTTTGATTGTGGGACAGCAGTTTGCGCACATTCTGTAGAATGGCCCGTGTTTGTGTGTGCGTGTAATTTCTTTGGTGTTTTTTTTGGATTACAGATGATCCTGCAAGCCATCCAGTGGCCCCAACCACAGCATAGAGAAGACAGTGATGCTGACGACATACAGCCTGAGAAACTTAATCTCGTTACAACCCTTTTCAGAACATTTGTCGAAAATTGTAATCCTTTTTGTATTACTAGATCAGTGGTCTCCAACCCTGCTCCTGGAGAGCTACCATCCTGCAGATTTCAGCTCCAACCCCTATCAAACACACCTGAACCAGCTAATCAAGGTGTTCAGGGCTACTTGATAATTACAGACAGGTGTGTTGCAGCAGGGTTGAAACTGAAGTCTGCAGGATGGTAGCTCCCCAGGAGCAGGGTTGGAGATCCCTGTACTAGATGGTACTACTTAAAGATTTTTAAGTGTTTTTTTTTTTTTTTTTTTTTTCTGTTAAATGTGAACATTATACAATAACTTGCACTATATATATATATATATATAATTTTTTTTTTTTTTTTTTTTTCTTAGCATCACCCAGCAACCTCAGGAAACTTCTGAAATTCTGGGTTGGATGGGAAGTTGCGCCATGCATCCTCAAGCTGGAAGTTGTTCAGTCCAGTGGCCCAAACCAATTACCAAAGGCATACACTTGTCAAGAGCGCATCCGCCTGCCAGATCACTATACCTCCCTCTCAGCTCTCACAGCTGACATGATGGTATGTCTGCAGTCTGTGGAGAGTGGTTTTGGCCTTGTGTAGATGTTCATGAATTTCTTAAAACATGTTAGAATGAGAATTTTGCTTGTTACTGTTGCTCATCTATTAAATATGTTGGTGTTATAATGGTTATTGCACTTTCACACCGAAATGTCTAATTTGAGCTGTTAACCCACTTTTTGGTTTTACATTTTGTAGTTCAACTTAATTCTACTTGGGCATTGCATGACACTTGGCTGGCCTTGAGCAGTAAAGGTTTGAAATAAGGAATTAATGTTCACTGTGATTGTGGTCAATAAAAATCTTATGCAATAACTGTTATTTATCTTTATTAAATGACATGCACTGTTCTAAAAAAAAAAGTATAATGATTAGAAAAGCAGCAAAAATTCACGCAACAAGATATCTAATTTTCAGCAAGCAAATTTTCTACATATTGAACTGTACTCAAATAAATGTCCATGGCATTGGACTCAGAGGGTTGTAGAGGATCAATATGTTTTCTCAGTTGCTCCACTTGTTCAGGAGTTAGAGGGCTGTCAAACTGTGGAACATTCACCACAGCTTGTTGATCCAGAATATACCCACTGTCCTCCCAGTCAATGTAAGGAATGGTCATCTCCTGAAATAAAACAACAGGGAAGGATTCACTGTTATTAAAAATTATATTAATAATGGTTCATTTATTTCAATCATTGTGATTTGTAACATTTGGATTAAAATTATTTTCTTTGTGTAACTGCTTCAGTACCTCTGGTTTGGCAATGGGATGTTCCATCTGACCAGCCTCCCACAGTTGGTTTGGTGAGAGGTTTTGCTCTGTTCTCAGTGGGTGGTTGTCCCAACCCTCATGGAACACATTGAGGTTGGCTTGCAGTCGGGGCAAAAGGACATAATGGCAGCAAAATAGATGAAGACTGCTGCTCAAATCTAGCATGTCCTGTTCCTCTAGTGTGTGCAAGATTTGGTAAAACACACTGGTGACTCCCATCCAGAGATCACGCCATAGCCTCTCCACTCTTAATTAAAAAAAAAAAAAAGGACAAATTACAAAAATTATTACATGATTACATTACAAGTCTTTCAAGTAGCAATTAAAGGTCTATTAGACATATAAAGGACCTTAGATGAATCTATCTTGCCTCTGGTTGTGCACACTTTTGCCTGCTATAAAGCAGTTGCTGTCTGGCCCACGTACAGAAAACATCAGAAGAGCCACGCCAACATTCTCTCCTCCCTGATCAGCTCGCACTCTAAACAGTAATATATTATATAAAATCAATAATTTTTTTTTTTTTTTTAAATCTCATCAAATTAATATTTATAAAATGTAATTAACATTGTCAAACTTATTAATGTATTAAACTTACAATGTTTTTAACTTACTAGTAATTGGGGGGTAGTATTTTATTGTAAAATAAAAAATTATTCTGAAAAATTATAGTTTTACTTCAGTGGGTATCCAAATTCCTCAATAGCCTGACTGAAGAAAAGTAGGGTTGTGTCAGATCGGTTGTTGTCTGCAGCTCTCAGGTACATTATCTATAGAAAAGACAGAAACACTTTAAGCACCTATATCCAGTATACTGTACTTTTAGATAGAAATTGTGGTTGAAATAGCTTTGGCTGTGTATGCTTTCTCACTTTGCGTGAAAAACCATAAATCCCGGCAAAGATCACTATATTGTACCTGTAGAAAAAACAATGGTTTTGAATTGTAAACTCTTGAATAATGTTATATCATTAAAACAGACATTCTATAAGTCTATTGAGCATACTACATATTGTTATGAGAATACTCAGGTTACCTGA
Organism: Barbus barbus; assembly: GCF_936440315.1. Lineage (NCBI taxonomy): Eukaryota > Metazoa > Chordata > Actinopteri > Cypriniformes > Cyprinidae > Barbus > Barbus barbus. Next base: position 8,060,184 of record NC_136737.1, on the reverse strand, counting down.
TAAGCTTATGATTTGTGTCTATATGTACTAAGTACTTTGGGCATGGCACTGAGTATGTTCATCTGATGACACATCCCATCCGAGTCATTCTTGTGAGAATCCCAAGACTATCCACCCGGTGCATTGCTGCTTTTACTCTGTTCCACTGCAGTCGATGTCCTTGCGCCTCCAGTGTGGCTTTAATCAATCTGTAGCCTGCATGTGGCATTCTTTCTTTGATTTGGGAAACAATTCCATCAAGTTCTGCATCAGTGCAGGTACTATACAGTCCCCTAACTGATAGATTGTTTTCAGCCATTCTCCTAAAGAGTGTAGCCCAGGAAACACCCAGCAAATGTGAAATAGTTGTAACAGGGAGTCCAGTCTCCAGAAGATAGGCAACGTGATCAGTAGGCACTACAATCCTTGGAGGCCCACTTGCACTTTGTCTTTCCACCTGAACAACTGAATGTGAAATTTGTGAGTGTCTGTGATTCTGGGCTGCATTATGTAGTTCAGTTAATCTTTCTGTCACATCCTGAGATACATGAACATGCTGTACTACAGCATCTAGAAATACTACTTCCTGCCTACATACAAATTCCAAATAGTTGATGTCAAGTTGAGGTTGCTGAAGAGCATGTGTAACCCGTGCAAGTAATCTCTCCAGAATGTGGTCATGTAGTAATTCCTAAAATGAATAAATAAAGAGAAATTGATTTAAAAAAAAAAAAAAAAAAAGACATTTGTACTGACCAACAATTAGACCATGGGTTACATAAATGTTACACGAAGGAGTAAACATTAATTTCATTACGATCATCAGTCAAGTCATGTTCTAGTTAAGGTTGAAGATTTATTATCCAGTTATGTAGTTTATAGTTATGTTCTTTGTTTTACTTACCCAACCAGCTTGTTGGTTTAAAATGGTATCCATTTTCATAGATTACAGGTTCTTCGGGAGAATGCGAACAATGTCTAGTATCACCTCAAACCAGGCAAGGAGGCAGACATATGCCAGCTCTGTACTGCGACTGCCATCTAGTGGTAGCTGCCTGCCTTGCCTTTCAGTGAAAGCAGTTGCGTGTGGATCGTCTATGCTAAAAACCGCGGAAAGAAAGTCTCAGAATCCAAATGAACCGAACAGGATCGACTCGAACAAGAAATCAATAAATGCACGCGTGCCATGAGAACATTTATACTCACGAAATGACTTTAAACGGTGCACATTAATGCAATTCCTAATTCTGCAGACACCAGTTGAAAAGCATTTGTTTCAGTGTAGTAACGCACATTTGCAAATTTTTCAAATCGTGTACACGTTAACGAATTGCACTGGGCCTTGTTCGTAGGTAGTTGGGTGTGTGTGTGTATCGTGAAATGCTGTAAACTGCGAAAATGAAGTCTCAAAATCCAAATGAACCGACCAAGATCGAATCGAACAAGACGTCAATAAATGAACGCGTGTCACCTGATCCACAAATGCACAGATTCCTTTTTGCATGAGCAATTTATAGAGATCGACCGATATATCGATTTACCGATATTTTTCCCGATATTTAAGCATTTTTCCATAATCGAATATCGGTTTTGTAATATCGGATTCCCCGATAAACACCGCCATCTTGTGGACGTTTTCAGAATTGCGCGCAGGATCGCAATTGCAGCGCATCTGAGGGGAGACGAGACAGCAACGGCGTGCAGGTACTTGATTTGCTGTAGTTAGTAAACTATTTAATATTACAGGCATTAATGCACAAATTAGATGTATTACATAAATGCCTGATATATAGTTTAAATGCAACTTGGCTCTAAGAAATATGATAAATAAGATACTCTGTCAAGCCCTGTCCCTATACAGATAGGCTATAACTTTGCCTGAAATAACACAGCCATGAATTAGCACATGGTGGAAATAAAAGCGCTGAATTTAATTCTCTCTGTGGTCTATTAGTCTCGTGAAGTCGGAGTCACGTAGATAATCCGTCAAGTCCTCTCTCAATAAAGACGTAACTTTGCATGAATTAAATAATACAGCCATGAATGATTGCATGTTGGAAAGAAAAGCATTGAATTTAATTCTCTCTCTGTTGTCTATATGCTCATCATTAGTCTCGTGAAGCCGCTTTCATATTGCAGTTCACTCAGCGGTTGATGCTCAAGAAATGCTCCAGCTCGGACACCGCATGCAACTTTTAACAAGATTCACTTTTTTGAAGCACCCTAAATTGTATTAACACTTACTATATAACCATTATTTCGTTTATAAACATCTAAATTAATACAACTCTATGGAAATTAATTATTTATTATCTCCGCGATCGATCGCAGTTTGAGTAGCCTATAGTTCTGTGTAAAGGCATAGATAAACCGCGCTGTCAGCAGCATAATTTAGAGCATGCCAGTTGAGAAATGCAATAAAATACAATGCTTGTTATATTCCAATATTCCAGAGAATATTATTCCGTGAATTAACATTATCCAGTGAATTATTCTTCACTCTTTATCCTATTAAACAGTTTATAAACCTACTAAAACTGTAGTTAAAAATGAAGTTGATATGACTCCTTTCCTTTATTTTCTCCATTTGAAAACATTAGACTTTCTATGTTCATTTTGCTTACTGCTAATATTAGTGTTGCTGTTAAAGCTTTTTATAAATTGTTTTTTTATTGTTGTAATACGAAGTTTTAATTTAACATGACAGGGCTCTAGACTGCGACCAAAATGGTAATTTTTTGCGAGTTAAAATTTGACGTGGTCGCATTTGTACGAGTGCATGGTCTGCGCTGCTCCAAAGCGTCTGCTTCATACGCGCGCTGCCAGCCGCAGCACATTAAAGCAGGAGTCAGATTTCACTGATCACGTGAAGAGAGGTGCTTTCAGCACGAGCGCTTAGTGGGTAGAGCCTGGTTTATACTCGCCACGTCAGCACGAGCGCGAAGGTGCGCGTCGCGGACGGAGCGCAACGGAGGATTTTGTTTTCAAACTAATGTAAAAGACGCTTCTTAAACCAGAGAAGGTGAACGTGGTGGTATTCTTGTAGAAAAAACATGCAAGTCCTGTCAGCTACAGCCAGTTTAGTTTTACTTTTCTTTTTGTTTTCATTTTGAGAAGCTTGTTATCTTTGCGGTTTACCTCACATTATGCTATGGAGGCTTTCCTTAATTAAAAAAAATATATATATTAATATTTATTTGATTCCTCAGAGTTTGCTAAACATTCTGTAATATACTAGGTATATAGTACAGCATGTGGTGTGTCCTTGCGCTTTTTAATTAAGAATAACAATGAATCCATCTTTTGTTTTAGTCTTAAAAAGTTAAAGGTGTATAGATATAAGCAAAACAGACAATGATCTTTTCTTGTAAAATGTGACACCAAGATTGCAAATTTGAAAGTAAAAAGCGCACGAAAAAAGGAATTCCTGTTCACAAAATTTAAATCACAAATAATACAGATGAAAAAGAACGAGTTGAATGTTGAAAACTTTCGTTACCATATAACTATAAACTATGATAAAAGTTCATCAGCATGCATTGATTAATCAAATGTTGTAGCAAAAACAAATTGCAACCAAATTATGTGCTCGTGCGCAAAAGTGAGATCAGTGGGAACAATGAGTCTAGAGCCCTGCATGAGAGACTGCTAATTCTCAAAACATTTTTTGTTAAGATGACTGAAAGGAGGAAAAACCAAAGTGAAGTATGGACTTCACGCAGTAATTTATTTACTCCATAACAGTAAATAAATATCGGTTCTGCATATCGGTTATCGGGCACATAGACATGCAAATAATTGGTATCGGTATCGGGTATAAAAAATCAATATCGATCGATCACTAGCAATTTATGATATATTAATGCAGAACAGACAATTTTTATTCGCAAACACGTCTGTATTTGTACAAATCGCTGCACAATCATTTAATCCCGAATTCCCCAGACTCAAATTGAAAGGCATTTGTTTGTTGTTAGTAAGATACATGCATAAAATTTATGTAGCACATGGATAATTGTGCGTGCATCTATAAATCATTTTGACTCTAAAATCATCCCATAGGCGTCTATCTTTAACGGGCTGATTTCAGTCCGCCCCTTTTGCTGTTTGATCCAATCACAAGTGTTTCTGTAGGGCGGAGCCCCGCCTCGCATGGCGTCATCCCATGCATACATTATCTGTTCAGTTATTTTGTCACATGAAGAACATCCTTACAGATTTCTATTCATGTTGTAATCAAGTATTATGATGCTAACAGTCAACTTTCATCCATACCAAATTATTGCTGACGCAACTAGCTTTCATTCAAAATCAAACAACAGGTATTTGGCATACACAAAGTACATACCTTAATTTTATATACTACATGGGTTAATGCATCGATTAACATGCTACCCTCTAAATAATCACACCAAGCATATGAAAGACATAAAATAAACACACAACCTCAATATATATATTTGTTGCTTTTGGCAGCAGTAACAATTATTATTTGTCTTTCGGAACACTCATAAAAGGTCTGATTTTCTTTGTTCTGCCAATAAGAAGAAAAGGCGCGTTTCTCTGCTGGGGAGAAACGGGAGGTCATGGGAATGTCACTCCGGTGTGTATCTGTGAGACTTCAATGCCCAGTCTCATCATAAAAACTTCTCTCCTGGTCGATACAATCATTGAATTACATGTTAAGCAGGAGGTCGTGTCCAGATCCAGAGGTCTTTGTCCTGTTTCTGGTTGAATTATGTTTAAGTGATAAGAAAGCCACAGTAAAGTCCTGTTCTGGAATACGTCCAGATGTTCCCTCAAATTTATCCTGGTTTTTAGAGGTCTCCTGCGATAAGGAGATTTAGGGCAGGAAATCGGCCAGCCAGTCAAATGCAGATGTTGGGAGGGGAAGTCTTAACTCCTGCTAAGGAATGTGCTGTCTTGAAATTATTTTGTGCGTGTCCTGCCCTACAAGGCATTACAATGTAAAGATGTTGAGAGATTCAGAGACAGACTGGAGCTGGATCATCAGACTGGATCTCTGACCATCATGAACACCAGAACCACAGACTCTGGACTTTATCAAATACAGATCAACAGCAGCAGATTCAGCATCATTAGGAGCTTCAGTATTACAGTCACTTGTGAGTATCCTTTAATTTAATTCCCCTGAGAAATTTTAAAATAGTTCAACGTTTCAACCCAATCATTTGGTACAATTAGCATCACTCTACATTGAAAATGTATGTAATTATTAAAGTTTTTGCTCAAAATCCCCTTTAAATCATCATTGAGTGCTTGTAATAACTTCCGATTGTGATCTAAAATGGATTTTGATTCTATAATAGGCAGACATGCACTCTTTGCACGTTTTATAATGGACTGATGTCATGTGTCAAACATCCTTTATTGTTCAAATAAATACCACAAACTGCATAAAAACATATACAGAAAACCTATCTTCACAATTATAGGTCTATTTGCTTTCATATTTCATGTGTAGAAAAATATTTCTCTCTTTTTTTGTATACGGAAGGGCAAGAGATTCATATCATGATTGATAGGTCTAGATGAACAAGCTTTGACTCAAACACTCGCGCTTGTGGAAGAAAATAGACGGTGCTTGTAAGATCACATGATTCAGTGGAGAATTAATATGTTATTCTGTATAAAGAACATGTGAGAATAGTCTGTTCCTAAATACCAACAATAACAAGAACTTGGCATTCACTCTACTCTCTTGCGGAAAAAGTCCTCTACTTTGGTGTTTTTACGCTCGTGCTCAATACAGTCTTCTGAGCTTTTAGCGCCACTGCATCGACCTTTTGGTTAACAGCAGTTGCTCTGGTCATGTGATCTAATGCTCAAATCTTATTGGACGGCCCGTGTTTTTGCTTTGCGAAACTGAAAAGATTCGTCGGACTGTGCGAAAAAAGCACCGCCTCAACTGCACAAAACGCTTCCACTACGAGAGAAAGCGGCAGCCTATACCAGATTCAAGTTTGTCTTCAGCTGCTGTAGCAGGAATATATGCTGCTGCTGCTGTTGTTGTCCTGCTGCTGGTGGCTATATCTTTGATTTATTACAAGCATCAAGTAAGGAGGAAAGGTGAGTATTAAATTTAGTCATTGGAATTCAGATTGTTTCCTGCTTAATTTTTTTTTTTCAGACAGTTAGTTTCAATAACACAGTTCAAAAACTGTTCCGGTCATGATCCAATACTTGTATTTTCGTAGTGTTAAGGCCTTTCCACACTGAGCGCGAAAAAGCGAAACAAATTTCGGACGCAATGACACGCTGGAATAAAACAACAGCTTCCTATGCTTCCACACAGACCGCAAACATTCGCACACCGGAAAAGCAAATGTTTTTTTTTCGTCCAGTCTGACGAATCTTTTCAGTCTCGCAACGCGAAAATACGGGCCGTCCAATAAGATTTCAGCTATGATCACGTGACCGGAGCAGCTGCTGTTGCACAAAAGGGTGAGAATGGTGACACATGCTCTTTAAAACATTTTCCTTCCTCCTCCTCCCCCTCCTTCATCATCTCTAACAGCTGACGACTTTGCCACCTTCTTCATTAATAAAATTACAAACCTCACTGCACAATTTTCTACACCACAATCTATCAAACACATCTTACCAGCAAACATACACTCGTTCACATCCTTCTCTCCACTTTCTGAGGCAGAAGTCTCTAAACTCATCCTTTCCAGTCATCCTACTACCTGTCCGCTTGATCCTATTCCATCTCATCTCCTTCAAGCCATTTCTCCTGCAGTTGTACCTGCACTCACTCACATCATTAACACATCCCTTTATACTGGAAGTTTTCCCTCAGCATTTAAATATAAGTATAACTCCACTTCTTAAAAAACCCACTCTTAACTCAACTCTTTTAGGGAACTATAGACCAGTTTCCCTTCTTCCTTTCATTGCAAAAACACTTGAACAAGTTGTGTTCAACCAAGTCTCTGTCTTTCTCACACAGAACAACCTCCTGGACAGTAACCAATCTGGCTTCAGAAGTGGACATTCGACCGAAACTGCCTTGCTTTCGGTTGTTGAAGCCCTAAGACTTGCAAGAGCGGCTTCCAAATCTTCATTACTTATCTTGCTAGATCTGACTGCTGCTTTTGATACAGTCAACCATCAGATCCTCTTGTCAACCCTATTGAGAAAGGGCATCTCAGAAACCGCACTCCAGTGCTTTGAGTCTTACCTCTCTGATAGGTCCTACAAAGTATCTTGGAGAGGTGAGATATCTAGCTACTGGGGTGCCTCAGGGCTCAGTTCTTGGACCACTTCACTTTTCTGTCTACATGGCATAACTAGGTTCTGTCATTCAGAAACATGGCTTTTCATATCACTGCTATGCTGATGACACTCAACTCTAGGGATGGGTATCGTTAAGGTTTTAACGGTATTACTACTCTTATCGATACTGCTTATCGATCCGGTACTTTAACGGTATTCTTATCGGTACTTTTTGTTTCACTTTGTTTCTTTGTTCATATTCTTACAGTATCTTATCTTATGTATATAAAACACTAAAAATACCTGCACACTGGTGCATTTACAAATTGATGAAGTGCAGGCATTTTTAGTGTTTTATATACATAAGATACAGTAACAGCATGAACAAAGAAACAAAGTAAAACAAACTGACAAATACAATAAAACAAACACACAAACGAAATGAAATAAACAGTGCTTCCATTTTTCCATGAAGGTCTACTAATATTAATGTTCAGGTAAGTAATAGTTACAAAAGTAATCAAATGTAAATGAGCACTGCATAGTTTTCACTGTATGTACTGATAGATTTATGTTTATTAAAGCTATAACGTTGTTCAGATTAAGAGCTGTGGGTGATTTTCTCTTTGCATTTTGTTCTTTGATTAACATTGATGGCTCAAGCTCCAGTCTAACACTTTAAGACAATATACTGACACGCATCGGATTTTCTCCCAACTGTTCTCGTCCACTTAAAACAAAAGTGAAGACTCTCATAACCGGCCATTTTGTCACATTGTGTGTGTATTTTTTGCCATATTGTTGTGTGTTATTTCGACGCACCCGAAGCTCAAAGTGTACTTTGCTTGTCCGTTTTGGAGCACGCCGCCGCGCAGGCACACGCGCGCACACACATTTCAGCCTGGGGAACAGCAGATTGTACTTTCAACGTTTTACTATCAAATATGTCCTGCAATGTAGCAACAGTAACGACGGCATTTTATAACAATCACTGATTGAGCTGATTCAGATGTTAAGTTTTGGTTCGGAGGAACGAATCCGCGCCGCTATGAAGGGAAGGGAGTTGTGCTAAAAGAAATGCGGCTATAATCCTTGGAAGCCAAAATCGAAAAAAATAAAAATACTTAGCTTAATATAACAGCCACAGGCCTAAAGTGTGAGCAGATGTTTGAATAGTTGGTTCTCTCCTCTATCATAATTAAACAGGACTTTCATGTTGCGTGTGCTGAAGCTCCTCCGCGTGAGCGCGATCTGGCTTCTGAATTGCGCATAGCAAAAATGCATCATAGACAAATGTTTGAATATTATTGCACATAAAAACAGCTGGCAACATTACACACACACACATATATATATATATATATATATATATATATATATATACACATACAGAGAGAGAGAGAGAGAGAGAGAGAGAGAGACAATAAATGTATGTGTGTTTTCTTAATTTCTCCAATACCGACAGAAGTACCGATAACGTCAGAGCTTATCGATACTCCGGTCTTTCATAATTTAGCCCCGAGACCTATTTAATACCGAGTTTCGGTACCCATCCCTACTCAACTCTACCTCTCATTCCATCCTGATGATCCGACGATAGCTGCTCGCATCTCAGCGTGTCTAACAGACATTTCTTGCTGGATGATGGACCATCACCTTCAACTGAACCTAGCTCAGACAGAACTGCTTGTAGTTTCAGCTAACCCATCGCTTCATCACAGTCTCACCTTCCAGTTAGGCTCATCTACCATTACGCCTTTAAAAACAGCCAGAAACCTTGGAGTTGAGTGATAAGCTGAATTTCTCAGACCACATTGCTAAAACTGTCCGGTCTTGCATTATACAATATTAAGAAGATCAGGCCCTTTCTCTGTAGCTTTCTGTAGCTGTCCTGTAGCTCAAATAGTAGAGCATGGCGCTAGCAATGCCAAGGTCATGGGTTTGATTCCCAGGGAAAGCAAGAGCTGATCAAATTTAAAAACTGTAACTTGAATGCAATGTAAGTCGCTTTGGATAAAAGCGTCTGCTAAATGCATAAATGTAAATTCATTACTTCAGACTTATGTGCCCTCTAGAAGCTTGCGTTCCTCAGGTGAACGACGTATTATTGTACCATCCCAAAGACACACAAAAACACTTTCACAGACTTTTTCATTAACTGTTCCCATCTGGTGGAATGACCTGCCCAAATTAATCCGAGCAGCCGAGTCCTTACCCATCTTCAAGAAACGGCTAAAAACTCATCTGTTCCATCTTTACTAGACCCTCTAACTCACTCTTTATTCAAATTTTATCTTATCCATATTTTTATCCTTTTTATTTAAAAATAAATAATAATTATCTGTACTGTGTTAGGCTAACCAAGACTTGTAATAGCACTTGCACTTTGTTGCTCTTTTGTTGGTTTTGATTGCTTCTTATGTCCTCATTTGCAAGTCGCTTTGGATAAAAGTGTCTGCTAAATGACTAAATAAAATAAAATAAATAAATAAATCACTGAAGCTGTTTGCACTGTGAAATGAATCACTTACATCGTACGCACTTCTGCACTTTGTTGTTTCTGATAAGAAATTTCACCAGAGAATTCATTCAGCGAGCTCGCGCCCTGGACAAAATACCGCGTGTCAGCAATTAAGGCCCTTTCACACGGGACGCGGCAAGCGGTGGAATCGCCGCCCTGCTTCCGCTTTCTCTTGTAGTGAAAGCGTTTTGTGCAGTTGAGGCGGTGCTGGCGTAGCGGTCTCGGGGCGGACGTTACCATAGTTACAAACAACAAATAACTTTTGTATCTCCTAAACTAAACAAATAAAACAATGCAAGTTTTATGTTGGTGTTATTTGCTATTTGTTATTTTATGGGAGCGTCTACTAGCGTTTTCATTAACAAACTCCGTACACTCACACTGGATTTAAAATATACCCAGACAGCAACATAGTTTTGGCCCAGATCCGACCCACATCTGGCCCATGTGAAATCCATGCGGGCCAGATGGGCCGACACTGCTTGCTGTCTGGGTGTGTATATATATATATATATATGTATGTGAGATTTTGATGGATCACTCCGGGACTTCCAGTAGGATTTACAGCGATCTTCATCATGTTTTCAACACTTCGACAAGAGCTCAGTGAAATGTTACAATTGGTGGTTAATAACCAGTTCTCTGATTGGTTGAAACCTACGCGGCTGCCGCTGCCGCTCACAAAAATATAAAATATTTTTTATCTTTGGCGGCGCCTGCCGCGATACGCCGTGCTCGTGGAAGCGGCAGGATTTTGGGTGCACGAGTATGAGGGGCGGACCGTGCCATGGATTACCAACCAAAGTAGGCAGTCGTGTAGTTTTTACGTGTGAGAAGGAGTACGTCGCAACACAGACGCGTGACACCAACGCCGGAGAAGGAGTGCGTCGCAACACAGACGCGTGACACCAACGCCGGAGAAGGAGTACGTCGCAACACAGACGCGTGACGCCAGAGAAGGAGTACTTTGCCACCACAATAAATTAGTATCTTACCCTCATGTGTTTTTTTCCCAAGTTTTCTTACTTTCTTTATCAATCATTAACTTTTTTATTTTACTTTCCTGTGTTCTGATGACATTGACTATATCCTTGATACTAATTGTGTATTGCATACAAACTTGTATGTCATTGATGTCATCTCTGTACTTTTTACAAACATAATAATTAAAAAAAGACTTCATTTGCATTCTCTTGGAGATTAATGACAAATTATACACCATCAAAGTCGCAATTTTATGTTATGTTCACAACTATTTACAACAACTTCAAATGTAAACACAATTAATAATTATAATCTATACACAAAATATTCTGGGATATGTCATTCTGAGTTTTTACTTTTGATAGTGGTAAGAATTTTAATTAACACAGCTGACTATACAATGTGTGAATAGCCTACATTAGCTCACGACTATATGCAATATTCTTTTCAGGAGATTAAGTCATTTTAATAGCCTATTATTTTCAAGAAATCAACAATGGCAAAATATATGACAAAAATACTATTCTAATCACAAATTTCAAAACAATGCAGGTTCATTTTCAATTGTTTTAACTAGGGCTATCAGTAATGATTATTTTGTTAATCATCTGCTGAAGATTTTATTTATATATTTTTGGTAATTAAGATAAGTGAACAATAGCTTTTAGTACCAATTAAATACATGTAATAAAGAGGCAATAATAATTGGTTGAAATAAAGTATCAAAATGTATAAACAATAAACTTACGTATTTTATGTATTATAAGAAATGCCAGCAGACGGCCTGACGATTGTTGTTAAACTTTACATCACGAGCAAACCATTGTTTATCTAATGTTTAATTGCATTTACGTAATGTTTGGCCACATATTTATGATAGAGATACTACAGCCAACAGTTTAAAGTTTTATTTTGAAACCTTAAACATTTATTTATAAATATATTGATGCATTCTCATGTGTTGCTGGCTATGTTTTTAAGTTGCTACAAATTATTTCAACAGCACAAGTTTTGTCCGCATTCCCAAATGTAAGTTATTGTAGAAAAAAAGTACCAAGCATAGAATAAAATAATACAAGGACCGTAAATGGTTTTGCCACAAACTCAACTCTGTTGAACAGAACAGTACCAGAGGGTTAAAGGGATAGGGTTGTTTATATTGTCCCAAACAAGTATTTCTTTTTCTTGCTTCTTTGGAAAATAAAAATTAAAAGGAGACTTATGGAAGACTTTTCCATGTCCCTCAAAAATATGATTATTGAGATTTCTTAAAATAAACAATGGTTCATTGCAGAGAAATTGTGAAAACTCTTGAAACCATTAATATTTACTGTACAGCTCAGCTGTACATATTTATGTTTTCTTGTGTTTTTACCATTACTATTCTGGATTCTAAGGTAACCCAGCAGGCACACAACGTCATATGACGTTAATATTAGGTTGGATTTAGGTCGCGACGTCAGGTGACCAAAATTCAATGTCAAGCCAACGTCTAATGACAACGTTGATTTGACGTCCAAGACCGACGTCAATTGACGTTGATATTTAGTTGTTTTCAGGTTGTGTTGGGAAGTAACCAAAATCCAACGTCGAGCCAACGTCTAAAGTCAACGTCATATTGACGTCAAATACTGATATACAGTCGTCGGGTATGGCAACCAAAACCCAACGTCGCCTAGACGTCATAATGGTAACGTCCACACAACGTCAGATTCTAACATCATTTGACGTTGTTTTTAGGTTGTGGCATTAACTAACCAAAATCCAACGTCGAGCCAACGTCTAAAGCCAACGTCATATTGACGTCAAATACTGATATACAGTCGTCGGGTATGGCAACCAAAACCCAACGTCGCCTAGACGTCATAATGGTAACGTCCACACAACGTCAGATTCTAACATCATTTGACGTTGTTTTTAGGTTGTGGCATTAACTAACCAAAATCCAACGTCGAGCCAACGTCTAAAGCCAACGTCATATTGACGTCAAATACTGATATACAGTCGTCGGGTATGGCAACCAAAACCCAACGTCGCCTAGACGTCATAATGGTAACGTCCAAACAACGTCAGATTCTAACATCATTTGACGTTGTTTTTAGGTTGTGGCATTAACTAACCAAAATCCAACGTCGAGCCAACGTCTAAAGCCAACGTCATATTGACGTCAAATACTGATATACAGTCGTCGGGTATGGCAACCAAAACCCAACGTGGCCTAGACGTCATAATGGTAACGTCCACACAACGTCAGATTCTAACATCATTTGACGTTGTTTTTAGGTTGTGGCATTAACTAACCAAAATCCAACGTCGAGCCAATGTCTAAAGCCAACGTCATATTGACGTCAAATACTGATATACAGTCGTCGGGTATGGCAACCAAAACCCAACGTGGCCTAGACGTCATAATGGTAACGTCCACACAACGTCAGATTCTAACATCATTTGACGTTGTTTTTAGGTTGTGGCATTAACTAACCAAAATCCAACGTCGAGCCAACGTCTAAAGCCAACGTCATATTGACGTCAAATACTGATATACAGTCGTCGGGTATGGCAACCAAAACCCAACGTCGCCTAGACGTCATAATGGTAACGTCCACACAACGTCAGATTCTAACATCATTTGACGTTGTTTTTAGGTTGTGGCATTAACTAACCAAAATCCAACGTCGAGCCAACGTCTAAAGCCAACGTCATATTGACGTCAAATACTGATATACAGTCGTCGGGTATGGCAACCAAAACCCAACGTCGCCTAGACGTCATAATGGTAACGTCCACACAACGTCAGATTCTAACATCATTTGACGTTGTTTTTAGGTTGTGGCATTAACTAACCAAAATCCAACGTCGAGCCAACGTCTAAAGCCAACGTCATATTGACGTCAAATACTGATATACAGTCGTCGGGTATGGCAACCAAAACCCAACGTGGCCTAGACGTCATAATGGTAACGTCCACACAACGTCAGATTCTAACATCATTTGACGTTGTTTTTAGGTTGTGGCATTAACTAACCAAAATCCAACGTCGAGCCAATGTCTAAAGCCAACGTCATATTGACGTCAAATACTGATATACAGTCGTCGGGTATGGCAACCAAAACCCAACGTGGCCTAGACGTCGTAATGGTAATGTCCACACAACGTCAGATTCTAACATCATTTGACGTTGTTTTTAGGTTGTGGCATTAACTAACCAAATTCCAACGTCGAGCCAATGTCTTAAGCCAACATCATATTGACGTCAAATACTGATATACAGTACTCAGGTATGGCAACCAAAACCCAACGTCGACTAGACGTCATAATGGTAACGTCCACACAACGTCAAATTATAACATCGTATGACGTTGATCTATAGTTAGTATTAGGTTGTGGCATAAAATAACCAAAATCCAACGTCAAGCCAACATCTTAAGCCACGTTCATATTGACGTCAAATACTCATATACAGTCGTCAGGTATGGCAACCAAAACCCAACGTCTCCTAGACGTCATATTGGTAATGCCCACTCAGTGTCAAACTCTAACATCATTAGACGTTGGTCTTTTGTTATTTTTAGGTTGCGGTATTAACTAACTAAAATCCAAAGTCGAGTCAACGTCTCAAGTCAACGTCATATTCATGTCAGTTACTGACATTCAGTTGTTAGGTATGGCGACCAAAACCCAACGTCACGTAGATGTTATAATGGTAATGTACACACAACGTCAAATTCTTACATCATTAGACGTTGATCTTTTGTTAGGTTTAGGTTGTCGCATTAACAAACCAAAATCCAACGTCAAGCCAACGTCTTAAGCCGATGTCATATTGACGTCAAATACTGATATAGTCATGAGGTAAAAAAATAAAATAAAAATTTCACAAGAGAACTGTACATTTAATGCTGTTTTTACAGTATTTTTCTGTTATTTTAAATTATTAGCAAAATTCTTTAGAACAACTTCTATAAATTAACAAATGTTATTTTAAGTAGCTATAATGTTATTAATCACAAATTTTTTAAGACAGGAAAATGCTTGTATTATTTATACTCTATTTTTTTCTGTTGTCTTAAATTGCATATAAATTAATGTAAATTCATACAAATAATCTGTAATATGTAGCTCATTAAAGGTTTATGTCCATAGCTGTTTAGCATTTTTCTTTGTAATTTTAAAGCACATCATATCAGTTTTATATTTAGGTGTTTTTACATTTAAACTCTGCAATTCTGAACACAAATATAGCTGACTTATTTCATTACATCAAAATATGCATAGTCTGTTTTTTTAAAGCTGCACTACTCTCCAGGTTGAAACTTTCATGCCTCTGCTCACACACCAGCTGATCCAAATAGCTTTGCAATGGAAATTGTGAACAGAGAAAAGTATGCATAATCTTTAAAAGCTCAAACAAAAACAAACAAAAAAACATTGACTTCACAAACACGTCATACAGACATCGAAAAATATTGGTATGCTATCTGATCAGAGTATGCATTTGTTATTTGTGTGAGAGAAACCCTATACCTACTGAGAAATTTGAAATGAGAAAAAAACAAGAGCATAGAGAAAAGGGTCTGAGAGGACTGGAATGCATACATTCCATGCAATGTGTAGAAAACATACTTTCAAATATGGAAAATTTAGAATCCTCAATTTGTCAAATGTGCATGTCTGCGTTATGGAAACACCTTGCTGTGAGGTGACTGCATAACCACGGAGTCATTTGCTGTTGCAAGCAATACAGTGATGAAATTAATAAGAGTACATTCATTATCAAAGGCCTCAATTATTGTTGAATTAGTCGCACATCAACATTTACAGTTTACATTTTCCCATACCACGAATGCTGTAACAGCATTGCCACTGCAGTCAGTGTAATCTGTAGACAAATGTTGCAATTATGACAGTGTTTGTAGTAAGTGTTACTGTGGACAAAGGAATAAACCTAAACCAACAGGTGGTGTAACACTTACAGCAAAGGGTCAGATATAGAAAATGCCACAGTTGTAGGCACAGCTGCATTTAGGCATAAGAGTGGTTATACAGTTGAGGCAAGGGATTTGTTAAAGTTCAAAAGGGTCATCATTGGTCATGTGAATGTAACTGTAATTTACAAGTATAGCCAGACATGTAAACACCTTCTCTGTACTCCTAAACCTAACCCTATTTTAACTATAAATTCATATGGAAATTATAGGTGAATAGTGAATGGCACAGTCAGACCCTGACCTGACCCTGGTTTTGAGCATAAGTGAAAACACAATTTTACCAATTACTTACATGTAACAGCCTAAAAAATAAAAATCAATACATATTTGCTATCTTTTGTTTAAAACATTTTTTTTTCTACAGTTACAACGTTGTTTGACGTCTCTCTATGTTGCTTTGTTCGTGATTGGTTAATCTGACTGTCATCCAGGAATCTGACCAATGACAGCAGGGCACGCCTCCTCCCGCTCAGATTTGAAAGTTCACCTCAGACGTTACTGCAGATCTGTTTATCTGCAGTCCTGCTCCGTTCAGTGCTCTAGGAATGGCTTTCACATGATTGTCTCATATCTGACAGATGAGTTATTATTTTGACCGATTTTGAGTTATGCGGTGTCGATTGAGAACACAGACACAATGGCTATGGACACATAATGGAAACACAGAAGGTAAGTACCTCTTATAATTGTTTTTTTGTTACTGTTAAAGTGATATGATAATCGCGATGACATAATCTGTTGCTGTGTTTTGTTATTATGTTTTAATACTGTCCAGATAAGGCTGTGTGACGATGTCTTGGGCATGATTAAAAGTGACTCGTTGTTGTTTTTATATCGCGAAATGTAAATATATCCGCGTAGGGTTAGTACTACAAGTTCTGGAGGTTTATGTAATGGATACATACACATGAATGACAGAATAAATAGCGGGAGCTTGATCTTAATATGAGTTAAGTACTGAAGGCCGCCTTTTGCTGATCTTATTTTTAATAACAGAATGAAATAGTAAAAATAACGATATTGTTATTTTATTGTAAAATAAAATGTCTCACTCTGGAACATGAACAACTGACATGTGTTCAACAGAGAGATCATGAAACCACCTGAAGAATACTATGCAAACCATGCTTTCGGATCCAACTTACTGCTAAGTGTTTGTATAAAGCTGGTGAGTAAGTTAGCCAAACTTTTTGTAAGCCTGTCTGTCGCTGTCAGTAAGTCAACAATTACTATTGTTTTATTAAACCTGTTAAATATTTGTGTGTGTGTGTGTTTTCCCTCTCATGGTCCAGAGGTTTTTGGATTGAAAATCTTCTGCCATATGATCTTCTGTAAAAGTGAGTATTCATAATGCTTTAATGATCATGTGCCGTTATATGTGCTGAAATGTGAACATGGGCAAAGCAGGCAAACTCTGCACCAAGGCACCACTCTGATTCAAACTTAATTCTTGAGTTTAGCTCACTCAAAATCAAAACTCCCTCATCATTTTCTAACCCTCATGTCTTTTTTAATCTTCTTTTGTGTTCCACAGAAAAAAAAGTCAGTTATGCAGGTTGGAAAAGACATAAGTGAGTAAATGATGACATCATTTTCATCATATCCACCTTATTCTTCACATAAAAATGGCCCATTTATAGATTTTATGGGTCCTGCTTCCAGATATTTTAACTTTTTTAGCTGTACAGAACTGCTCGTTTAGGTGCTTGATATTGCAAATTGGTTTGTAATACAAACAGTTTTACTATTTACTGCATGTTGTTATTGTTATTTAAGGCTAATGAACTTGAAGTCTCGCCCATAGGCTTACTTCTGCGTTTAGGAATAAGGTGGATGAAGTATGAAGATACTTGAGTAATTTAATGATCTCCTCAAGTACATTTGTTAGACATCACCCACTAGGGATGGGCGATATCTTATCGTTTGCGATATACCGTTGAAAATTCTCCTCACGATAAAAATTTGTCTCCTCACGATAATAACGATAAGTCTAGTTGATGACGTAGTTTTGTACGCGCCCGATTCACTGTTCACGTGCGGAGTGAAAACAAGCATGGCGGAAGGCGGACGTGAGGCTGACAGTGCGTTCACACCGGACGCGACTTGCGCGAATAAATCGCGCTATTCGCGCGTGGTTGGACGCGTGAACATTTTGGGTTTACTCGCTTCATTCGCGCGTGAAATTCACTGCACAAGAGATGCGAATTCGCGTCATGGGCGGGGCTTCTGCCAGGCGCACATGTATGACTGCCACAGAGAGCATAATATAGAATTTCGCTCTAAACGCTCAATTCGCGCTGCGTCATTCGCGCGAATTGCGCGGCAGGATGTCTATTCGCGTCTTTGCATTGACTTAACATGTAAATCACTCGCGCTTAACGCTTCAGTCCCGTCTGGTGTGAACGCACCATGAGGAGGAGCTTGTTGTTACGCGAGGAGCTACCTCCACAATTTGCAACTGGTTTGGTTACAGAAAATCAGATGAGGAGCAAACTACCGTAATATGCAAAGTGTACAGAAAAATGGTGGTTACAAAGAGTGGAAAAACGTCCAATTTGAATTTGACATAAAAGATGCCATACATTTAATAGTTAGAAAAATGCCATTACAAAGGTAAAAACAAAAGTTTCAAGTTAATTGCATTAATAATACTATATGAAAATCTTAATCTTTAAAACTTAATTTATTTATATATATATATATATATATATATGTATATATGTGTGTGTGTTTATATGTATAAATATATATATATATATATATATATATATATATATATATATATATATATATATATATATATATATATTATCGTCATTTGTATCGTTATCGCAATAATTACCTGAAATTATCGTGATAAATTTTTTAGGCCATATCGCCCATCCCTATCACCCACGTGTGATAGAAAAGCAGTGTAAACAGATTAATAATTTTATTAGTTATAAATATACAGGTATTAGCATTTTAGCAATTGATAAAAATATTATATTTATTTTTTTAGTGTACTAATTGCCATTTTTTTACATCTGGGAAAAGTTGTTATTTGTTGTGAATACTCATTTCTTTATTTGTATTTCCTGTAGCTCAAATAGTAGAGCATGGCGCTAGCAACGCCAAGATCATGGGTTCGATTCCCAGGGAAAGCAAGAGCTGATAAAATGTAGAAACTGTAACTTGAATGCAATGTAAGCCGCTTTGGATAAAAGCGTCTGCTAAATGTAAATGTTTAAAATTACAAGTAGGGTTAACTTGTAACTTGCTCAAGGGTACCTCAAGCCCTGTTTACACTAGTGGGTTTCCTGCCAGGACTGAGACTCGAACCCATGACCTTCAGGCTACGAGTCTGCCTCTCTAACCATTAGGTCACAGCTAAATAATTAAATTAGTCAGAATATCTCATAATGTCAAATGTTGTTTAAAGAAAAGGTACATAAATGGAATCCTCCTTTTTAAGGACTTTTCAATAAATCTGTCTTCTTTTTTTTATATATTTTTTTTATTTATTTAACCCCCAGATGCAGCAAGGATCCAGCTGATTACTTCAGATTTGGAGGACTGCTCTTTATTTACTGTGTCTGTCACTTCTGGTGCAGAATCATGGACCTTTATTTGTATGTTTTGATTTTACTTTTTATTACACTTGTGTAGCTAGTATTCAGGATTAAAATGCAATGTAATTTTTTTCCACATATATTATCAGAGCTATATTGGAGCCCAAAAGGGTCAATCGAATATTGATAAAAACACTATAAACCTGATTGGGATAATACAAGCTAAAGTACAGTTCCCTGCACAATCTTTTTCAAAGAAAAAAATTATGATACTAACCCTAATTTTTTCAATTGCTTCTCAAGAATTCCTCTTCAGGAAATGTGCTTACACAAATTTACATCTGAATAATGAAACAGTTTTAAAGAGATACTCCACCCCAAAATGAAAATTTTGTCATTAATCAATTACCACCATGTCGTTCCAAACCCATAAAAGCTTTGTTCGTCTTCTGAACACAATTTAAGATATTTTGGATGAAAACCGGGAGGCTTGTCAATGTCCCATTGACTGCCAAGTACATTACACAGTCAAGGTCCAGAAAAGTATGAAACACATCGCCAGAATACTCAGTCTGCCATCAGTGGTTCAATCATTATGTTATGAAGCGACAAGAATACTGTTTGTGTCAACGTAACGCCATTTTGGAGATTATGCCCTGGACACAAAATGTGTACACTCTTCTGTATCAGCCTCGACACAGGGATGCGTCTTCTGCGTTGATTTATGCTTTGATTTGAACGCAAACAGCGCATCCCTGTGTCAAGGCTGATACAGAAGAGTGTATGTGTTTTGCGTCCAGGGCATAATCTCCAAAATGGCGCTGTGCTGATGCAGAGGAGACGTTACGGTGCCTAATTGTTGAATAAAGTCATTATTTTTGTTGTATTTCTATAAAAGTATTCTCATCGCTTCATAACATTACATAACATATTCTGACAATGTGTTTCATACTTTTCTGGACCTTGACAGTGTAATTTACTTGGCAGTCAATGGGACAGACAGAAGCCTCCCGGGTTTCATCCAAAATATCTTAAATTGTGTTCCGAAGATGAATGAAGCTTTTACAGGCTTGGAACGACATGGGGGTAAGTGATTAATGACAATTTTCATTTTGGGGTGGAGTATCCCTTTAAGCCTGGAATACACTACACGACTTTTAAAAATCTGAACAGCTTTTTAAATCACCAGGCATCATACACTTACCGATTTTGTAAATAATGACAAAGGAAAGCTGGGCATCATATATAATTAGGCCTGGAATACACTACACGTTTTTTGTCCTGATTTTCCGCCAATTTACAGTCTGGAGAAGTTGACACTAGTTGCCGAAAGTCAGAGCCAGTCTGCAGATTTGTTAGTTGACCGATTCAACAGAAAATGGCATAGTGTATGATAGTCACAGACTCCGGTTTTTTAGCTTCAGACTCCGATTCTATCCAGTTGGAGGATATCAAAAATGTTTGATATTTTCAGCCGATTTTAGAACGCATATTGTTTCCATTTGTCACGCGTCTCCAAGGCTCATGTTTCTGAGTGAGTTTGTTGTGCTCGGAACAACTTTAAAGTCTGGTAGTGTATGATCCTCGGTCATGTAGTGTATGATGCCCAGTTTTCCTTTGTCACGATTTTCAAAGTCCGTATACAGCCAGGTCCATAAATATTGGGACATCGACACAATTCTAACATTTTTGGCTCTATACACCACCACAATGGATTTCAAATGAAACGAACAAAATGTGCTTTAACTGCAGACTGTCAGCTTTAATTTGAGGGTATTTACATCCAAATCAGGTGAACGGTGTAGGAATTACAACAGTTTGCATATGTGCCTCCCACTTGTTAAGGGACCAAAAGTAATGGGACAGAATAATAATCAAATCAAACTTTCACTTTTTAATGCTTGGTTGCAAATCCTTTGCAGTCAATTACAGCCTGAAGTCTGGAATGCATAGACATCACCAGACGCTGGGTTTCATCCCTGGTGATGCTCTGCCAGGCCTCTACTGCAACAGTCTTCAGTTCCTGCTTGTTCTTGGGGCATTTTCCCTTCAGTTTTGTCTTCAGCAAGTGAAATGCATGCTCAATCGGATTCAGGTCAGGTGATTGACTTGGCCATTGCATAACAGTCCACTTCTTTCCCTTCAAAAACTCTTTGGTTGCTTTTGCAGTATGCTTTGGGTCATTGTCCATCTGCACTGTGAAGCGCCGTCCAGTGAGTTCTGAAGCATTTGGCTGAATATGAGCAGATAATATTGCCCGAAACACTTCAGAATTCATCCTGCTGCTTTTGTCAGCAGTCACATCATCAATAAATACAAGAGAACCAGTTCCACTGGCAGCCATACATGCCCACGCCATGACACTACCACCACCATGCTTCACTGATGAGGTGGTATGCTTAGGATCATGAGCAGTTCCTTTCCTTCTCCATTCTCTTCCCATCACTCTGTTACAAGTTGATCTTGGTCTCATCTGTCCATAGGATGTTGTTCCAGAACTGTGAAGGCTTTTTTAGATGTCGTTTGGCAAACTCAAATCTGGCCTTTCTGTTTTTGAGGCTCACCAATGGTTTACATCTTGTGGTGAACCCTCTGTATTCACTCTGGTGAAGTCTTCTCTTGATTGTTGACTTTGACACACATACACCTACCTCCTGGAGAGTGTTCTTGATCTGGCCAACTGTTGTGAAGGGTGTTTTCTTCACCAGGGAAAGAATTCTTCGGTCATCCACCACAGTTGTTTTCCGTGGTCTTTTGGTGCTGCTGAGCTCACCGGTGCGTTCCTTCTTTTTAAGAATGTTCCAAACAGTTGTTTTGGCCACGTCTAATGTTTTTGCTATCTCTCTGATGGGTTTGTTTTGTTTTTTCAGCCTAATGATGGCTTGCTTCACTGATAGTGACAGCTCTTTGGATCTCATCTTGACAGTTGACAGCAACAGATTCCAAATGCAAATAGCACACTTGAAATTAACTCTGGACATTTTATCTGCTCATTGTAATTGGGATAGTGAGGGAGTAACACACACCTGGCCATGGAACAGCTGAGAAGCCAATTGTCCCATTACTTTTGGTCCCTTAACAAGTGGGAGGCACATATGCAAACTGTTGTAATTCCTACACCGTTCACCTGATTTGGATGTAAATACCCTCAAATTAAAGCTGACAGTCTGCAATTTCATTTGAAATCCATTGTGGTGGAGTATAGAGCCAAAAATGTTAGAATTGTGTCGATGTCCCAATATTTAAGGACCTGAATGTATGTATGATGCCTAGTGTTTTAAAAATCTGTTCAGATTTGAAAAGTCATGTAGTGTAATCCCGCCTTTAGAATTAATAGTCGTTTGAAACTTGTAGATATTTTGTATTTCTTGTGCTGAGAATATTTAATTCAACTCATTAACTTCTCATCAAACTGTTCTGTTAATTGGTACAGAATTTTAAATGTTGAAATGTATTTGAAATGTATTTCCTTTCAAATTTGCACTGTTTTACTTCAAAAACTGAATGATTGCATTTTCAGTTTTGTACAGTATATGTAGAGACTTTGTATTTTGTCTTTCAAAATAAAACTTTTAATTTACAATTGTCAGCATCCTTTAACACTATAATTTTTTGTTTTTTAATAACCTGTAAAATAAGAAGTGTTTCTCTGTAGACTAGTATTTTACTTTTAGCACTTTATTGAATGCGTTTGATCATAATAATCTAGGAAAATCTGTGAAAGGACAGTGTTCCTCTGTACACGGTTTAGTGATATCACTTTATTTAATTGGTCAGTAAAAAATCCATAAAATAACAGTTTTACACTGTTAAAAAAAAATAAAGAAACGGTCAAATGACTGGCAGTAACGGTTGCCAAACATAAAACTGAAGTAAATAAAAAATGGGACAAACCACGCTCATATTGATGTAATGTGGAATACCATTCATATGCCTTAAATATGGGATGATTCTATGTTAATGTCAAGCCTTGTTTGCAAATATGTGCTAATATTGCCAACTTACAAAATAATGACAGACTGCTGATGTTACTGAACTCATAGTGTGAAATATCCCAAAACATTGCTTTTGGTACCATATAAGAGTCATAATTTGCTCAGTCAGTTGTTTGTTCTCTCACTTTTGTGTACATACAACAGACCCAAGTAAATGTTTAGAGATTTTTCCTCACTGCCTTTTAGCATTAACACCAGGAAGGTTTTAGGTTTCGAAATTGTGCAATATCAGTTTTGTCTTCAGAAGATAAAAGCATAGCAATTTGGGTGGGCCCATGATCTTCCATCTAGCACCACAGTAGAACCAATGTGACATCTACATTAGATATGACAAACTACAACAAGCGGTTCATAATGTGTTATGTATAATTAATTATTTGGACATTTAACTCCTCTTCCTTTTGTATTCACAGGTTGATAACAAATGTGGTAATGGCCAGTTTCGATAGGGATGTAATGCAATGTTTGTCCACTGTTGGAGGCTGACAAAAATCAGGTTGACATCAGAACTTAATGTAAGATTGACGTCAACCTCTAATGTTGGATAGATGTTGCATTTTTCATTCTGACGTCAATCTGACGTTGGGTTCTGACATCAATCTGACGTTGGGTTCTGACGTCAACCTGATTTTCATTTTCAACCAAAATACAACGTCTGTCCAACGTTGGGTTCTGACGTCAATCTGACGTTGGGTTCTGACGTCAACCCGATTTTCATTTGAAAATACAACGTCTGTCCAACGTCGGAGATTGACGTCAACCTGACGTTGGGTTTTGACGTCAACCCGATTTTCATTTTCAACCAAAATACAACGTCTGTCCAACGTTGGGTTCTGACGTCAATCTGACGTTGGGTTCTGACGTCAACCCGATTTTCATATTCAACCAAAATACAACGTCTGTCCAACGTTGGGTTCTGACGTCAATCTGACGTTGGGTTCTGACGTTGGGTTCCGACGTCAACCCGATTTTCATTTTCAACCAAAATACAACGTCTGTCCAACGTCGGAGATTGACGTCAACCTGACGTTGGGTTTTGACGTCAACCCGATTTTCATTTTCAACCAAAATACAACGTCTGTCCAACGTTGGGTTCTGACGTCAATCTGACGTTGGGTTCTGACGTCAACCCGATTTTCATTTTCAACCAAAATACAACGTCTGTCCAACGTTGGGTTCTGACGTCAATCTGACGTTGGGTTCTGACGTTGGGTTCCGACGTCAACCCGATTTTCATTTTCAACCAAAATACAACGTCTGTCCAACGTCGGAGATTGACGTCAACCTGACGTTGGGTTTTGACGTCAACCCGATTTTCATTTTCAACCAAAATACAACGTCTGTCCAACGTTGGGTTCTGACGTCAATCTGACGTTGGGTTCTGACGTCAACCCGATTTTCATATTCAACCAAAATACAACGTCTGTCCAACGTTGGGTTCTGACGTCAATCTGACGTTGGGTTCTGACGTTGGGTTCCGACGTCAACCCGATTTTCATTTTCAACCAAAATACAACGTCTGTCCAACGTTGGGTTCTGACGTCAATCTGACGTTGGGTTCTGACGTCAACCCGATTTTCATTTTCAACCAAAATACAACGTCTGTCCAACATTGGGTTCTGACGTCAATCTGACGTTGGGTTCTGACGTTGGGTTCCGACGTCAACCCGATTTTCATTTTCAACCAAAATACAACGTCTGTCCAACGTTGGGTTCTGACGTCAATCTGACGTTGGGTTCTGACGTCAACCCGATTTTCATTTTCAACCAAAATACAACGTCTGTCCAACGTCGGAGATTGACGTCAATCTGACGTTGGGTTCTGACGTCAACCCGATTTTCATTTTCAACCAAAATACAACGTCTGTCCAACGTTGGAGATTGACGTCAATCTGACGTTGGGTTCTGACATCATTCTGACGTTGGGTTCTGACGTCAACCCGATTTTCATTTTCAACCAAAATACAACGTCTGTCCAACGTTGGAGATTGACGTCAATCTGACGTTGGGTTCTGACGTCAACACGATTTTCTTTTTCAACCAAAATGCAACGTCTGTCCAACGTCGGAGATTGACGTCAACATGACGTTGGGTTCTGACGTCAACCCGATTTTCATTTTCAACCAAAATACAACGTCTGTCCAACGTTGGTTTCTGACGTCAATCTGACGTTGGGTTCTGACGTCAATCTGACGTTGGTTTCTGACGTCAATCTGACGTTGGTTTCTGACGTCAATCTGACGTTGGTTTCTGACGTCAACTCGATTTTCACTTTCAACCAAAATACAACGTCTCTCCGACGTTGGGGTCCAACGTCAATCTGACGTCATATTGACGTCCGGTGCCTGCTGGGAAGTGACCGTACCAAACCCCTGTTCACTTGCGTCTGAAAAAATATGAAGCTGAGCATTTATGCAAGACCCACAGCTTATGGGCTTAACGCATCTCTCAACTTTGAATTCAGACAGTGCATTCAGCTCCTTCAACCACCTTGTCCAGTCACGCAAAATGTCGTAGGGCACAGTCTCATCCCATCCAAAATTCCTCCAACATAACTCCTGTAGCATAATCTTAGCAGGTAGCACAACTGGTGCCAAAAACCCAAGTGGATCTTATACTGAGCTGGAAACTGACAACATCCCACGTCTTGTACATGACTTCTCCTGGACCTCCATTTTGAACTTAAATGAGTCAGTTTCCGCACACCACAGCAATCCAAGTGCTCTCTCAACAGGCAGACTGTCCCTATCCAGATCCAGCTCCTTCCACTCTTTGGCTCGGTGCTCCTCGGGAATGGTTTGCAGGACAGTGCGCTTGTTGCTACTCCATTTTGTCAGAGTAAAACCTCTTCGCTGACAAAGAATAGAAATATCATTAACTAAACAAACTGCTTCATCTTCCGAAGCCACACTCTTAAGGCAATCATCTACATAAAAGTTTTCTTTGAGAGTTTGAACCACCTCTTCTCGGAACTCAGATTGATGATCATCTGCCGTTTTTCTCAAAGCAAAGGCAGCACAACTCGGAGAGGAGACAGCCCCAAAGAGATGGACATTCATGCGAAACACTGCCACTTCTTTTGTAAAATCTCCATTCTGCCACCACAAAAAACGGATAAAGTCCCGGTCCTCTTCTGCCACCCGAACCTGATGAAACATTGATTGTATGTCACCCATGACCGCTACAGACTCCTGCCTAAATCTCAAGAGGACTCCAATCAATGTGCTTGTAAAATTGGGACCTTGTAAAAGGACTTGATTCAAAGATGTTCCATTGAATGCAGCACCACAATCAAAAACCACCCGCAAGTTCCTCTTCTTGGGATGACGTACACCATGGTGAGGAATGTACCACACCTTTCCGCTCTGACGTTTAAGCTGATGAATGGGCACTTGTTCTGCATATCCCTTTTTGATCATTTCATTTACAAATGATACGTACTCCTAATAAAACTGATCATCTCTCTGGAATCTCCTTTTCAATCCAAGTATCCGCTGTTTTGCCACATAGAAATTGTTAGGAAGATACACATTTTCTTTTTTAAATGGTAACTTCAAGGTGTAATGATTGTCCTGAAGCTTGGCAGAACTCTCTGCAATCTCCAAAAATCTAATATCCTCTCTTGACAATCCTTTCTCTTCTACAGCTCTTTCATTGAAGTCATGGTTATATTGTTTAAACAACATCTCTTCCAATCTACACACAGAAATCCTGTTAACCACTGCAGCACAGTCTTCAGCCTCAAAGCTACCTGTATGCAAAGGACCATTGATGACCCAGCCTAATGCCGTTCTCATAGCATAAGGGCCATCCCCATGGCTGTTTATAACTTCCCAAGGCTCTAACATCTTAGGAGCGTTGTTTCCAATCAACAAATCTACGTTAGCCATTATGCGGGGAACTTTAACCTTTGCCAGGTAAGGCCACTTAGACAAATCTCCTTTAGACACAATGTTGTCAGAACTTACAGGCATTTGTTTCTGTGTGAGCGTTTGTGGAAGCTGATAGAAGATGTTACCATTAATACCAGACACTTCCAAACCTGAGACTGCGTATGCTGATACAACTCTTTCCTGTCCCATAGTTTGTAACAGAAACTGAGTTCCTCTACCAGAAAGATTAAGCCGCTGCATAAGACTTTCAGTACAAAAAGTCGCAGAACTGCCAGGATCCAGGAATGCATACGTCTGGATTATCTGATCTCCTTTACTGGCCTTAACTTGAACTGGTAAGATAGAAAGCAGACAGCGATCTTTTCCGGCCCCTGTATGACCACATGTTTCGGCAGATCCTACGAACTTGCATACCTCTGCCTCCTCTGAAGTGGCTGTACATCTGTCAACATGAAGCACAGTGGGATGGTGCTGACTACATATCCTACAAGTCAACCGCTTGCCACAATTACGACTCATGTGACCAGCACTTAAGCAACCAAAGCAAAGCTCTTTCTCCTTTAGAAAGTCCATCTTTTCCCTTTGCTTCTTCCTTTTAAATTGTTGACAGTACTCCAATACATGATGCCTAGCACACCACACACATAATGGAATCACTTTAGAATTGTTTGGTGGCAATTCTGTCCTCATATTCGTAGAGGTTTCCCCAGATTCCAATGGTGCAATATTAGTGGCAAAGATGTTTCCCTTAACTCTGCCTTCTGGACCTAGCCTTGGTCGATTAACAGGTCTTGTGATCGTTGGCAAATCCCTAATATCACCAAACAAGAGATCCATTAGGATGCCCACCTGTCTTTCAATAAAATTCACAAGATCTTTGAACAAATCTCTACATTGAGTATTTTCCAGAATATTATGTGCGACAGTTCTCCACCGCTCTCTGATCTTAAAAGGCAATTTACACATAATAGCTCTCATATTGCTTGGCATATCTAACTCCTGAAGGTATTGCAAATCCTCAGTGACGTTGCAACAACCACGCAGAAAAAGGGCATATGTTTGCAAAGCATTGACATTCTCCCCTTTTATTGCGGGCCAAGACAAGGCTCTTTCCAAATAAGCAGTGGCAATCTTGTACTTATTGCCAAAATGTTCCTGCAATAATTGTTTTGCCTTAGCATAGCCAAGGTCCGGGGTCATGTGCAGGCAACTACGTACCAACTCTTGTGGCTGCCCCCTGGTGAACGGTTCCAAGTAATATAAACAATCACTACCGCTTGTCTTCTCCTCCACTCCCTTTTCAAATGCTCTGATAAACTAAACATACTGAAAAGGATCTCCATCAAATAAAGGTATATCTCTGGCTGGTAAAGAGGAACAACGTTGCTGTTGGACAAGAGCGGATGTTATTTCATTTTGCCTTTGCATTATAGTGCCAATGTCACCATACTGACTCCGCATTTGTGGCCAAAGAATCATTTCAGATGCTTGTTGTCCATGTTGAACCGATGTAGGTCGAGTAATCATTTCAGATACAAAAGGTCTACGAGGTTGAACTGATGTGTCTCCTAATGCATGCTGGGAATTCCGCCTTTCTGAGTCCACACATTCATGCCAAGGCTGCTGGTGAATTTCCTGATATGGCACAGACGACGTCAAAGAGGGATCCACTGCTGGCACTTTATTTGCAGTTTTACTATAGCCAACAAGTTCAAACTCCTCTGCCATTGGATTTAAAATGGTTGCAGATGCTTTCCCTTCTTCCTTTTCCAATTGAGACTTCACAACATGAGAGGCATTAGAAACACTGTGACTTTCAGAGGCCTTTAGCATTGCAAGTTTAGCATTGGATTCTAATAGCATTGCTTTTAGTTCCATTTGCTCCTTTTTCTCTTAATCATCTGCTCTTGCTCCTCCAAGTCCTGTCTTTCCTTTAAAACTGACATACGAGCAAGCAGTGCAGCCTTATTTGCCTCGGCTATAATTCTGGCAGAAGAAACACTACTGCTTGTACTCGTTTTACTTGGATGTCTACTACCAACGTTTGAAATACTATCATCTGGATTAACCCCATCAACATTGTCATTCATGACCTCAGTTGTAGTATTTTCAACATTTTCATTACATGATACCCACATTTTGATTTCAGAAATAACATCATTATTTACAATCATTTTTGCCTTAAACCATGTGTCATGTTTTTCCTTCTCACTTTTTTTTTTTATTTTTTTTTTTTTTTTTTATTTGTCACATACACAATTATACAGAGTATAACCAGCAGTGAAATGTGTGCTCTGCATTTAACCCATCCAAGTGTACACTCAGTAGTGAACATACACCCGGAGCAGTGGGCAGCCAACGCTGCGGCGCCCGGGGAGCAGTTGGGGGTTCAGTGCCTTGCTCAAGGGTCTCACCTCAGTCGTGGTATTGAGGGTGGAGAGAGTGTTGGTTATTCACTCCCCCACCTACAATCCCTGCCGGACCTGAGACTCGAACCCACAACCTTCGGGTTACAAGTCCAACTCTCTATCCATTAGGCCACGACTGCCCCCCACAAAACTTTCAGGTAACATACCCATCAAAGAACCATGAATACCTTTTACTTGATCACACAAATCCAAAAGATCACCAAAAGCACTTTGCACCTCTTTTACATTTCTTTGTTGCTTCAGACCTTGTATCTTTTTCCTTAAATTAGTAGCTTTAGTTAATACAGATTTTCTATCACTCTGCAACCTTTCAATCCTTTCTACAAACGCTTTAGGAGTTAATTTCACAACACGTTTTTGTTTGTCCATTTGAACATCAACATCAGTAAAAACACCCTTGTTCAACTGAAGCGCTTCCATAGACCTGTGCTCAGTTTCAGCAGACTCCATGATCTACCGTTTTCAAAGCACAATCAAATCAACAATGAATCTAGTTCGCAAAGTTAGTTATACTCTTTGACAACCAATGCATTGGATTTATGTCCCCATGTTGTGTGCACAGAAAGTTAAATGGCCATTCAACAATAAGTAGCGCTACTAGACATACATCTTCACGTTGGGCGCCATATGAACAAAAGCTCCTTTGCTGACGTTTGTAGAGCAGCTCCAGTGTCTTTCCTTGCGCTGGTAGATGGTCCCTGACCCAAAGCAACGACGCACACATATAATCCACAGATATGCGATGTCCTCCTGTCGTGGCTGCAGCTGATCTCAGATGTAAACGAAATCGATGCAAAGTTCCTCCAACATTCCACTCAATCCCGTTCAATAGACAATGAGACTCCAATGCAAAAATAGGCAAACTCAGTTCCTTTTGAGTAAAAACAGTTTTTTTGACTAAATGTAAGCAGCCAAGTCGATTACATTAAGCAGCTGATGGCTGCTGGAAGGTGCATGTTAATGGACGCGCTCGCTTGGGTTGTTATTCACTGCAATGTCCACACCAAGTTAATATGCTTACATTGTAGATTTATTTTACCATGACTGGTCCTCATTTCTAGTAAGCAAGAGTCCAACAAACAGTCAATAAATCCACAGTTCCAAGTCCTTCACCAGTACAGATTTTCCTCAGCATGGCATACAGTGTAGCATAGTTTAGCGGTCAAAAAACTGTGTGCACCTTCCCTCCAGCAACACATGTCACCTGAAGGAAGGTCCCTACCTATATTCAGCAAACAATTAACCAAAGGAGAGACCCCTACTGGACACACACTTACATAAGGTTTAAATAAAGACAAAATGGCTCTTACACTTATACCTTTTTGTTCTTTAATATTTTGAATTGTATTTAGCTTTATTTGTTTTGGTTTTCATTTAAATGTTAAGTTTTGAAATTTTGTTATGCATTTGTCATTTTTTATTTTATTTCTTTATTTTTTAAATGTGTATAGGTAGTATTTATAAAGTTTTAGCTTTTAGTTTTTGATCTGTTTTTAGTTGTTTTAATACTACAATTGATTGCTTCTGTTGTCCTCATTTGTAAGTCGCTTTGGATAAAAGCATCTGCTAAATGACTAAATAATAATAATAATTCGCTTTGAATAAAAACATCTGCAAAATGACTAAATGTAAATGTGACATAAGTAAATTACTTGACATAGTGACAATTTAAATTTTTTACTTTTTTTGGGAAGTTATTTTTCTGTACAGTCTTTGTGTGTTTGATCCATATATTATTGTAACACCTATAGCTTTAAAAAAAAATATATATTTTTTTTTGCCAAGTTTTGCCAACACCTAGCTTTAAAACTTTTTTGATGCTGTATGAAACATGAGGGACCACAGAGAATGTATAACAGCCAAATGTGACATTTGTGCTCAAAAATGTAAATAATAATGCACGTACCTTTGTGTTGTGCTTTAACTTAAAACAGAACAATCCACGGTTTGAGAGTTGAGTCACAACTATTTATGCCTCTTTGGCATAGCAATCACTTGAATATAGAGCTCAAAGTTCAAAATCTGATCCCTTATCACACTAAAAACACGTCACTCTCAATCACATTAGCCTATAAAATGTAGAAATTTGAAAACTGCTGAAATTATCGCAAATTTTGTCCACCAACCCAAACCAATTTTGATGCGCAATTAAATTCACTTCCACCTGATTGGGCAGGAATCCACCCAATCTGGCAACACTGGTTCTGTTGTAATGTGAACAAGTGTAACATTGTTTTATTTGTACTTTTAGGTGAATCACAGTGAAGTTGCAATGTCATTTTGTGGTATTTTATGAGGTGCCAGAGTCTTGAATTTCATGTGAGAAGGAAAACTGTGACCTGTAGGGCATAAAAGATGAACATCCTGTTCATGAAGCATGTTTGTTGTGATTTTATACCATCTAATTGTGTCTACTGTGCCTTATATTATCACTGTGTGATGAAGATTTGCCTCCACTTGGGGTGCTTAGCCTGTAATATGGGTATAACCATTGCTTAAATCAATAAGAACTGGACATGGTTTCATTTTAGTATAAGCTGTTCAAATATGATGATCTGTGTATATAAAGAGCTTTTATTTTGTTAAAAAGAGGAAATATCATGTGCCTTTTCTTAAATTTGTGTCAGCAAATGTAAACTGTTTTAAAGTTGAGCCAAAATGCTGTTGTCTTTCCGAGAAGTAAAAAAAAAAAAAAAAAAAAATCAAAAGCGCATTGTATGTTTATTTTATATATGCCAAAAATATTTGCACATAAAAAGCTGGATTCTTGAAATGGTGAATTCCTATTTTGGACACAACATTACTAATACTATTATAATATTACTTGTATTATACACACATGCATTTATGAAATAAGCAGTAATGTGATATCAGACTGCTAAGTGACTATTCCTTTATCTTACATTCTTTGAAGATATTAAATTGCGATTTTTAAGTAGGAATAATAGTGATTATCATTATTTTTATTTATTTCCTTGTTTCCTTCAAGTGGTAGGCCTACAAGTGGTGAACATTAGTAACCCAAATATAAGCAGTACTATCGATGACAAAGCAAACAGCACACTTTTTTCTGTATGAATATTGCTCATCCCTCTAGTGGTCAAATGGTGTATTAGTTTCATTTTTGGGTGCGTTTTCATTAGCTTGTTTTGTTTTTGATGCAGGGTATTATTTATGTGTGTGTGTGTGTGTGTGTGTGGGGGGGGGGGGGGGGGGGGGGAGGGGGGTGAGTTCCTTGCCGCTTCGTCAGCATCCCAGTCCTCCAGTGTGAAAAAGATGTGTTTCGTATGAAGATGTGAGAGGGAAACGTCACGCTACAGCCCATAGGAGGCTTTAACTGATGAACCAGGGATGACCGAGCACTTAAACTTCACTGAATCTGTAGTCATTTTAAACAAAATGAGGAATGTCTCGAAATTGCTCTCATTGTTCATGTATTTACTCGCGTATGGTAAGACATTTTGATGTTAATCTCTCTTCAGGTCAATGATACGAACGTGACGTAGTTTCGACAAATTTATTTAATATCTGTATTTTACTTTACTATTGTAAGACTATTTATTTATTTATTATTATTCTTTTACAGTTTCTTTTCTGATACGATAAAAATGAGCAATGAACATTAACGTGTTGTTGTTGTTTGGCTCGTGATGAACTGTTTCTTCTTCTTTAGGTGTGTCCGGTGTTGATACAGATGGAGGGACAGTGACTGTGATGGAGGGAGATTCAGTCACTTTAAAATATCTTATGAGAATAAACCAACAAGAAGACATTGTGTGGAATTTTAATAACATTCCCATCGCTGAAATCACTGCAGACCACAGTAAGATCTGTACAGATGTTCAGTGTGATAATCGTAATGAGAGATTCAGACAGAGACTGAAGCTGGACAATCAGACTGGATCTCTGACCATCATCAACACCAGAACCACAGACTCTGGACTTTATCATGTATGGATCTCCAGAAGAAAACGTGGCGGTGGAGGATCCTACTCCGTTGTTATTCGTGGTAAGTCATTGGGTCTCATTCACTAAAAAGCGCGTACGTTTTTCGTATTTATATGCACATATAGTAGTGATGGGCGGATCGATCCTAAAGTATCGATACTTTCGATACTGATGTTGTATCGAAAGGATCGATCCTCACATAAAAATATCGATTCTAAAGTGCATTTTTTAAACCACTAATTTTATTAAGACATTCTGTGCATAAATAAGCTTTTAAGTGTTAGTCTAATTGTGTTAGAGTGATTTCTCCTGCTCGATCGGAACACAAATGCTGAAAGAAAAAACCAATCAATCACAGACAGCGTGACTCATGGCTCAGTCACAGTGTTTGTTCAAATAGAGCTACCTTTCCCAAAAGCATCAGAAGCATAAGTAGATCTTTATAAAACATTGCCACATCATTACATTACATATCATTGTTACTATGTATAAAATTAATTCTGAAAAATGCATCACGGTTTCCACACAAATATGAATCAGCAATAATCAGAAATGTTTCTTGAGCAGCAAATGATAATTATTTCTGAAGGATCATGTGACGCTGAACACTGGAGTAATGATGCTGAAAATTCAGCTTTGATCACAAAGGCATTTTAAATTACATTTTGAAATATATTAAAATAGAAAATAGTCATTTTAATGGTTATGGTTATATTTCACAATATTGCTCTTTTTACTGTATTTTTGTTCAAATAAGTGCAACCTTGGTGAGCATGTTTATTTAAAAAATATTACAAAATCTTACGAACCCCAAACTTGGTTTATGTAATATTATTTTTAAATAGGCTAGTTTGTGCAAGTACATTTATTTAAACTGGTTGTTAAAAGTTCAAATGGGTTGTGTTAGGTTCTGTAATTGCTGTTAATAAAAAAAAATATGCTAAAGTTTCACCTTTAGAAGTACAGCAGCCTGGGAGCCTTTTACAAAAATTAACCATGGTTTTATTACAGTAACCACAGTTTACCACAGTATTTGTAGTAAAACTGCAGTAACCACAAATTTATCATAAAAATAATAATTTTAGTACTTATGGAACACTGTTTATTTTCCATGAGGTACCCTCGAAGGTGCACATTTGTTATTTACCCTTAAAGCATGCATACTTGTATGGTACTAATATGCTCCCTTTTAGGGTAGGTGCACCTTTGAGGTTACTGCCCCAGTAAAGGGCTGAAATACAATTTATTTTATTTCTGAGTGTAAACAAAAACAAAAAAAGCCTATGAAATGTTAAAAAAACCCCATCTAATATTAAGTGAGTATAATTACTGATTATATTTTTTTTAATAATTTAAAAGATCAGTTTAGTCAAAGTATCGGTATCGGTTTCGACGATACTGGGCTTAAAAATATCGGTATCGGATCGAAAATAAAATAAGTGGTATCGCCCCTCACTAACATATAGTCTTCTAAAAGAGCGCCCGCGTGCACGATGTTAGTGATTAGCAAAATACACGCCCAAACCAGCTCCATATAAGGGCTTTCCGCAAAGCGGCACTCGTCTAGAGAAAGACAATCATGGCACCGAGACCGGATCCGTGAAGAGCGTGCAACCTGTGATCGCGTGCAGTTGCTGACGCTCGCTAAAGCTTGCAATCGCTTTCTTATGTGCGCTGTTTTATCGGTACTTTCGCTTTCAAAAACAATATATATTTATATAATTGGACCTCTAATTATACTTTATCAATTTTAACGTCTAGTTACTTTTCACCCACCCTGTACATAACATATCTAATTATAGGGTTCTTTATACATGCTTATAAGGCCCCGGGCGTACATGATTATTGCGTACCTGTGGTATAAGTTGTTCTTGAATTTTTTCGTACATTTAGAATAAATTTTAGTATGAAAGTTTTTGATGAATCATGATTTATTCGTGAAAACGTCCGTACGCACATTTCACGCAAAAATTTGTGCGTACGCATGTTTATTGAATGAGACCCATTGTTTTTTAAAGCAAGTCATGCACATCTAATGACATTAGCCTATTAATTTGATCATTTTTGGAATGACATTAAATATTAATTTAGTTTATTTAAGAAATTGCTCCTGAGGGATTTCCACGTAAAGGGATTAAATTAAATACAACAGACAGTAAAAGGTTAATCTCCCCTCCTTTTACTATCTGATGCCAATATAGTGCAGGTGAATCACTTTTCAAAGTCTGTCTTCATGTCCTGTTTAATTTCATCATAATTATCCTCATACAATTAAGATAGGTCTTTAGTTATTTTCACACCTAAATATTTTAGGAATATTCATTAAGTTGCTTCTAAAATGTATTATTGACTCAGCTAAGATGATCAATTCATCTTAGGGACAGGTCCCTGATACACAAAAACTCAGGGACAGGGACTTTTATTGCCTTTGGATATCTTGAAATTCTGGAGCATTATAACTGCATTAGAAATAGGCAATGTTTTTTTGACATTAGGCATTACTTATAAGGAACTGTTTGTTTCTTCTTTAGGTGTGTCTGGTGCTGATTCAGATGTGTCAGTGATGGAGGGAGATTCAGTCACTCTACATACTAATGTTACAACAAACCAACAAGAAAAGATTAAATGGTATTTTAATGACATCCGTATAGCTCAAGTCTATGGAGATCTCAGTAAGACCTGTACAGATGTTCAGTGTAATGAAGATACTGAGAGATTCAGAGACCGACTGAAGCTGGACAATCAGACTGGATCTCTGACCATCACGAACACCAGAAACACAGACTCTGGACTTTATGAACTAGAGATCATCAGCGAAAGAATCAGCATCATGAAGCACCTCAATGTTGTTGTAGATGGTGAGTCATTATGTTTAATAGCAATTATTGTACATTCATACCATTGTTCAGCAACATAAGAGCTGGTGTTGGACACTGATGAAGAAGAGGCTCCGGCACAAGAGGTTAACTGATAAATTTGTCATTTTTGAAAACTGAAAATATCAAAATATCAACAAATAATGTTTTTCAGGCTGAAAGTTGAGATGGGGCAAAACAAATTACTTTCATATCCACAGATCTTGATGCTGTGTATTTATTTATTTATTTTTTGTCTCAGAAAGATCCTTCAATCAGCTGTGGGTTTGTGTTTCAGGTTTTTCTGCTGCTGATCGAGATAAAATGAGAAGAAAGTCAGTGAAGGAGAGAGAATCTGTCACTTTAGAATCTGGTGAAATAAAAAAAACTAATCTTTCGATGGCGTGGTATTTTGATGACATTCGCATCGCTGAAATCATTGAAGATCAGAGTAAGATCTGTACAGATGTTCAGTGTAAAGAGAGATTCAGAGACAGACTGAAGCTGGATCATCAGACTGGATCTCTGACCATCACAGACACCAGAACCACAGACTCTGGAGATTATCAACTACAGATCAACAGGATCAGATTCAGCATCATTAAGAGCTTCATTGTTACTGTCACTGGTGAGTAGCATTTAGTTACTTAAGTCCATTTTGTCAGTATTTTTCTTTTAATTTTGGCCTATATTGAAATATAATTTAGATCATCACCTTCATATGCACATCTGGTGACATAATTGTCAAAACAAACATGCTGTTCACAATACTAATATTATTAACATGAACAATGCGTAATAATCAGTTCACAATACTAATATTATTAACATGAACAATGCGTAATAATCAGTTATAATGCGTTGGTGTTTCTTGTTTCTCGAGTTTGTAGTGTTTTGATGCTGTTTTAGCTGCTGTTCTTCAAAAACAGTTAATCAGTTAAAACACTATCATACAGCTGATGACCAAAGTAGCAAAGTGTAAATATCAGACAAAGATATTTTTTTATTATCAGTCACTCTCTAAATAATAATGGCTGTCTGTTTTCAGCTGTTCTAGCAGGAATATATGCTGTTGTTGTTGCTGTTGTTCTGCTGCTCGTTGCTGCTGCTGCTGCTGCTGCTGTGATTTACTATCGCTGGCGCCATGCTAAAATGAGAGGTTAGTATTACATACAGCTGATGTAACAAAAGAGAAATATATTCATTGCATGAAAACAGTATTTTAAAAAAATCTATATTTTTTTCCTTCTATTTAATCAAAGTACTGTATGTTTAATTGAGTTTATTATTATTCAAACAGACCATGTGATGCAGGGCTTTGATCAGGTAAGATACTATGAGCACTGAATCTTTAGTTTTTTTTGTGAGTGTGTGGTTTTACTTAGAAATGAAAACTGAATAAAGATAAATAAATGAATACATTTTATGTAATTATAAATAATTTGTATTACCGTTATTATCATCATAATTACATTTATGTACTATTAGCTGTTACGACGCTGATCAAGAGAGCAAGTAAGAGTACCAATATGATTGTAACAGCACGGCCAGGCTCTCCACCCAGCCAACTATCACGATCTGCATCACCTGAATTCTAACCACGTGCACCTGCACCTTATCATCACCCTCATCAAGAGCACTATAAAGGCACTCACCACAGTCACTTCATCGTCCGATCTCGTTTATGCAACATGGACTCCAATGCAACCAAGCAATGCTTGATGAGTATAATCTCTCTTACCATTCTGACATACTTATCTTCTGTTCTCCGCTCCGTTGTAATCTTCTGTGCAGATTGCCTCCCGCTGTGGTCAGCCTCCGGTCCTCCACGTCTGCCCAGCTCCAAACTCCTGAAAAGCACACGAATTCCATTCAGTGCCTTTTCCACTGCCATCACCAACATATATAAGAAGAGCACTCACCCTTCGACACCTGCTGCACTGTTCTCTGCACTAAGCCAATCAATAAAGTCACTGTGTGTTAATCACTTACCTTGGTGTCCGACTACGTATCATAACAGAAGATCGGACCACACCGTTGACACGATGAGCACACCAGACCGGCTTCAAGAACTCGTGGACACTCTTCAGAAACTCCTCACCCAGTCCGCTGCTCCAGCACCATCTCCCGCTCCACTGCCAACCATCAACTCTCCTTCGCCAGTGATGTTCGCCAGTCCCATGGCCAGACCAGCGCCCTACTCAGGTGATCCAGAAAATTGCAACGGCTTTCTCCTGCAGTGTTCGTTCACAATAGACCTCTACCCACAGATATTCACCACTGATCAATCCAAGATCGCTTTCATTGTCAATTCTCTCTCCGGACCTGCGTTAAAATGGGCTGAAGCTATTTTGACTCAGACCAGTCCCGCTATTCAATCCTTTGACCAGTTTATAGCCCATTTCAAAGAAGTTTTCAGTCACACTCCAGGAGATTCCACTGTGGGTGAACAGTTGTATCGGCTGCGGCAGGGCTCCATGACAACTCACCAATACTCTATCAAGTTTCGTACCCTCGCGGCCGCGAGCGGATGGAATGAGGCCTCTCTTTTGACTGCTTTCCGTCAAGGCTTGGATCCAGCAGTGCGCCTCCAACTCGCGGCTTATGACGACACCATCGGCTTGGAGCAGTTTATTCAGTGTGCTGTCCGTTGCTCAAAGAGGATGCAAGCCTGCCGCTCTGATTCCACAGAACCCCACAAGGCTAATTCTCCTCCATCCTTCCGACCAGCGACCAGAGAACAATCTGAACCTATGCTGACAGATAGCTACCACCTCACGCAGGTAGGAAACCGGAGACGTTTGCAGAGGGATTTATGTCTATATTGTGGAGAAAGCACACATGTGATTCCTGATTGCCCTATCCGTCCGACTAGGCTGATAGTGAGTGGTATACCCCTAACCACTCAAGCACACCTGACCCTTGGTACCACCTCCTTACCTGTTACCGTCCTCCTCGACTCCGGCTCTGCGGGGAACTTCATCGCCGGCTCCCTCTGCAAACAGCTCCAGCTCCCAACCACCGCCACTGACACAACTTATCAGATCCAAGCCATCACTGGCAAGACCCTTTCCCGTTGTCTAGTTAGACGTTGTGTCGGTCCCCTACAGCTTCGCATAGGGCTATTACATCAGGAGGAGATTCATCTTTTGGTTCTAGAGGAATCTAGAGTGGACATCATTTTGGGTCTCCCCTGGCTGGTCCAACACGAGCCGACCCTGTCATGGCACAACGGAGACGTTTTAAAGTGGGGTAATTGCTGCTTCCCTCAATGCTTTCCACATCTGCCTAAACCCGCTTCCAAGACCCCTATTGTCTTGCCGCTCCAATCCACCACCATAGAAAGCCCTGTCGCTCAGTAATTTGTCGATATTCCTGCTGATTACTCCCAATTCTGTGACGTCTTTTGCCCTAAAAGGGCCTCCCAACTACCACCGCACCGGCCATGGGACTGTGCTATCGACCTTCAACCAGGTGAGCCAGTACCACGGGGTAGGATTTATCCGCTTTCACTACCAGAACAGAAGGCCATGGAGGAGTACATTGAGGAGGCCCTAAGGCAAGGATATATTACTCCATCTACCTCCCCTGCTGCTTCCAGCTTTTTCTTTGTGGCTAAAAAGGATGGAGGTCTTCGTCCCTGCATAGACTACCGGAAGCTCAATGATATAACCATAAAATACCGTTATCCCCTTCCTCTTGTACCAGCTGCCTTGGAACAACTACGCGGTGCCACCATCTTCTCCAAGTTGGACCTCCGCAGCGCTTACAACCTCATTCGAATCCGGGAGGGGGATGAATGGAAGACCGCCTTTGTCACACCCAACGGCCATTATGAATATAGGGTTATGCCCTATGGGCTAGTCAACGCCCCCTCCGTCTTCCAGGGATTTATGAATGAGGTGCTCCGGGAGTTCCTCCATCGATTCGTCATCGTCTACATAGACGACATATTGATCTACTCCCGGAGCCTGGCCGAACATCGCCAACACGTTGCGGAGGTCCTCCAGCAACTCCGGAAATACCAACTCTACCTCAAAGCCGAAAAATGCACCTTTCATCAGTCCTCAGTTCATTTCCTCGGGTATATCATTGACAGTAGTGGCATCCGCATGGACAAGAGGAAGGTGGAAGCCATTACTTCCTGGCCACAACCCACCACCATCAAAGAACTCCAGCGTTTCCTATGATTTTCTAATTTCTACCGTCGTTTCATCGCCAATTACAGTACCGTCTCCAGCCCACTCACTGATCTACTCAAGGGGGGAACCAAGACATTAACCTGGAACGCTAACGCCACCAAAGCCTTCCAGAACTTGAAAGAAGCCTTCACCTCCGCACCTCTCCTGATCCATCCCAATCCTGACTTACCTTTCGTCGTGGAGGTTGATGCCTCGACCACAGGAGTAGGTGCGGTCCTTTCGCAGCAGCAGGGGACGCCTCCCAAACTCCATCCATGTGCCTTCTTTTCCCGTAAGCTCAGCACGGCGGAAAGGAACTATGATATCGGGAACCGTGAGTTACTAGCCATCAAGCTCGCCCTGGAGGAATGGAGGCATTGGTTGGAGGGGGCCATACATCCCTTTCTGGTGCTAACAGACCACAAAAACCTCCAGTACTTACGGGATGCTAAACGACTGAACCCTCGCCAGGCCAGATGGGCTTTATTCTTTACTCGTTTTAACTTTAAGATCTCCTATCGCCCAGGTCCCCGTAATTTGAAGGCAGACGCTCTATCACGAGTCTATTCTCCCGTGGAGAGTCCGGAAGAACCAGAGAGTATCCTGCCTACTGAAATAGTTGCTAGCCCTATCCAATGGTCCTCTCCACCAGTGGCCTCCGCCACTCCTCCAGCCAATCCGCCGGGCTGTCCTCCTGACCACCAGTATGTTCCCAGGACCCAACGTATCCCGCTCATCCACTCCACTCACACATCCCTCGGTACTGGCCACCCAGGGGCCAACGCTACTCTCTCGTTGCTACAAGACCGCTTCTGGTGGCCCAGCATGGCCAGGGACGTCAGAAGGTTTGTTCAGGGCTGTCCGGACTGTGCCATATCTAAGACCTCCCGTCATCTTCCAGCCGGTAAACTTTTCCCACTACCCATACCTAACTGCCCTTGGTCACACCTAGGAGTGGACTTCATTACAGATCTACCTGCCTCTGATAACTTCACTTGCATACTGGTCATTGTGGATTGCTTCTCCAAATTCTGCCATCTCATCCCGCTCTCAGGGCTTCCCACAGCCCTTCAAACTGCTGAACTCTTATTCAATCATGTTTTCAGATATTACGGCATCCCGGAAGACATAGTATCGGACAGAGGTCCTCAATTCATCTCAAGGGTTTGGAAAGCATTCTTCTCCCTCCTAGGTGTGACCGTAAGTCTTACCTCCGGATATCATATATTCCTGGAAAATCCAGGAAATTGGTCGCTTCCTGAGAACCTTCTGCCATAGCCGCCAGAACTCCTGGAATCAGTTTCTGGGCTGGGCCGAGTACGCGCAAAACTCTCTGCGTCAAGGCTCCACTGGACTCACGCCCTTCCAGTGCGTACTCGGTTTCCAGCCCCCCCTATTTCCATGGTCAGGAGAACCCTCCGATGTCCCCGCGGTCGATTACCGGTTCCGGGAGAGCGAGAGAGTCTGGGACGCTGCACACCATCAGCTACAGCAGGCAGTGCGCAGGCAGAAGATTACAGCGGACGCCCGACGCTCAGCAACTCCCATTTACCATCCTGGACAGAAGGTATGGCTGTCTACCCGGGACATCAGACTGTGCCTGCCTAGCCGGAAGTTGAGTCCCAGATTCGTTGGCCCCTTTGTCATTCTCGAACAGATCAATCCAGTCACCTACAAACTCCAATTACCTCCACAATACAAGATCCATCCAACTTTCCACGTCTCACTACTAAAACCCTTTTCACCTTCTGTTTCCCCAGAGCCTAGTCCGGTCGAGGAACTACCTCTCCCTCTCATCGTGGAGGATGGTGCCATCTACAAGGTCCGAGAGATCCTGCATTCCCGGCGCCGTGGTGGTAAGCTAGAATACTTAGTCGATTGGGAAGGCTACGGCCCCGAAGAACGCTCATGGGTTCTAAGAGAGGATGTCCTCGACCCGTCACTCCTGGAGGACTTCCATACCGCTCATCCAGAACTTCCAGCCCCACGGGGTCGGGGTAGGCCACCACGACGCCGGGGTCGGCCCTCGGGAGCGGGCCGTGGAGAGGGGGGTACTGTAACAGCACGGCCAGGCTCTCCACCCAGCCAACTATCACGATCTGCATCACCTGAATTCTAACCACGCGCACCTGCACCTCATCATCACCCTCATCAAGAGCACTATAAAGGCACTCACCACAGTCACTTCATCGTCCGATCTGGTTTATGCAACATGTACTCCAATGCAACCAAGCAATGCTCGATGAGTATAAACTCTCTTACCATTCTGACATACTTATCTTCTGTTCTCCGCTCCGTTGTAATCTTCTGTGCAGATTGCCTCCCGCTGTGGTCAGCCTCCGGTCCTCCACGTCTGCCCAGCTCCAAACTCCTGAAAAGCACACGGATTCCATTCAGTGCCTTTTCCACTGCCATCACCAACATATATAAGAAGAGCACTCACCCTTCGACACCTGCTGCACTGTTCTCTGCACTAAGCCAATCAATAAAGTCACTGTGTGTTAATCACTTACCTTGGTGTCCGACTACGTATCATAACAATGATATTTCAAGCATTTTAGAAGTGCAGGCTGTTTATGAAGATGAATGTCTCTGCAAAATAAGAAATGTATTATTTAAAAACACATGATACGGTTTAATTATTATTATTATTTTATTTATTTATGACTTTTTAAGGGGCAGCTTCTTTAGACTTGTAAGGAAACGGTCACTGTTATGATTAGCCTTGTCACTTTTCCACCCTCGGACCAAAGTGTTCTCCTTGCTTAACCGTTCTATTGGTGGTGTCGTTTTCTAATGTTGGTCTGATAGTTAGAGGCGGTCCAATCCAACATTTTAATGCCAAAAGTTGCAGTTGTGGAAAGCGAGTTATTTGAGCTGCTTGGTTTCAACAAAAGCTATTTCTGATGAGGAATTTTTGAGTTCTGCAAAATTACAGTATGTTTTATAGTAGATGTCAAGAGATCAAACGAAAATTTGATTCTTCATGTCATTACCATTTTAAGAGAAGCATCTCATATTTAAGACAAGTTAACCCTTAATCTTAAATATCAGGATATTCGCATATGACATATTTAGTCT
The DNA here is from genome assembly GCF_936440315.1 of Barbus barbus. Classification (NCBI taxonomy): domain Eukaryota; kingdom Metazoa; phylum Chordata; class Actinopteri; order Cypriniformes; family Cyprinidae; genus Barbus; species Barbus barbus. Next base: position 8,016,540 of record NC_136737.1, on the reverse strand, counting down.
TGTTCTCTTTGTGTAAATGAACCATCAGTCTTGTTGACTTATTCCGTGATTCTGTGTTGTAGAGTCGTGCAGAAGATTTTCCTGCTAATCAGACTGAAGCGCTGCTGATGGATGAGACGTCCTCTAATCAGATTCATGCTGCCAATGAGACGTCACAGTAACATTGTTATTTTGATTATTTAATTGAAAATAAACATGAAGAGAAGATTGAAAATGAGAGAAGAGCAACACAGATTTAAACACTCTCAGAAATGAAACTAATAACTAATAACTAACAAGAGCGATGAAGACGTGGCTTTGGATCTACAGTCAGTTGAAAGCAAATCTGCAAAGGCTTGCTAGAGTTATATGAAGATCTTTATTAGATGAACACCGCGTGTGCTGTCTACTGTTCCACAGGTATAGGCCATGATACCACTATGACATTACCAGTTTGTTGTACATGTACCTTACATTAAATACAATGTATAATTTCTACATTAAATAAGCTGTCACAGAGTATGAAATGAACACCCGCGGCGCAGCGGCGCGCGGCCTGTTCTAGACACAATTAATATTCATATTTTTACAATATTTACGCTTGCAAAAATATAGGCTACATTTGTTTAAATTTTGTAGAACAGAAGATCCGTCAATATGCATTTGTTTCGTTATGTTCAGAGCAGTCATGTGAGGCGTTTTCAGAGGTTATAGGATAATACATAATTAATTTACTTTAAAATATAATTTAATTCAGTGATGCAAATCAGAATTTTCATCAGCTGTTACTCCAGTTTTCGGAGTCATATGATCCTTCAGAAATCATTATAATATATCGATTTATTACCAGTGTTGGAAACAGTTTTGCTGGTTAATATTTTTGGGAACCTGTGACATTTTGTTCAGGATTCTTTGATGAATAGAAAGCTAAAAAGAGCAGCACTGATAATAAATCAACATGATTGCTGAAGGATTATGTGACTCTGAAGACTGGGGTAAAGGCTGATGAAAATTCTGATTTGCATCACTGAAATAAATTGCATTAATATATATATATATATATATATATATATATATTGAACGGCAGTGTGTGTGTGTGAATACACATACACATTACATAAATGTAATCTATATATCTAAATAAAAATAGACTATATTCAGTACCTATATGATCCAAAGTAACTAGTAACTAACTACTTGAGTAGTTTTTTTATCCGATACTTTTTTACTCTTACTCAAGTAACTATTCAGACTATTACTTTTACTTTTACTTGAGTAAATATTTCTAGAAGTACTTTTACTTTTACTTGAGTACAGTTTTTGGGTACTCTACCCACCTCTGATAGCAATATATAAAAAATAGAAGGGGGACAAATTCAATAATTAAAAAACACTGTATTGTATTGTATCAGACTTTACTGATCAGTGCACTCACTGCACTGTGAAATTCAAGCTCAAATGGAGTTAAGAAGGTTTTTGACCAGCGAGTCAAATGAGTGGAGTGGTTTATCTGTCATTAGAACGGCTGTAACTTTACATTTATTCTGGAATTGCTCTTACACAACATCATTTTGGTGCATGTGACATTCTTGACTTTATCAAATGTTATCTGAATCCTAATTTTGAGTTTACTTATAGCAATGTCATTTTTGGCTTTCATGAATGTGAAAAAAGGTGATATTTCATAAACCTTATTTTCTTTTTAGCTAAATATCATATTCATAAATGTAAATTTTCTAAATGTACACCTCTTTTTTTTTTTTGTAAGATTCAAACTTGAATTGAAAATTTATAAATTATTTATAAAATTATTTTTATTTTTTATAAATTATATTTTACTCCTCCTTGAACTGCCACCTTAACGTGGTGGAGGGGTTTGAGTACCCGAATGAACCTAGGAGCTATGTTGTCCGGGGCTATATGCCCCTGGTAGGGTCTCCCAAGGCAAACAGGTCCTAGGCGACGGGTCAGACTAAGAGCGTTTCAAAAACCCCTTATGAAGAAAACTAAACAGAGGACCGTGACGTCGCCCGGTATGGCGCAGCCGGGGACCCACCCTGGAGCCAGGCCCGGGGTTGGGGCTCGTATGCGAGCGCCTGGTGGCCGGGCCTCTCCCCACGGGGTCTGGCCGGGCTCAGCCCGAAGGAGCGACGTGGGGCCGCCTTCCCGTGGGCTCACCATCTGCAGGAGGGACCGTAAGGGGCCGGTGCTAAGAGGATCGGGCGGCAGTCGAAGGCGGGGGCCTCGACAACCCGATCCCTGGACACAGAAGCTAGCTCTAGGGACGTGGAATGTCACCTCGCTGGCGGGTAAGGAGCCTGAGATTGTGCGTGAGGTTGAGAGGTTCCGACTAGAGATAGTCGGGATCACCTCTACGCACGGCTTGGCCTCTGGAACCACACTCCTCGAGAGAGGATGGGCTCTTCACCACTCTGGAGTTGCCCATGGTGAGAGGAGGCGGGCTGGTGTGGGTTTGCTTATAGCCCCCCAGCTCAGCCGCCATGTGTTGGAGTTCACCCCGGTGAACGAGAGGGTTGTTTCCCTGCGCCTACGGGTAGGGGATAGGTCTCTCACTGTCGTGTGTGCCTACGGGCCAAACGGCAGTGCAGAGTACCCGGCCTTCTTGGGGTCTCTGGGAGGGGTGGGTAGCGACAGTGACACCTGGAGGGGCGTGATTGGGAGGAACGGCCCCCCTGATCTGAACCCGAGTGGTGTTCAGTTATTGGACTTCTGTGCTCTCAAGGGTGTCCATCAGTACACGTGGCACCAGGACACCCTAGGCCGTAGGTCGATGATCGACTTTGTGGTCGTTTCATCTGACCTGCGGCCGTATGTCTTGGACACTCGGGTAAAGAGAGGGACGGAGCTGTCAACTGATCACCACCTGGTGGTGAGTTGGATCCGATGGCAGGGGAGGAAGCTGGACAGACTCGGCAGACCCAAGCGTACTGTGAGGGTCTGCTGGGAACGTTTGGCCGAGTCTCCTGTCAGAGAGATCTTCAACTCCCACCTCCGGCGGAGCTTCGACCGGATCCCGAGGGAGGCTGGAGATATTGAGTCCGAGTGGACCATGTGCTCCACCTCCATTGTCGAAGCGGCCGCTCGGAGCTGTGGCCGTAAGGTCTCCGGTGCCTGTCGAGGCGGCAATCCCCGAACCAGGTGGTGGACACCGGAAGTAAGGGATGCCGTCAAGCTGAAGAAGGAGTCCTATCGGGCCTGGCTGGCTTGTGGGACTCCTGAGGCAGCTGACGGGTACTGACAGGCCAAGCGAACTGCAGCCCGGGTGGTTGTGGAGGCAAAAACTCGGGCCTGGGAGGAGTTCGGTGAGGCCATGGAGAAGGACTATCGGCTGGCCTCGAAGAGATTCTGGCAAACCGTCCGGTGCCTCAGGAGAGGGAAGCAGTGCCCTACCAACGCTGTTTACAGTAGAGGTGGGGAGCTGCTGACTTCGACTGGGGATATCGTTGGACGGTGGAAGGAATACTTCGAGGATCTCCTCAATCCCGCCGTCACGTCTTCCATTGAGGAAGCAGAGGCTGAGGGCTCAGAGGTGGACTCGTCCATCACCCAAGCTGAAGTCACCGAGGTAGTCAAGAAACTCCTCGGTGGCAGGGCACCGGGGGTGGATGAGATCCGCCCTGAGTACCTCAAGTCTCTGGATGTTGTGGGGCTGTCTTGGCTGACACGCCTCTGCAGCATCGCGTGGCGGTCGGGGACAGTGCCTCTGGGGTGGCAGACCGGGATGGTGGTCCCTCTTTTTAAGAAGGGGGACCGGAGGGTGTGTTCCAACTACAGGGGGATCACACTTCTCAGCCTCCCTGGGAAAGTCTATGCCAGGGTACTGGAGAGGAGAATACGGCCGATAGTAGAACCTCGGATTCAGGAGGAACAGTGTGGTTTTCGTCCGGGCCGTGGAACACTGGACCAGCTCTATACCCTCTACAGGGTGCTGGAGGGTTCATGGGAGTTTGCCCAACCAGTCCACATGTGTTTTGTGGATTTGGAGAAGGCATTCGACTGTGTCCCTCGCTGCGGCCTGTGGAGGGTGCTCCGGGAGTATGGGGTCCGGGGTCCTTTACTAAGGGCTGTTCGGTCCCTGTATGACCGAAGCAGGAGCTTGGTTCGCATTGCCGGCAGTAAGTCAGACTTGTTCCCGGTGCATGTTGGACTCCGGCAGGGCTGTCCTTTGTCGCCGGTTCTGTTCATAATTTTTATGGACAGAATTTCTAGGCGCAGCCAGGGGCTGGAGGGTGTCAGGTTTGGTGACCACACGATTTCGTCTCTGCTCTTTGCAGATGACGTTGTCGTGTTGGCTTCATCAAGCCAGGACCTTCATCAAGCCAGGACTATGTCTCCCGGCTGGCCTGGGAACGCCTCGGTGTCCCCCCGGAAGAGCTGGAGGAAGTGTCTAGGGAGAGGGAAGTCTGGGCATCTCTGCTTAGACTGCTGCCCCCGCGACCCGGTCCCGGATAAGCGGAAGAAGATGGATGGATGGAAATTATATTTTAAATCTATTGAAAGCAATAAGAGCAGTGGCTTTGTTGAAGGACTTCGCACTTCCTCTGGACTGAAAAACTGAATGGCCCTGGACTGTTGTTGTGATTTGACGATGACTATTGTTTTCAATAGTATTGTTTTTTTTCATGCATTCAATAAAAAAAAAATAAAAAAAAAGAACGGCTGTAACTTATCTGAGGCAGCAAGTGCATCGCATTATATGCTTTCATCAACTTTTACAGGTTATATAACGTTTATTGTAGCTATATGGGCGCTTAGTTTTTCTTGTTGTTTAATACACGGTCAAAATCTCAAATTGAGAGCTTAGTTAACGTCATGGCGGATGACGTGGTAAAAAACTATAGTTAATTAATTTTTAATTATTGAGAGCTCTGAACGAGCTCGCGGCGCCATCTGCAGGACGTTTATAAAAGCGTTCAAATTATTTTATATTATATTCTGACGTGCTACATGTCTGCTGTTACAGTACTGTTTTTAGTCGCTTTAATTTGCATGTGGGAGCTCAATATTCGTCATTAGAAACATTTATAAATCTGTTGTTGTTTACAAAGAGCATCATTATTCTTGATGTTAAAAACAGTTTTGCTGCTTAATATTTTTTGTGGAAACAATTATACATTTATTATTATTATTATTATTATTATTACATTTGTATAGGATGTAAAAAAGAGAGAGAAAATAATAATTTTATTCTTTCATAATGCATGAAAATGATAACAAGTGAGTGAAGCCATTTAAAATGATTTTCATATAAAATGATTTCCATTTAATATTAACAAATTCAATTAAAATATTTGATAAATGCAAATAAATTCTGTTCATTAAACTGTATATTTATATTTAAAAAAAAACTGAAAAATAAAGCGTATCACCATTTTCACACAAAATATGAAACAGCAAAATAGTTTTCAGCATTGATAATATTCAGAAATGTTGCTTGAGAGTCAAATAAATTGTAATGATTTCTAAAAGTTCATGTGGCACTGAAAACTGGACCAGTGATGAAGAAAATAACATTACATTTTATAATGTATTAAATTTGATTTTGTTTTTTTTTAATTTGTAATAATATTTCACAGCATTGCTGTTTTTTTTTTTAATGAAATAAATTCAGCCTTGATGCACAGAAGATATTTATTTTCAAAATCATTAATAATTGTAATGTTTCGAACTCTTGGCAGGTACTTTAATAAAAATGACAGTTCTATATACTTTACTATAATACATTATAGTACTTTATTATACTATATTATATTATATTGTTATCATGATTATTAAATGCTGCTTTTTATATTTTAACAGGACAATAGTACGTATTATTACAATAAAAGATATATACATGCCTCTATAATTTTTGGACAGGTGCTGTAGTTTTTTCTCTTTTTGTAATTTTCTCACTGAAAATAAATGATACACATTAGCAGACATATATTATTTAATGGTGCTAAACAGTGTGTAATTTGTAGGCCTTTCCGTAATAAGTAAGTTAAGGTAAAAGTACACAAAAAAACAGTTTTAAACATTTTCAACATAATCTACAAGATCAACATGATCTACATCATTTCTGATGCATTTATTTTTAAATTAATGTAAAATTAATAAAAAAAACTGTGTTTGTAGTTCACATGCTTAATTCGTTGGCAGATCTTTCAGTAAGGCTAATGGTTTGGCCTTTAGATTACCTTTAAAACTCATCTATACTAATAAAACTCATTCTCACATTTAAAGGAAAATGATATAAATGATAAAGCACTATTTGTTCATACACAAAAAACAATACATGCATTTCTTACTTGACATAATATTAGTGTATTTACAAAAGAAATGGCTGAATACTGCAGAAATGTGTGGATTTCTGAAGGGTCCTGAAACAAAAAAGTTTTGGATTGTCTTTGTATTTTATTGCATTTGTAACATTTTCCATCTATGAGAAAAGTTTCATATGTGTTTTTTTTTTTTTTTTTTTCCATCTATAGATCCATATAACAATTCAGATAGGTGAAGCGGTACCTCCTTTGGAGCAATGCACAACATGCTGCAAACATTTTGCTTCCCTTTTCGTGTTAGCAGTATTTTCAAACTGACAAGACAGGACAAATTGAATGCACACATTAAAAACCACTTCAAAAAGGTATGGAGGTATGAACATTTTGAGTTATTTGTTACTATACAATGGCAAAAAATATATTTAATAGTAGTCCCTTTGAATTAGTTGCTTTTCAGCATGATTTGATCATAAAATGTCAATTCGTCTTGGTCTAAGTCAAACGTTTAATAGACAAACACTTAACCTACCAAAACACAAACAATTAGACTATATATTTGTGTACTTATCTTTTGAGAGAATTGTAAATAGATATTTCATGTTTTTCATGTTTACTATTTTATTCTTTGTATTTTAGATTTCACTTTTCACAGATGTGGATTGGGCTGCAGACCAACACTACATTTCCACTGTGTCTACTGTACAGCTACAGTTTTAAGAAGAGATGATTTTCAGAATCATTTAGATGTTTGTAAATGGAAGCAGTATTCCACATCATGCAAAATGCCACCAACCACCACTGCAGCCTTGACAATGCTAGTGCCTCCTGAGACCCCATCAGCCACCTGCACCCTACGGAACATGCCAGCATCTTCTGGGACCCCATCAATCATCAGCACCCTATGTAACATGCCAGCGCCTCCTGGGACCCCATTAGCCACCAGCACCCTACGTAACATGCCAGACAGGGTTCATGCATGGCCAGTTAAACAGAAATGCCCAGTGTGCGGTACCCTCATGAATAAAAAAAAAATTAAAGAAACACATTGACCGCAAACATCCTCCTCATGATCTGGGACTGAAACAAATGGTGCAGTACATTTTACAGAACAAGAAAATACCAGCTGTCCTGCCAGATAATGGGCACCATCACTAGGCAAAGAATACCCAAAATATCTTTGTCCGGAGGAAACTATGTGCCAAAGATGCCCAGGTGTTGTCCCTCTTAGTGACTCTATTTTAATTACAAAGAGGGCTAAAATACTCTCTAACTGGTGCATTGTAGAAGGTAGGATGGTGTTATTAATATGCATATGTGCTGTACAATTACACTTTCCTCTAATGTAATACTTGTTTTGAATGATAGATGTATCAACCTACTGTAAGCAGTGCCCACTGTGTGGAATGTTTTATCGGTACCAAGAATGGAAAGACCAACTCCACAACTTTAACGACCACATCATCCTTGACATACTTTTGCTTAACCTTAAGAAACCTTCTACAGGTAGCCTTCAGTCTATGAATGTGTTTAGTAAGAACAGTACTTTTCAATGTCTCCAAGTGTGTACATTGATTTTTTTTTAATCTTGTTTTTTCAGGCCCATACTGCTGTGAGCAGAGCAGTAGAATTATTGCAGGATAGGTGTGAAGTTTCCACCAGCAGACACGGTGCTATATGTGTACTTGCACTTCGAGGCCCTTACAGATCATGAGTATAACTTTTCCTGCTTTACTTGTGGTGATCACCCCCCTGTAGTGATCATGGATTTACACAGAAAAGGTGTTTTCCATTTATCAGGTATGGCTACTGTGATACTTCACTTGCATATTGTGTTTTCATTATTTATGTATTTGCCATTCTGAACAATATTCTATTGGTGGACATTTAAATTAACTCCAGACATCACTGTAACACCAGAAAATGTGATATAAATAGTGAAAACAGAAGAGAGACAAGACGAGGAATAAATGTGAACAAAACTGTATGAACTCTAACATCAGTTCCAGTAGTTCATCTGATCATCGTTTTTTGGGGACATTTTCATATACAGGATCGATCTTTGATTTCTGCAAGGAAACACAAACACAATCAAGAACCTGGTGGATATGATAGAATATTAATAGCAGACCAACTTGGATTTCTACATTTCTATGTCTTCACATTTAAAACAAAAATGTATGAATGATCTTGGATGCTAAAAGCTGTGCAAAGCTGAAATACTAATATATATATATTTTTACTACTGCTACTACAGAACAGATGATAACACGGAGAAGCTGGAAGAAAGGATGTCAATCATCTAGTTTTTCACATGACTTAAGGTAAAACATGAAACAGATTATTTAAGTTATTGTTTGTCATGACTCTGCAACTAAGAATGACTGTCTTTCACACAAATGCAAGAGCTTGAAAATACTTGTTGCAGCACATCTACAAATCAATCAATGGCTGCTAAAGCTGCATTTCACCTCAGACAATCATGAACCGCAGTGCAGCTGCAGCTTGAGGCCAGACTTCAGCACAGGTAATAATATAACAACTTTGTGTGTGTTTTTTTTTTTTTTTTGGTAACAGAACAAATGATGCAAGATTAAATTAAATTAGTAGGCCACAGACCACATTACAGGCTGGCTTTTACATCAAGACGTCATGAAACCATGATGTATGGAAACAAGTACAGAAAACAGCACGTCAGAAATAGAAATGGACTGAACTTGTCATGATGCAACAATGGGAGCAATCTGGTTCAATCAAATGTAACATTATGTATTGGCAAATGGATTGTGATCACAGAATTAAAAATTTACGTAAATCAAGTTAAGTTAATACAGTATCTCTCAGAAGTGAGTACACACCTCACATTTTTGTAAATATTTTATTATATCTTTTCATGTGACAACACTGAAGAAATGACACTTTGCTACAATGTAAAGTATGGACAGGTCAGGACAGGACAGGTTTCACTCAGAACAGGCCTCACCATGGTCGACCAAAGAAGCTGAGTGCACATGCTCAGCGTCATATCCAGAGGTTGTGTTTGGGAAATAGGCGTATGAGTGCTGCCAGCATTGCTGCAGAGATTGAAGGGGTGGGGGTTCAGCTTGTCAGTGCTGAGACCATACGCCTCTTCTAAAGATGATGCACAAGAAAGCCCGCAAACAGTTTGCTGAAGACAAGCAGACTAATGACATGGATTACTGGAACCATGTCCTGTGGTCTGATGAGACCAAGATGAACTTATTTGGTTCAGATAGTGTCAAGCGTGTGTGGCGGCAACCAGGTGAGGAGTATATGGTGGTAGTTTCATGGTCTGGGGCTGCATGAGTGCTGCCGGCACTGGGGAGCTACAGTTAATTGAGGGAACCATGAATGCCAACATATACTGTGACATACTGAAGCAGAGCATGATCCCCTCCCTACGGAGACAGGGCCTCAGGGCATTATTCCAACATGATAACGACCCCAAATACACCTCCAAGACAACCACTGCCTTGCTAAAGAAGCTGAGGGTAAAGGTGATGGACTGGCCAAGCATGTCTCCAGACCTGAACCCTATTGAGCATCTGTGGGGCATCCCCAAACGGAAGGTGGAGAAGCACAAGTTCTCTAACATCCACCAGCTCTGTTGATGTCGTCATGGAGGAGTGGAAGAGGACTCCAGTGGCAACCTGTGAAGCTCTGGTGAACTCCATGCCCAAGAGGGTTAAGGCAGTGCTGGAAAATAATGGTGGCCACACAAAATATTGACACTTTGGGCCCAATTTGGACATTTTCACTTAGGGGTTTACTCACTTTTGTGGTCAGCGGTTTAGACATTAATGGCTGTGTGTTGAGTTATTTTGAGGGAACAGCAAATTTACACTGTTATACAAGCTGTACACTCACTACTTTATATTGTAGCAAAGTGTCATTTCTTCAGTGTTGTCACATGAAAAGGTATAATAAAATATTCACAAAAATATGAGGGGTGTACTCACTTCTGTGAGATACTGTATAACGAAAATTATTTTATTTATTTTTTTGGACAGCACTTTCATTTTATCCCACTTTGCTCTCTCAAATTCTCAGTTCTTCACTTCCAAATCTAAATATAACACTAATGTTTCCATTGGGCCCCTACTTCTCTAGATTGAAAGTTCTTTCTAGCCAATAAATTGGTGTGGGGTGTGATGTCACTACTATGCAATGTTGGATTCCTGCTCAGTGATTGCTTAAACGGGTAAATATGGACAGCTGGCAGATATCAGATTGCCACAGAACCACATCAAGATAAACATGTTTTGAAAATGTAATTTTGTCAATTTTATATTATTTATAATATAACTAATTTAAATTATTGATAGTATTAATAATATTAATGATGTGGCGATGACACTTGTTTGAGAACATCTGGACTGTTGTGGATGACTTTCACCATTAGACTTGGAAGTAAACTTCCACTGCTATGATTGGCTAACAGCTGTGCATGTTTGACATTGTACATTCCTCATAGATGGACATGGCTGTGATTTCTCAATGCATATCAAACAATCATAGTCTGTAAGAAAAGACAAAGCAATAGTGACCACTGTCAGATCCAATATAGTTGGCACAGCATTGTCTTTTAATTGTGCCTTGTTTGTAAATGAATCCACTATAAAATGATGTAAACAAAGGACCAAGTTCTTACTGACGCGGTCTGGATCTTCATTAAAATTAAAGTTCATTCATGCTTTTGTCTAACATTGGGATCAGAAGGAATGCAACGCAAACACTTTTTTTCCATAAGTTGGCACTGCAAAGCCTGTGCATCTTTATCATTTGGTTTCTGCGTAGAACTGCATGTTCACCTCTCTCATAAACACTACATGCATGAATCGGTGGGCGGGGCTAAATAGGCAGTGATGACGAAGCAGGCGTTGATCATCTTATGTGTAGGCGGTGCTTATCAACACCATTACATCATAGAGTAGAGCATTCCAAGAGCTGTCGTTGACCAACGACAAATGTTTGAGTTCTGAAACTTACATGATGTTATTATAGTTCAATCACCTCCTATGTGTCAAAAGATCAAGATAATTTTGATTTCTTATTTCATGACCCCTTTAAACGAGAATCTACCCTTTTGTTCAACCGCAATGTTCTTAAAAAGTGTCTGAGCAAATAATTAGCCCTGCTGTTTCTGTTCTAAACATATTGAAAAGACTGCGTTCATGGTATGGAAAATAGATGCGATGAAAGTGAAAGGTGAAAGTGAAAGTCAGATAATATTCTGCCTAAAAGGTTTTTTGATTAACTAGTCCTATGCATTTTATATGCTATTTTTATTTATTTATTTATTATTTTTCAGGTCTGCAAAAAGAAAATAGCCCAGTACAATGGGAAACCTGTGTGTTAGTAGTAACACTAATGTGCGGAGTACATACACTTAGCGTGAACAAATCTTTTGACCTTTTGACGGTTAGGCTCACACATCAGCCACATCTGTTCATGGATCACCTGATGCTACAAACTTCAATCAGACTAACTGCAAAATATTCAGTAATTATCTTACCGTTTTTCTTGTTGGTTTACACAATGCTGAATGAGTTCTGTCTTCCTGTCGTGTCATGGCTGCATTAACAATGATCACAGACGTGTTAAAATGACAAAGTCTGCAATCATATTTAGAAATGTATATATCTGATTCAAATTCATTAATTGTAGTTAATATTTGTAGTTTAATAATTGAATTCCTGACCTGTTTTTCTACATTTCTTGCAGATGCAGCACATCATAACTGCAGCTACAATCAGAGATCCAGCAGCAGCAGCAGAAATCGGCACCGTGTACAATACAGGTAAACCCTGATCTACGTATAATGGACAAAATGACTAAGTCAGTCTAACCTCAAACAAGACTGAGGTCTTGATGCTGGTTTATTTAGTCAAAAACAGAGATCAGCTCAGTAAATAATCATTAATAACACCATTGTCATACCGGAGTGAATCTGACAGAGTTGAGTAACGTTGAGATATCTGGTCTGGTTGCTGATGGGATTGTTGAGCACACAGCTGTAGGTGTTTTTATCCTGATATTCCACCTCCAGAGGTAGAGAGAGACTGATGCTGAGATCAGACACGCTGATGCTGGACAATAAACTGTTTCCTTTGTACCAGGAGAGAGACACATCACTCACATTCAACACTGAACACAACAATGAACAATATGATGATGATGAACATTGTGAAGAGTTACTGCTGATGACAGGAGCAGGCAGATGAGCTGAAAACATCAGAAGATAAAGATAAACTTTAGTGTGTTCAGTGAATGTTTAGTGTAAATAGTTAATAAAACAAGAATATTTAGAGCACACAATAAGTGACGTCTCTACTCACCATAGACAGAAACGTTGAAGTTTTTTTGTAAAAAGTTTTACTCCATTTATCAGTAGTTTATAAAGTCCAGCATGTTCAGTTCTGGTGTTTGTGATGGTCAGCGATCCAGTTTGATGATCCAGCTTCAGTCTGTCTCTGAATCTCCCATCAGGACCATCATATGTAGAAAATATTTGTTTGTTTCTTTTGATGTACCCTATGAGGGACGTTTCAGATGCTCCAAATGCCCACACTATTTTGCAGTCTTTGCATTCAGTAATGTCATTGTCTAAAGTGACTGAATCTTCATCAGTCACTGACACGGACTCGCCAAACACACCTGAAGAACATGAACGGGGACGGATTAAAGCTTCCTTTAGTTTATAAAGCCTGAAATCAGCTGTAGATAAAGTGAACAACATCCAGAACAACAGCAGATATTTAGTGTATTTTAAACATCAATATTAAAATCAATGTGGGAAGTTACACAATTTATGTAGAAAAATAAAATACATTTCTACTTCAAAATATCACATTTAATTCAATGCGTTACTTCCCATTTCTTTGTAATTTTTCCAAAACTTTACTAGACATTTGTGGGTGAAAATTATATATTTTTTTCATCATAACATCAGATTTCTTTAATTCACTTTTTTATCCTGTTAATTTCTATTAATTCTGTAGCTGTGTATGCTTAATGCAGAAGTATCTTAAATAAATATTTCTGAGAAAGTGCTGGAGAGCTTGCATTTGTAACGTTTGAAATTAATAAATGATAACAAAAGATGCCTGAGATTTGAAAGCAGCTCAGTTAAGGTTTTAGTTTTATAACTTACCGGTCAGATGGCACCAGCACAAACAGAAGAAAACAATCACGTGAAACATTTTCTTCAACAGTTTAGTGAACAATCTGAACTAAGATTTCACTCAACCTGTTAATTTGGTTTTTAATGGAATCCTATTTAAATATATATGATTTATTTCCATTAAATATATTTCCATTTACTAAATATATATTTAGTAAATGAAAAAATAAAACTAAATACAAAGTTAAAACTCTGCACTCACAGTACTGGTTTACAGCTTCTGATTCAAACTGAAAGTGGCTGTGGTCGGTTTTATTTGAAAGGGTGGTGGAGGGCTTCTTCCTGTCCTGCCTCTGGCTTTTATGATTCATTACTCTACAGAAACAATAAATCATGATGAGAAACAGTGTTTGACACAAAGGGAGAGAAATAAAAGAGATACAGTGGTCATATTTTACAAATATATGTATCGAGCAGACCATGTCAATCAATCGGCAACCAGTGATGCTTAGCTGATCCATGTCTACCTGTCTGCCTATCACATCACTATTTAAGTTACTATTTCAGTTATCCTTCAGCTGCTTTTATTGTGCTGCTGAGGTCCTCCTTGGGTCCATCCCCAGATATCATGACATGGATGAAACAAAATCATCTGGCTGCAGCTCAGCTCAGCATAGCAAAGACAGATCTTCTCGTCTTCCCAGTCAGTCCAACTGCACAGTACAATCTCACCATCCAGCCAATAATCCCACTGAATTTGGTCTGAAATCTTGGGGTAATCTTGGATGACCAGCTGACCTTCAAATACCAAGCTGCAAGGACAGCTCGGTCATGCATGTTAGCATTGCACAACATCAGAAAGACCAGGCCCTTCCTAAAAGAGCATGCTGAATAACTTTGTCATTTCTAGGCTGGACTTCCATCACATGCAATTCAGTATGCCCAAGGAAGCCCACGTCACACCTCTCTTGATTTCTCTGCACTGGCTACCGGTTGTGGTTTGCACCAAGTTCATGCTTGCTTGCGGACATAATATCCTGCACACTTCTACCTTTGCTAGATCTTATGAGTCTCCATCCCCTTCAGATGCTTAAGGTTGGTAGGTAAGCGACGCCTCATGGTACCATCACAAAGAGGCACGGAATCACTTTCCAGAACCTTCTCATTCTCTGTTCCTTGCTGGTGGAATAATCTTCCCAACCCTATCCGAAACATGAATCCCCTTCACTTCATTTTACAGCGGATTCGTTTACAAACAAGGCACAATTTCAACGCAGGATTTTCAGACAGACTGAAACTAAAAGACAATGCTGTTTCAGCTATATTAGATCCAACAGTAATGTCGCAACACAGAAGTGTGAGTAACTGTTTTTATTACCTGATCACAATTGCTTTATCTCTTTTTACAGATCGTTTGATATTTACGGAGTATGTGTGCATGTTTAACCTAAATCACAGTAGTGTCCATCTGTGAAGAATGTAGACTGTCATTCATACAAAACTATTAGCCAATCAGTGGGTGTTTACTTCTGAGTCTACAATCTGCCACGCCTATTCAAACAGAGTGTTCTGATGAGGGGGGTTAAAACAGAACAGAAAATTGCCTATTACTTCTAAATTATGATGCCTTTCATGTAAAAATCTTGATAACATTATAAATGGGCCTCAGAGAACAGGAAAAAAATGCAGTTCATGATCCCTTTAATGTCACCGGTGAATGTGGTGATTAATTTAAATGTTCGTTCAGCTGGCCTACATTTTCTTTTGAGGAATGTTAAACTACAGTTTAGTTTAGATTTTAAATCAACCAAATAGATGAAAAAATTAGACTTGACTCTCAAAATGACCTTTAAATGCACGCTTTATGATCACAGTTGAGGTGTCTTATTTGCGCCCAACGTGAAACAGTTTTCTCACCATGTTTGATAGAACATTAAGAATTGTACAAACATAATATTACATAAAAATGCACATACTATTAGTTGGTTTTCCTGTGAACGCAGCTCTTTCCAGTTGAGCGAAAAGTGTTGTGATGCCGTTTAAAGCTGCTGCTGCTTAAAATCCCACTAGATGGCGCCATTTATCAGTTCAATCAATTAAAGAACTGATGATCAAAGAAAGGTATTCTATCAGTAAAATCGATTATCAGTCATTCTTAATAATGACTGTCTTGGCTTTATTGTTCATGTACATCTATCACCAAAGCTTAACAACAACATGTTCTGCTGTGACAGCGCACCCTATCAGGCAAAAGTAGCGTGTTTAGAGAGCGATGATATGCTAGTGATAGCCTACATTTCCCAACAATATCACCGTCAAGTACCGCTATCCCCTTCCTCTTGTCCCAGCAGCCTTGGAGCAATTGCGCGGTGTCACCATCTTCACCAAGTTGGACCTCCACAGCGCATACAATCTCATTCGAATCCGGGAGGGGGATGAATGGAAAACTGCTTTTGTCACGCTCACCGGCCATTATGAATATAGGGTTATGCCCTATGGGCTCGTCAACGCCCCCTCCGTGTTCCAGGGATTCATGAATGAGGTGCTCCGAGAGTTCCTCCACCGCTTCGTCATCGTCTACATTGACGATATATTGATCTACTCTCGGAGCCGGGCCGAACATCGCCAACACGTTGCGGAGGTCCTCAAGCAGCTTCGCAAACATCATCTCTACCTAAAAGCTGAAAAGTGTACCTTCCACCAACCCACCGTCCACTTCCTCGGTTACGTCATCAACAGTGGTGGCATCCACATGGACAAGGGGAAGGTGGAAGCCATTTCTTCCTGGCCACTACCCCAGTCCATCAAAGAGCTCCAACGCTTCCTCGGATTCACTAATTTCTATCGCCGCTTCATTTCCAATTTCAGCACCGTCACAAGCCCACTCACCAATCTGCTCAAGGGAGGAACCAAGACCCTATCCTGGACCATCAACACCACGAATGCCTTCCAAAAGCTAAAAGAAGCCTTCACCTCCGAACCTCTCCTGGTCCACCCCGATCCAGAGTTACCCTTCGTCGTGGAAGTGGATGCCTCGACCACAGGAGTAGGTGCGGTCTTGTCATAGCAGCAGGGGACGCCTCCCAAACTCCATCCATGTGCCTTCTTTTCCCGTAAACTCAACCCGGCGGAGAAGAACTATGACATAGGGAACCGGGAGTTACTTGCCATCAAACTCGCCCTGGAAGAGTGGAGGCATTGGCTGGAGGGGGCCACACATCCCTTCCTAGTACTCACGGACCACAATAACCTCCAGTACTTGCGTGATGCAAAGCGGCTAAACGCCCGTCAGGCCAGATGGGCCCTATTCTTTACCCGTTTTAATTTTAAAATCTCTTATCGCCCAGGGCCTCGCAATGTGAAGGCAGACGCCCTGTCATGAGTCCATGTCTCCGTGGAGAGTCCGGAAGAACCAGAAGGTATCTTACCCACCGAGATCATTGCAAGTCCCATCCAATGGTCCTCTCCACCAGTAGCCTCAACCACTCCACCAGCCAATCCGCCGGGCTGTCCACCCGATCTCCAATATGTACCCAGGACCCAACGAACCCCGCTAATTTTCTCCACACACACTTCCCTCGGTACTGGCCACCCAGGGGCCAACGCTACTCTCTTGTTGCTACAAGATCGGTTCTGGTGGCCCAACATGGCCAGGGACGTGAGTAAGGTTCGTTCAGGGCTGTCCGGACTGTGCCATCTCCAAGAGCCCCCGTCATCTTCCAGCTGGTAAACTACTTCCACTTCCCACACCTAACTGCCACTGGTCACACCTAGGAGTGGATTTCATCACAGACCTACCTTCCTCGGATAACTGCACATGTATTCTAGTAATAGTGGACCGTTTCTCTAAGTTTTGCCACCTTATTCCGCTCTCAGGTCTACCCACTGCCCTCCAAACCGCAGAGTTACTCTTCAACCATGTCTTCAGATACTACGGTATCCCTGAGGACATTGTTTCCGACAGAGGACCGCAGTTCATCTCGAGAGTTTGGAAAGCCTTCTTCTCCCTCCTAGGTGTGACCGTGAGTTTGACCTCCGGATACCACCCACAGTCCAACGGACAGACTGAACGCAAGATCCAGGAGATTGGTCGCTTCCTGAGAACCTTCTGCCATAGCCACCAGAACTCTTGGAATCAGTTTCTAGGCTGGGCCGAGTACGCACAAAACTCCTTACGACAAGGCTCCACTGGACTCACGCCCTTCCAGTGCATACTCTGCTTCCAGCCCCCTCTATTTCCATGGTCAGGAGAACCTTCCGATGTTCCCGCAATCGATTACTGGTTCCGAGAGAGCGAGAGAGTCTGGGACGCGGCGCATCATCAGCTACAGCAGGCAGTGCGCAGGCAAAGGATTACAGCAGATGCCCGACGCTCTGCCACCCCCACTTACCATCCTGGGCAGAAAGTGTGGCTGTCCACCCGGGACATCAGACTGCCCCTGCCTTGCTGAAAGCTGAGTCCCAGATTCGTTGGCCCCTTCACCATCCTCGAACGCATCAACCCAGTCACATACAAACTTCAACTACCACCACAATACAAGATCCACCCGACCTTCCACGTCTCACTATTAAAACCCTTCTCTCCTCCTGTTTCCCCAGAGCCTGGTCCGGTCGAGGAACCCCCTCTCCCTCTCGTCGTGGATGAAGGCGCCATCTACAGGGTTCAGGAGATCTTACATTCCCGGCGCCGTGGTGTTAAATAAGAGTATTTGGTCGACTGGGAAGGCTACGGCCCCAAAGAACGCTCATGGGTTCCTAGAGAGGATGTTCTTGACCCGACGCTCCTGGAGGAATTTCATGCCACTCACCCAGAACTCCCAGCCCCACGGGATCGGGGCAGACCACCACGACGCCAGGGTCGGCCCTCAGGAGCGGGCCGTGGAGAGGGGGGTACTGTAACAGCACGGCCAGGCTCTCCGCCCAGCCAATTACCATGATCCACGTCACCTGAGTTCTGATCACACGCACCTGCACCCCATCACCATCATCACCCAGAACCACACAAAAGCACTCACCTCCAGTCACTCAGTGTCCGATCTCGTTGATCCAACGTGGACTCCATTCCTGCAAGCCAAACTTGATGAGTATTACCTCCTATCCTTTACCTGTTGTACTTACCTCCTGTTCTCCGTCCCGTTGTCTCCCTGTGTCCAGATTGTTCCTCTCCGTGGTCAGTTTCTCAGTCGCCCCAATCCTCAGCGGATGCTCTGCTCCTCGCTCCTGGAAAGCACAAAGACAACACTCAGTTCCTTCCCCATTGGCATCCCAAGCCTCTTCGAAGCGGACTCTCACCTCTCATCCCTAGCCGCACTCATCCACTGCACGATCTCTGCAAATAAAGCCACTGTGTGTTACACTTACCTTTGTGTCCGGCTGCGTCTATAATAATAGTGAAAGTTAGGACATTTCCATATGATAAACTAAGGCTCGGTTTCACAGACAGGGCTTAAACTAAGCCAGGATTAGGCCATAGTTCAATAAAAAAAAAAACATTACGGGGGTGCATCTTGAGACAAAACAAAGGCACTGATATATTTTAAGATCAGTCAGTGCAACAAGTTTTTTTTTTTTCAGTTGAAAAAGCTGAGACTTACATTTTGGTCTAGGACTAGACTTAAGCCTTGTCTGTGAAACCTGGGGTAAGAGTCACAGAAGAGGAGCAGCACCGAATGCTCAATTTCAACTCACACTGTCAGTCCGGAGCGTAGATCCAAAAAAACATGAAGCCAACATAGATAAAATACGCACACGGTTATAATATATATATATATATATAAATGAAAATATTTACATGTATATATTTATATTCATATATGATAAACTAAGAATAGAACATTTAAGTTGAGTTTCTAGATGATATGCCTATGGTGAAAAATTGTAAGAAACTGTCCTATATGAGCTCTATCTGTAATCAGTTCCAGAATATAGTATTTGATCATCATTTCTTGGGGACATTTTTATACACAGCCTCTGTCTTTGATTTCTACAAGGAAAAAATACACTCAATAAGGAATCTTGCTGATGCGACAGGCAATTATAGCTGTTAAGAATTAACAATATCTGAATAACCTTACTTTTTTCTAACAAAAACTTACTTTGCTTCAAAAAATAATTTACTTAAATAAGCTTACTCTTAAAACTCCAGACCAGTATAACTGAACATATTTTTCCCAAAAGGTTTGTCTTGTGCACTACAGGTTTATTTTCTTTTTTCTTTCATGTGCAAAGTATACTCTACTAACACATTTTTTTAAACTACTGCAGAACACATGCTAACATGACACCAAACATCACATTTATGTTTCATCACACATTCTCAAGGTTTCTCATGACAGAATGGCTGAGAACGATTCTTTCACACAAAAGCAACAATGTACGATTCTCTCTGATAATCACTAGTGTGTGACGAGTCACATATGTGTAAAAAATAAGTGAAAATGGCATAAAAACCAGCTAAAACTCTCTACTGCTGCTCTAAAAGCCGCTCTCTACTGAAGGATCACGGCTGAACACCCACATCTTCACTGACCGTCTGACACAAAACTTAAATAATCAGCTTCAATCAGACTAACTGACCATAACAACTTCTTGCGATAGTCATGAATGTGTCAGGGGTGGTAAGGGAAGAGGAATCAGTTGAAGGGATAACAGATTTGAGACTCAAACACAAAACAGGAACTCAGGAACTAGCCACTGTACGAGAGGTTAACCAGGAGAGATTCCAGCCAGATCCATGGCAGAGATGAACAACTCAGCAGGAAGTGTCTAGGAAAAGGGGTTTCTGAGAGATAGGCAGAGGGCAACAGTCCAAGAGCTACGAGGTAGACCAACTCCGTAATGAACTCCAGGACACAGGAAATGGCAACAGTGAAAGAGAGAGGGAGACTGGTTCCAAGAAGACGAAGGCAGAAGCCAGGCTGACTTAACTGGGGTCTCCTGAGGCTGGTGAACGAGGCTGACAATGGCTGAGCAGCTAGATGGACAGAACCAGAAGGGCAAGGAAGCAGGCGGTGATGGGCAGCCAGAGATGGGAGGGAGGAGGCAGGCAGTAGGGAGTCCAGCAGCCAGAGCCGATGGGGGAACTGGGGAGCAAAAGGGAAAAAGGAAAAAACTAAACTAAAAGGCAGGAGCTCAAAACAAGGGACTAGATAGCACTAAACTAAATCAAAAGAAAAAACCCTAATCTCAAAAGGTAAAAAATAAATTCGAGGAAAAAACTGAACTAGACTTAGGCTTGACAACAACAGGAGCAAGATAACCGTCAGAGACAAGAGCCAGGTTAACTCAGCAAAGCAGAGATTCGATCTGGCACAGGACAGAAAACAAGAGGAGAATATAAAGTGTGACTAATTATCTCAAACAGGTGTCAACCCTAACAAGATAATAAGGTAACAAGAGGGCCGGGGTAACAATAGACAATAGACCACATGACAAACACAATTACCAACTGACAGCCATGTGCTCCAGACAGACCAGGACACAACATAAACAAACCCAGATCAGACCGGCGCCTTAACAGAATGATCTTACCGTTTTCTGTGTTGTTGGTTTACACAATGCTGAATCAGTTCTGTCTTCCTCCTGTGTCTGAACTGCATTAATAATAATCACAGATGTGTTAAAAGGACAAAAGTTTGTAATCTTATATACAAATCTGTTTATATATCTGATTCAAAGCATTCACTGTTGGTAATATTTGTAGTTTAATACTCCTCATAATCCCCATCCACTTGATTGGCTCAATGACTCTCTCTCCTCTCCACCTGTAGCTGGTGTGTGGTGAGCGCACTGGTGCCGTTTTCCTGTGGTTGCCGTCGCATCATCCAAGTGGATGCTGCACACTGGTGTTGGTTGAGGAGAGACAGCCTATATGATTGTACAGCGCTTTGGGTGTATAGCAATACCAAATAAAAGCGCTATATAAATGATTCATTCATTCATCCATTCATTCATTCATAGTTTATAGTTGAATTCCTCACCTGTTTTTCTATATTTCCTGCAGATTCAGCACATTACGACTGCAGCTACAATCAACAGAGATCTAGCAGCAGAGATCAGCAGAGTGTAAAACAAAGGTAGGCACTGATCTACAATGACACAATTAATCTGTCAGTCTGACCTCAAACAAGATCTCATTGGTGGTTTATTTTTGAGTCAAAAATAGAGATCTGCTTAATAGATCATTACTATCACCACTGTCGTACCTGAGTGAATCTGACAGAGTTGAGTAATGTTGAGATGTTTCATCTGCTTGCTGATGGGATTGTTGAGCACACAGCTGTAGGTGTTGTTATCCTGATATTCCACCTCCAGAGGTAGAGAGAGACTGATGCTGAGATCAGACACACTGATGCTGGACAATAAACTGTTTCCTTTGTACCAGGAGAGAGTCACATGACCCACATTCACCACTGAACACAACATATAATGAATCATTTTGCTGTGATGATGATGATGATGAAAGATTTTGTGAATAATCTCTGATAATGACAGGACCAGGCAGACGAGCTGGAAAATATGACAGAATAAATGGTTATACATAATACAGTTACACATAAATATAATTTTAAAAAGTTCTTAGACTATTAAATGGCTAGAAGTAGAAGAATAATATTGAATATCAGAAGACTTAACTTTGTATAGGCTTATATACATTTTTTTTTTAATTATTATTGTTTGTGAAAACCACAAAGTGCAAAGTTAAAACCATTTGCCATCTCACATGAGCAGGTTTACCCGAGGTTCATCTTTTGTCAGACCCTTCGTTTCCCCTTAGTTGTTCTGCTGTTTTGAGTCATTTTACTCCAATTACTGAAAAATATCTTATAGATTTAGTGGATCATCTTAAACCCTCTGGCTCTTCAATTGATGTGATTCCCCCATTCTTTCTTAAACAAATTTTGGATGTGGTGGGTCCATATCTTTTGATTCTGATAAATCGTTGCTTAGAAACTGGTACTGTTCCAGATCTGTTAAAACATGCAACTGTTCATCCTCTGCTTAAAAAACAGAGCTTGGATCCCACCGTTTTAGCAAATTATAGGCCCATTTCTAATTTGTTGTTCATTACAAAACTTTTGGAGAAAACGGTTCTTTACCAATTACAGACTTTTCTAGCCGACAATCTGATCTTTGAGGTTTTTCAGTCTGGTTTTAGAAAATATCACTCCACTGAGACTGCATTGTTAAAGGTTTTTAATGATATATTATTAACGTGTGACTCAGGCAGCTACGCTGTTCTTGTGCTTCTAGATCTTACTGCCGCATTTGATACTGTTGATCATGCTGTCCTTATTAGTCGACTGGAATTTTGTGTAGGTATTACAGGCAGTGCATTGGAGTGTTTTAAATCTTATCTTACCAATATAACTTTTTCGGTTAAGATGGGAGATCTTACTTCTAGTAATTCTGCATTAACCTGCGGGGTTCCCCAAGGATCTATTTTAGCTCCCATCCTTTTCTCTTTATATATGCTTCCACTTGGTTCCATTTTTAGAAGGTATGGGCTGTCATTCCACTGTTATGCTGACGATACACAAGTTTATCTGCCTATGAAACGAAACTCAGATGGATTAGATGCTCTCCTGGCATGCTTGGAAGATCTAAAGGCATGGTTGTCGCTAAATTTTCTGAATTTTAATGAGGAGAAAACAGAGATTATTGTCTTTAAACCCTCAGATTCATCGACTGTTTCTGAACCAAATCTTGGTGGGTTATCCTCATGTGTTAAGCATTACGTGAAAAACTTGTGTGTGGTATTTGATGAACATTTGAAGTTTGATAGGCAGATAAATTCTGTGGTCAAATCATCCTTCGGCTCTTGTCTAAAGCTAAGACTTTTCTTTCTTTTAAAAACTTTGAGAAAGTGATTCATGCTTTTATTACTTCTAGACTAGATTACTGTAACTCACCCTATGCTGGGATTAGTCAAACAGCTTTGTCCCGATTACAATTGGTTCAGAATGCGGCAGCTAGACTTCTGTCAGGGATCCATAAACGGGATCATATTACTGCCTGTGCGTTACAGAGTAGATTTTAAAATTTTACTTATTGTCTATAAGTCACTAAACGGTATGGCTCCTTCATATATCTCTGATCTATTGATTGAGCATAATGTAACCAGATCCCTGCGGTCCTCTAACCAGAGACTCTTGTTTATCCCCAAGTCGAGGCTGAAGTGTAGGGGTGATCGCGCTTTTGCTACAATTGCTCCAAGACTCTGGAATGATCTGCCCAGTTTTATTAGAATGGCTTCATCTGTGGCTATTTTTAAGTCCAAATTAAAAACCTATCTGTTCGATAAGGCCTTTTATTCTGATTGAAGCACTTGTTATCATTGTCTTATGTTTTGTTGTATGTTATGATGTATTGCTTCCTTGTTATTTGCTGTTTTTAGTTTATTTTATTGTAAAGCATTGGTCAACCTTGGTTGTAGTAAATAGTGCTATATAAATAACATTTCCATTGCCATTGCCATTTTGAGTCAAACTGAAACTTGCTGAGGTCGGCTTTCAGAAATGTGGTTTGATCTGCTGGTTGTCTTTTTTCTTATCTTTTTTCTTTTTTTGAAAGAAATGGATACTTCTAACTATCAAGCTTGTACTTGGTTGACTTACTACAGGTAAAACATTTCCTTTTGTATGCACACATTATTACCAAAAATATTTTTTCCGCCCACATTTTAAATGGATAAATGAATACTAGCCTATAGCTATTATTAACAAACTCTCATCTCTTGTAAATGAAAGTGAAAGTGAGCAACATGATGGTCAAGTAAGATAACCCATACCCAATGTTTGTGCTCTGCATTTAACCCATCCAAGTGCACACACACAATAGTGAGTAGTGAACACACACACACACACACATTGTGCAAAAAAAAAAAAAAACTTTTTGGCCTTTTAACCTTTTCATTTTGCTGGTGCAATTCATTAGTTAATCTACTGAAAACCAAAGTAGAAAGGTGTAAACATCAGTCAAAATATCAGTAAAACAGATTATCAGTCAATCTCTACTGTTTGTCTTTATTTACAGATTGAGTTCTGTCTTTAGGTTCTATAGCAGAAGCATGTAGTGGTGTTGACTGCAGTAACACAAAAGTATACAGCTTATTTAAAAAGATGGAAATATGACAAGTAGCTAATCTATGTTTAAATTTACATTTGCATTTATCTGACGCTTTTATCCAAAGTGACTTACAGTTGCTATATATGTCAGAGGTCACACGCCTCTGGAGCAACTAGGGGTTAAGTGTCTTGCTCAGGGACACATTGGTGTCTCACAGTGGATTCGAACCCGGGTCTCTCACACCAAAGGCATGTGTCTTATCCACTGCGCCATGAGTTTGTTATTGTTCAAACTGGCCTCAGGAAGGCAACACAATGATTAGGCAAGGGGTCTTATTTTGCCTATTGTTTCTTTAACGGTTCCGGCAGCATCTACTTATAGCAATGTAAAGCTGTAATCAGGAACATGTGATTTTCTCCTTTGGACACTAGAGAGAGATACAGTCATGAGCTTGTAATACATTTGCTAAAATGTCCAGCTGATCATGTTGTGTGTGGCGAAACTGTAAACCGCTAGGTAATACACATACTGTTCGATGAAAAAAAAAAAATCAAGAGCCATAAATGAGAGACAAAATGGCACACTGAAGGGTGGAATCAATTTTAATAATGGAACTACAATTAATAGAGCATTTAGTGCATTTTTGAGGCACCAAATTAAAAGCAACAATATTTCAGACATCACAATATCAACTTATAAGAGCACATTATAAGGTGAAATCAAAAGATGTAATACAAAGAGTCATCTGGGCAGAGAATAAATGTGAACAAAGCCAAAAGTTGTGAGGCAGCGTCCTGTATGAGCTCTATCATCAGTTCCAGTAGATACAGTATTTGATCACCGTTTTTTTGGGACATTTTCATACACAGCCTCTGACTTTGATTTCTGCAAGAAAACAAAAACATAATAAGGAACACTGCTGATGTGTGACAGAAAATTAATGGCAGACCAACTTTAGGTTTCTCTCTGAATAACCTTTACAACAAGAGCTTATTATTGTTTCTATAAAATCTTTTTAAAAATAGTTTTAAATTCATAAATCAGTAAAGCTGAACATAATGTAAAGGACGTAATAGGAAGAACAGCAGCTTTGTTTTTCAAATAACTACTGCTACTACAGAACAGATCGAGCAGTTGAAGGAAATTACGAATTATTTAAGATCTGAAGGTTTGAGAATGGTTGCATTTCACACAAAAACAACATATTTGTAGCAGCATGTCTACAAAGCAACCAGCTTTAGCTTGAAGCTGCATTTTCGCTCTGTGGTTCAACGATAATGAACCACAGAGCGCCAGCAACTCGAGGCCAGATCTCAGCACAGGTAAACATGAGTCAACTCCTTTTTCCATTGAAAAACTAATTATATAAAACTGATGTTGTATGATTTATTTTAGAATAACAAACCGTTATTTATACTTAGAACTGTCTGTATATGATTTTAAATAGCAGATTATTTAAATTAGTAGGCCACAGACCCAGTTTGGGTTTGGTGTAACATTAAAAAGTTTTACATGTACAATTCATAACAGTGTGCATATAATAATCTCATTATATGTAAAAAAAAAAAAACTTTCAGGCAGACCTCAAAATTAGAAATTAGTTGGCTGTGAACAAAGATGCAAACAACCCAGGAGTGATCTAGTGCAGTCAAATGATACACTGCACAAACAGGTGTACAAAAAAGTGTAATCCCCTAAACTATTCTGTGTGTGTACGGAATACAACTCTCTCCACTGTGGTAACACAGAAACAATAGTAGACAGAACCTTTGTTTTATGTTTGGAAGGCTGCTTCGCAGAGCATGCTCTCGTCGCTGCATGGTGTTGCAGGGTTTTCCTGCAGAACTGGGCTACTTTTACACCGTTGCCACGGGGTTTTTTTTATAGTCAGGTTTTTAAAACATCTCAGAACGCCCCCAGAATGCCTTTCATTTACACACTTACACATTTTCAATAAATATGAATATAATTAATAGATTTAAGCACACAAATGACATCCAGAAGTAAAAAAAAAAAAATACACAACTGTAAATATAATGTTTTAATGACAGTGAGAATTGCTTGGCTCTGAACATTTTATTCTATATTGCAGAAATTACAGTATGAGTGCAAAGAACATGTTTTTACTTGATTAATTGTCATGCACACTTGATTTAGTAACATACGCTGCTGGACTCGTCAATAGATGCAACAATGGCAATGTCTTTCTGGTTGCCATTACCAACTGCGTACATTCACTGCTGCTCTGTTGTCTTAAAAACACTTGAATATTATATATGGGGGGAAAAACCACAACCCCACCACTTTTTAAGACAAAATTACGCCAATAATATTGTTGCTTAAAACAAATCCACGAATGACTTAAAAAGTGCTTGGTCAAATGTGAAGTCACCCTGTTCTTCCAGTTCCAGTACCTAAGTTCTAAGCAGATTTTCAAGTTGACCCTCAACATTTGACCCTTTTTTATTTAATTTTAATTATTTATTTTAACAATCCAAGTATAATCTTTCCTAAATTAAAAGCAGTGGTGTTTGCTGTTCAATTGAGACATGCTTTCAGGAATAATGAAGGCCGCTCGATCATCCGCATCTAATTGTGCTCTTTTATTAAATAAATAAATAAATAAACCGTTTTGTGGGTAAGAAAAGAGCATCATTAGATGTGGACGAGCACCCGTCTATACTCCTAATAGCACCACTTCATGTTAATGTCTCATCACAGCAAACACTAAAGTCTACAGTTTATAATTTAGATAACATTTTACATGCCTTGTATAAAAGGACAATGTTAGGATTTGACAATCATCATTCACTATCGTTGAAAAACTTATTCTATTTACACTGAAATGCAAACTCTTAGTGAAAAAAAAGATGCATAAACTGTCCTTTGATCATAGCTGCTGGCAGTTGGGCCGCTAAACCACCCAGGTCTGTTCACTGACCGTCTTATGCACATTAAACACAAAACTTATATCAGATTAATTGACAGCAACAACTTCTTGCAGCACAGTCATGATCTTACCTTTTTGTGTGTTTTGGGTTTACACAATGCTGAATCAGAGTCTTCTTCATGGGTTTGGACTGCATTAATAATTACAAGTATGTTAAAATGAAACATTTTCAGTATTATTTCAACATTTGTATCTTAAAATAAATTTCTACAGATTAATTGCTTGTCCTGCTGACCTGTTTTTCTACGTTTCTTGCAGATGCAGCACATCACAACTGCAGCTACAATCAACAGAGATCCGGTAGCGGCAGCAAAAATTAATATGTAAAATAACGGTAGGCCTTGCTCTTTAATTGACAGTTCTGCAATTGACAAAATGAACCATTGGTGTGAATCTGTCGGTGTCTGCTCTACAACAAACACTATGAAACATCAGCACTGTATAGCTGATATATCACTGGCAATATAGATGGTGACATACCTGAACATGTGTGACAGAGTTGACTGATGTCCAGATGTTGAGTCTGGTTGCTGATGGGATTGTTGAGCACACAGCTGTAGGTGTTTTTATCCTGATATTCCACCTCCAGAGGTAGAGAGAGACTGATGCTGAGATCAGACACACTGATGCTGGACAATAAACTGTTTCCTTTGTACCAGGAGAGAGTCACATGACCCACATTCACCACTGAACACAACAATGAACAATTCTGCTGTGATGATGATGATGATGATGATGATGAACAGTCTCTGGTAATGTTAGGAGTGGGCAGACGACCTGAAAAGTAAAATGGAATAAACAGAAACATGGACAAATGTAAGCAACAATCTCGGTGTAGTGTTTTTGTCATTTTAAACTATACAATGATTAAACATTGCAATATTTAGATGAAGATAATGGCTAATCTGTAAACTTTAAAATGCTCATGGTTTCAAATTAGTATAGCTATAGATACACTCCAAAATATAGCACTAAAAGTGGTTCTTTGGCTCGTAATCATAGGAGAACCACTTTTGGTGCTGTATAGCACCATATCTTGATACTTCAGTGGTTCTTCAGCAGTTCTTTGGCATGACTGAGGGGCTATATAGCACCACTACCATATACAGAACCTGTTAAGCTCCTGTATGGTTATTCAGTGGTTAAGGTGTCATATAGCACCACTGCCGTACAAAGAACCTTTTAAGCCCCTTTAAAGGTTCTTTACAAGCCAAAGAACCACTGTTGGTTCTGTTTAGCATCCTTTTTGTTGAAGAATTCAATGCAGTATGGCACCTCTGTATAGCACCTTTAAAGACACGGTGCTATATAGCACCAAAAGTGGTTCCCCTATGATTATGAACCAAGAACCTCTTTTAGTGCTATATAGCACCATTTTGTATAAACAATATGCATGTTGACATGATTCTAGTGTGGGGGAAAAAAAAAACCTTTCAAATCCAGTTTTAAAACTTCATCACTATCACAATGTAATGTTGTAAACCCTACAACCATGAAGTGATTGTATAATGATTTAAACAACTTTGCAAACAAGGCAAATTCTAAAATTAGAATTAATGTATATGCTTTAATAAAGCTTAAGTCCTCTAAAAATCCTGTTCACATCAACTGTAAGTGTCTCGACCTTAAACTCCAAATGAGGTACAAGTCAATTTTATTTATTTAATTTATTTTATTATTATTTTATTTTTTTTGGTAATCAAAATTGTGCTGTGGATATAGCTTAATATGAATTGAATCGT
The DNA here is from genome assembly GCF_936440315.1 of Barbus barbus. Classification (NCBI taxonomy): domain Eukaryota; kingdom Metazoa; phylum Chordata; class Actinopteri; order Cypriniformes; family Cyprinidae; genus Barbus; species Barbus barbus. The sequence goes on along the minus strand of NC_136737.1, from coordinate 7,987,377 downwards.
CAATATTCCTTTAAAAGAAGAATCTTTTTATATTAAAAATGAGGCAAATGATACCCACCATAGACAGAAACACTGAATGTTTTTGATGACAGTTTAGCTGCAATGATCTCTAGTTGATAGAGTCCAGCGTGTTGAGTTGTGATGTTTGTGATGGTCAGAGATCCAGTTGTATTGTCCAGCTCCAGTCTGTCTCTGAATCTCCCATCATTACATGTGAAGAAGATTCCAGAGGCTCTGTTTATTTGAGCTATCAGAGAGTTTTTAGCTCCAAAATTCCACATTATTTCATCATCTTCATGTATTTCAGTAACATCAGTGTGTAGAGTAACAGAATCTCCCTCCATCACTGACTGTGTTTCATTTGTTTCGGCACCAAACACACCTGCAGAAGACAAACAAGTAATCAGTTTCTAACATTTAATTGTGAAATGAATAACTGCAGCAGAGATGTAACATAAAACAAAAGTTGACATATATGGGTCATTTGGTCTGTATTGTATTTTAAAGATAAAATAAAGCAAAGTAAATGTACAGTAATAATAGCCAAGTGAAACTACGCATTTATTTCTGCTGGAAACCTTTAATGGTTTTTACTTTTATGTTTGTGTCACTGAAGTGTCTCACTGAAATGATACTTGACTCCAGTAGATCTCACAATAATATCACAGTTTGATTTGATTTATCTGGTAAGCACAGCAAATGCAAATATTTTTTTTTTCTGAACCATAACAGCAGCTTTATTACTCTGAAATAAAAAGGAAGCCATAAAAATGATTTTTATAACTTACCAATCAAACGCCACCAGCACAAACATAACAAAACAAGCATGTGAAACATTTTCTGTAACCGTTCTGTGTCTGGTCTAATAAAACTATCTGCTTCTTACACTCAAACTGTTCATCTGGTGTGTGAATCCTCCTCTGACAGAGTTTGACCCTCCCAGAGTCCCAGTGCACGCACACACACTGAATGTAAGTTAATCTATCAATGTATAGTTGCATATAATATGACAAAAACATTTCTTAAGTTAACTTTAATTGTTAATGGTGGGAAACTTTTTATCAAAAAATCTTTATCAAATGGAAAACTTTTTTTTTTCATTTAACATTAATGGTTTGACTGTTTTAAATACATATAGAAGAAAAGAACATTTTCTACATGATTAATAGTCAAACTGTTAGTTTGAAATGCTTTTATGATTATTCAATTGTTGTACATTGCAAGTTGACACTAGCAGCTAATTTTCTGTGTCAAACTGAAACCTGCTGTGGTTGGTTTTCTTCAGAAACATGCTTTGATCTGTTGGGTGGACAGACAGCTTTTGCATGTGCGTGGCCATTGGTTTGATGTGTATTTAGTTTGTAGGTGAAGAGGCTTCTTCCTGTCCTACTGCTGTGAACCTCACAGCTAATGCTCTCACAGAACTGGGTTTCAGTGAGATGCTTCAACGTGATCTCATTAGAATTTGTACGCATTTTATGTAAATGCTCAACAAAACATACATTTACTTATGTTTTCACAGGCACTAAAATGTACAATATGTATGTATTTACAGCATTTTGACCTAGGCCTACAATAATGGCATATTGATGAAACATAAAACGTAAATTAAGGGACGTGTCCCTACCAATATCCAGTGACTACCAAACTGTCCCTAGCAATAATTTTGATCAAACAATTAAAAATGTTTTTGTAATTTCAGACGCACCTGAAAGGCCATACCATTGATATTATACCTTGTCATATAAATGGCATTTTGTTTGATTTCTGCTGCCAACTTGTACTCTGCAGGACATCGGCCCTCCAGGACCGAGTTTGGGTACCCCTGAAATAGCATATCGTTAAAAAATACTGCTATTTTCACTTGGTGTAAATAGAATCGATTGCTATTTGCACTTAGTGTAAATAGTATCTATCAGAATATGCTATCCGCTGCCGAAACTTTAATGACTTTTGTTAGGAGAGGATGGATTTCCGTGTTGTACTGGCCTGTTGAGTTGCCATGTTGCACTGCACTGGCTCCCTATTAAACATTGTAGCCTATACTTTTTAAAGTCCTGCTAATTATATATACAGCCAGAATGGTTTAGCACCTCAGTATTTGAGCTAGCTCTTATTGCATTATAGTCCTGGGCCCGTATTCATAAAGATTCTAAGAATCCTCTCAGAGAGCTCCTATTTTAGCTTAAACATTTCTAACTAGGAGTCTTAGCTTAAAAGTGATTCAGGACCAATCTGAGAGCAACTCTGAGCGAGGAAAGGGGGGGGGGCTGCAATCTGTGGTCTCTAATAAGATCAGTCACAAACATGATCCCTGCACCATCTAATGTGTAGCGTCTTATTAACTCACTGTCATGCATTGTGTGCAACGCATTTCTTCTCCCTCTTCATGTTTCGTCCATTTTCTCCACTGCTAAAGAAACTCTTAAGCCTCTTAAAAGAACTTGTCTGTACCCCTAACAATTTTGGACCTTAAGACCTCTTTTAAGGGTTAGTGAAGTGACATTTAGCCAAATATGGTGACTCATACTCGGAATTCGTGCGCTGCATTTAACCAATCCAACGTACACACACACAGCAGTGAACACACACACACCGCGAACATACACCCGGCGCAGTGGGCGGCCATTTTATGCTGCAGCACCCGGGGAGCAGTTGGGGGTTCGGTGCCTTGCTCAAGGGGTATCGAGGGTGGAGAGAGCGCTGTACATTCACTCCCCCCACCTACAATTCCTGCCGGCCGGAGACTCGAACCCGCAACCTTTGGATCACGAGTCCAACTCTCTAACCATTAGGCCCCGTTAAGATGCTTTCTGAATTACTTTTTTCTTTACTAGGATCTTTTCTTTAATTTTAAGAGGAAACACCCACATTTCTAAGAATTTTCGTATAATTTTGTTACTATGAGCAACTCTTAGCACTAAGATTCTTCATGAATACGGGCCCAGAACTCTCTCAATCTCTCTCTCTATCTTGTTACTTATGTTGTTATACTGCCACCTAGCAGTCATGTGCAGAATCAGTGTTTCACAGAACACAACACACACTAATACATTTAATTATTCAAATCCGTTAAAGGATTGTTAGGCTGCATTAATGAGGTCATGATGTAGGCTACTTGTCACATCGTTAGATGAATGTATTCTACAATAATATTAGTTTATTTCTTATTCCGAGATCACCGTGGTCAATTTAGTCGGCAAATGCGTTTCCAACTCCCATTTTGCATCAGTCCTTTTTCTCACAAGCGTTTTTTTTTTTTGTGATTTTTTTTCTCAAAATGTGTCTTTTCCATCACTTGTTTCTGATGCGATAGTCTGTCACAATGCGCATAAAAACAGAGTGATGACACAATGACTCTCTGAAATGCCTCTTTTATCTGGAAGCGACAGTCAGACCAGATTACATATTCCACATAAATAAGTTTGTCATTTGTCACATGACTTCTATGGAAAGGAAAGGATTAGTGACGTGTGGCCAAGTATGACGTCCCAAACTCGGAATTTGTGCTTTGCATAATTTCACCCATCAAACAGCAGTGAGTAATGAACACACACACACACACACACACACACACCAGGAGCGTTCTGATTGGCAGGGTCCCTGTATTGTAGGGACTATATTTAATATATAAATATTGTAATTATATTTAATATATAAATATTTTAATTAATTTTTCTTTCCAAAAATTTAAGTATGAGCTACATACTACAAGCTACATATCTAATAAATATACATATAGTCAAAACTTATGTTTATGCTTGTATGACTGTTGCAGAATCGGATTGTAGTGGTCTCATCTGGAGCTGGGATCCCACGGGTGGAAGGATCTTTGTACCCCTGTGCTGGTGGTGGTGTTTCTTCATCGTGTGCTGAGAGTGAGACACTTTAAAGTCGTGACGTATTGTCAAGTATGGTGACCCATACTCGAAATTGGTGCTCTGCGTTTAACCCATCGAAGTGCACACACACAGCAGTGAGTAGTGAACAAATGCGCACACACACACACACACACCTTGAACACACACCCGGAGCAGTGGGCAGCCATGCTGCAGCGCCCGGGGAGCAGTTGGGGGTTCAGTGCCTTGCTCAAGGGCACCTCAGTCGTGGTATTGAGGGTGGAGAGAGCGCTGTACATTCACTCCCCCCACCTACAATCCCTGCCGGCCAGGGACTCGAACCTGCAACCTTTCGATTACAAGTCCGACTCTCTAACCATTAGGCCACGACTTCCCAGAGTGTTTGATTGTGTGATCTGAGTGAACGGTGTTTGGCTGGGTGCGTGTGTGTTTTGGTGTATTTAGCTTATGTAAAGTGATTTTCTGCTTTGTGGTTTCTTGTTCTTATTTATTGTGATTGTTTGTGATTTACATCTTGAATTGTCAACTTGATCAGGGGAATCCCTTTAAAAATATCAGCTTTGGTTGTTTGCTTTTTGTCTCAGTTTCACAAATTCTAGTCTTTATGTGAACTGTTTTTCATGTCTTGTATCTTTATTTTTGTTCTTATTTGTTACATCGTTGATTGTGAGACGCTTCAAAGTACAAATGGATGATGACCCAAAGCATACAGCAAAAGCAACGCAGGAGTTTTTGAAGGTAAAAAAAGTGGAATATTCTGCAATGGCCAAGTCAATGTCCTGTTTTTACCTGACTGAGCATGTATTTCACTCGCTGAAGACAAAACTAAAGGCAGAAAGACCCTCAAACAAACAACTGAAGTCAGCTGCAGTAAAGGCCAGGCAAAGCATCACAAAGGAGGAAACCCAGTCTCTGGTGATGTCCATGAATTCCAGACTTAAGGCAGTCATTAAGTGTGTTCGACTTGAAGCGGCGCTGTGCAGAAGCTTTTTATGTTATATTTTTGTTCAACACATTGAATTAAAGCTTAAAGTCTGCACTTCAGTTTCATCTCGATTGTTCAATTTCTTTCTGGTGGCATAAAGAGACAAAATTATGAAAATTGTGTCAGTGTCCAACATATATATGGACTATATATAAGAAGAAGAAGAAGAAGAAGAATTTATTGAAAATTTCACGTAGACTCAATTTTCTCAAATTTCAATAATGCGTGTATAAAAGCAGGAAATGATCAATGTGTTTTGCATTTTGCCAGACTTGTCTTTTTCTCCCAAATTCTTCAGTAAAACCCAGTGAAACTTGACATGGACAGAGTCATGGTTGTGCTGAATAAGACATTTACATTTACATTTACATTTATTCATTTAGCTGACGCTTTTATCCAAAGCGACTTACAATTGCTATATATGTCAGAGGTCGCACGCCTCTGGAGCAACTAGGGGTTAAGTGTCTTGCTCAGGGACACATTGGTGTCTCACAGTGGATTCCAACCCGGGTCTCTCACACCAAAGGCATTTTGTCTTATCCACTGCGCCATCACCACCCAAGAATTTATTGACTAATGTAATAAAACTGTACCTTATATGTCCAATATTAATGTGTTTTTAAATTGATTTTGCTTGTTTTGGGGCACATTTAATTAATAACCGCTTGTCAGGTTTTTGGCCACTTCATGTATCTGTACCGTAATTCCACTACATTCAGGTGGCTGCTGGCTTGACTGGTGTCATGACAAATCGGGTCTTTATCACATTATTATCCTAAATGCATGTGATGTGAATGATATTAATGTAATAATAGCTTACTATATATTGTATAATAGAACAAATTAGTGCATAATGAAACAAATTACGTAATCTTACTTGATTTCCTGCTAATTAATACATACAAATTTACACCCTATTATGTGAATAATTGAACATCATTGATTAGTTTTATTTATAAAATAAAACTTTTTATTTGGACATTTAACACTTAATTTAGCACGTAATTAAATAAAAAAATAGGCCTACATGTATAAGTTCAAATTCCTGTATAAACTAAGTTATCAGGCTAATCGGGTATATATACGTATGCTATTCTTGTACATAAGCTAACTAATACAGACATTAATGGTCATTATTACATAGTTCAAACAGCATTTATCATAACATGATTTTGTAGGAATTGTAATCAGGCGCTAAAGAGAGCACCTATACAGTTTATCGCTTGGGGTCCTGATTTCGAGTGTGACTCACTGGGTGTGACTCGATTTATCGCCGAAAGCAAGCGGGTCACTTGGTTGCGGTAGCCCCGACACCTCTCTTCATATCAAATAACTCCTCACCAAACATCGAAGACTTTTTGCAAAAACACGAACAAAGGCTTCGACATGGTGCTTGAATTTGAAAAGTGATGTTTTTCACCCGGAAGATCTGGATAACGCTGTTACTTTCACTTTTGAGTCCGATATTTTGTTTTTGAATCTGGGTTCATTTCAGCGGAAAAGTGATGTTATTTACTTTCTTGGTAACTTTAGGAGGTATATGCCTATTCTTCGTGTGTGGTAAGACTTTTATTTGTTTGTCTCTTTTAAATTCGCCGTAAAACCCAGTTTTATTTAAATGGTGAATAATAGCGTCAGTCGTCTTGTTAGCTAACTGTTATAACTTAACTTAGTCATTATAGAAAATGTCGTTGTATGATCTCCTTATTGACGTCAGAACCAAAGGAGTTGAAGAGTATTTCTTAATTCTTTAAATTAAATTATTATTGAGATCTAATATGAATCTAAGCTGAAATATTATTTCTAATAGCTCTAAAATTAGCCGCAGTGCTACTACAGTAGGCCTACTGTTAACTTAAACATTTCCAAAATACATGGCATGCAAAGACATAGGACTATCTTAAACCTTGGGACAGTTATACTGTAAGTTTAAAGTAAAAACATTGTTTTTATTATTAGGTGGAAAATACCAGCAAGTTATTTGAAACCCTTTAAATTGGTTAACTATGGAAACTATGCTCTGATCACCACTTGGTTGAATAAATACACAAATATATGCAGTGTGACGTGAGTTTTACTATATTCATTAAGTTGCAGAAGATCATCTATGAGTGAATGTATAAATTGATGTTCTTATGCTATTTGTTTGCATGAGACATACAGCAAGGCCAGGTTACTCCTTGTGTAAAAGAGTGCACCTCCTTCATCTCCTCTCAAAGTTACTTTGAAACTGTAACATCGTTACATGCTCAAAAAACTGGTCAAACTACTGTTTTAAAATGTTATTTAGCCACACTACACTTAGGTTCAACAAGTTTCATTGAATGAATGAATGCATGCATGAATGAATGAACAATGTTATTTAGGTTGTGACATCATCAAACTGCAAGGGTCCTATTGTTTTGTCATGGTCCTATGTCATGCATGCATCACAATTTGAATGCAGAGATTCACTTTATTTTCATGTTGCATATATTTGTCCCACTATTCCAGAAATTATTTGTAATTAACTGTTCTTTTCTTCTTCAGGTGCTTCTGCTGTTGAGACGGACAGAGGGTCAGTGTTTGTGATGGAGGGAGATGCAGTCACTTTATACACTGATGTTGAAATGAACCATACAGACAGAATGACATGGTTTTTTAGAGACAGTCGGTTAGCTCTAATTACTGGAGATCAGAGTAAAATCTGTAAAGATGATTGGTGTAAAGAGAGATTCAGAGACAGACTGAATGTGGATCAGACTGGATCTCTGACCATCACAAACATCAACACCACAGACTCTGGAGATTATAAACTAAAGATCACCAGCCTCAACACTGAAAATATCTTTAGCGTTACTGTATATGGTGAGTCATTTAAAATTTTAAAACCAGGTTATCTATGTTTAAATCACATCTATTTAGTGTGTTGTGTTTCAAGTTTAAACTGCAATACTAAAATCTTTTAGTGCAAATGGTGATAGATGCTATCTAATAGATGTAAATTAAACGCTTTTTCTACTAAAGTCAATGTAAGGTTGAATATTGCAATCAGTGGAAAAAACAAAACAAAAAACTGCCCCACACGCAAAGCTGAGAACTCTTTCTGCATAACTTTTTCTCTTTTATTCCAATAAGGGTTTGACAGTTGCTCATTTGAATACCTCAGATTGACTTGCATTTATGCACTTAGCAGTCATTTCTGTGATTGGTGACTGATCTGCATTGATAAAACATTGTTGTTAATAGAAATCTTAATGCAATGCAAGTGCATCTATAATAAAAACAAAATTTTAGCTAGCTTTTTAATTCATGAGCTGCAGTTGTGTTCTGATGGAGATGGCACAACTCATGTTTCTCATGAGACCCTTATCTTCTAGTATAATCTGTTTGGTTGAGGATTTCCTGTAAAATAAGTCTGTGATGAGCAAAAATGGATAAATGATTTTCAGTCTGAAATTCATGGAAAAATACGCAATCATAATGTGTAGTTTTTTTCCCTTTCTTCCATTCTTTGTTGTTTTGTTTGTTTGTTTGTTGTTGATCCTCCAATCAGCTGTTGGTTTGTGTTTCAGAGGTTTCTGCTGCTGAACGAGATGAAATGAAGAGAAAGTCTGTGAAGGAGGGAGAATCTGTCACTTTAGATCGTGGTGTAATAAAAAGGCCAAATGATACGATGAAGTGGCATTTTAATGACATTCTCATCGCTGAAATCACTGGAGATCAGAGTAAGATCTGTACAGATGTTCAGTGTAAAGAGAGCTTCAGAGACAGACTGAAGCTGGATCATCAGACTGCATCTCTGAACATCACAAACACCAGAACCACAGACTCTGGAGATTATCAACTACAGATCAGCAGCAGCAGATTCAGCATTATTAGGATCTTCACTGTTGCTGTCACTTGTGAGTATTATTTTGTCATTCAGTGCATGTTTCTTTGTTATTTTAGAATACAGTTCAATGTTTTTAAATAAGTCCACTAAATGAGAACCTGGATTGATCTTTAAAAACAATGCCAGAAGTCATAATTTATCAGTTAAAATCACGCCACACTAATGACCCAAGCAGTGGTGTAGTGGAGGGTATACGCAGGTATACGGCGTATACCCACTTATTTATCAGTTGGCTTTGCGTATACACTTCTAAATCCCTTCTGATGTGGTGGTAAAATAATAATTAATTATTGACTAATTTGAATCAGTACATTATAACGAAAACAATATCTTAAAATGAAAAGGTTTCAACGATCAGAAATTTCTTAAACTGATGATCTCCTGTTAACGTTTCAGTCAAGGATCCAGTATACGAATGCATTCAAACAGTAAGTTCAAAACAGCTCTACTACAGAGAAAATCTACTGAGAGTAGCCTAAAACAACGCGCCAGGTGAGGCTCGCGCAGCCGGTAGGAGAGAATATTGTTGAGAAATCAAAACAAATTAACATAACTGCACAAAGATGAAACATACTGTGGTAAAAAGACAGGGTTTTTTTTTTTTTTTATGTATAACATATGATGCCTACTTAAGCAACACAAGAGTTAATTTTTCCCCCTGAAAACCAATACAATTGCAAATTTTGCATTGATTTTATGCAGGAGTTCAAATGAGTAGTTAACGTTAAGTGCTGTAGAAATTAGACCAGGGTTCCTCAAATCTTACCCTGGAGGTCCATTCTGCTGCAGAGTTTAGCTCCAACCCTGATCAAACTCGCCTACCTGCAGGGCCTGTTCTAGACATTAGGAGGCCCTAGGCAAAATTCATGTTGGAGGCCCCCCACCCCCAATAAAAAGCACTTGAAACAAATGTGATTCCTAACCTTTTTATTTATACAACATTTCACTTTAAATTTGTATATTTTTACTTGGTAACAAAGTTTGAACACATTACTATTTTTTATGTTTTTGAAAGTCACTTATGATCATCGAGTCTTCATTTATTTGATCAGAAATACAGAAAGAACGATAATATTGTGAAACTTTAAATAATGGTGTTCTATTTTTGCCATTCTTTAAAATATTTATTTCTATGAGTCATAGCTGAATTTTCAGCATCATTCGTGGCCTAATGTTTAGAGAGTCTGACTCGTAACCAAAAGCTTGCGAGTTTGAGTCTTAGGTCCGGCAGGAATTGTAGGTGGGGGGAGTGAATGTTCAGCGCTCTCTCCACCCTCAATACCACGACTGAGGTGCCCTTGAGCAAGTCACCGAACCCCCAACTGCTCCCCGGGCGCCGCAGCATAAATGGCTGCCCACTGCTCCGGGTGTGTGTTCACGGTGTGTGTGTGTTCACTGCTGTGTGTGTGCACTTAGGATGGGTTAAATGCAGAGCACAAATTCCGAGTATGGGTAACCGTACTTGGCCACACATCACCTTTTCACTTTCATTTTAACACATCCTTATGAATTTCTTTGAAAAAAAATAAAAATACTGGCCCATTGAATGCCAAACTGTTGAATGGTATTGTTACAACAGATTTCTATTTTAAATAAATGCTCTTATTTTTTACTTTTCTATTGCACAATATTTTATTTTTTATTTATTTTTTTGCTGTATTTTTTTTTATCAAATAGGCTTGATGAGCATAAGCTTATTTCAAAAACATGATAAACTGTAATGTGTCCAAACTTTTGACCAGTAGCCTATGTATGTACATATTAATCAAACTTTATCTAAGATAATCTTTTTGTTTGTTTGTTGAGGATGTTATTATAGCCATGATAAAATTAGGATTATTTTGCAATAAGTTTTTCTGTAATTTATTCACAGTTCCTGAATACCACTTCAGTAAATGAACATCAGTGCTTTTATATTTTTTTTACTTGCTGGGTATGGACAGGGTTTCTTCCTCCCATTTAACCAATATTAACTATGATATTGTCATATTATTAATATTAATATGATTTTAGCCTATCTATTGCATTGCCACCTTAAATAGCCATCAGCACAATTTAGAAGTTTCACACATCTGAGGTACTTTTTTGAAACATTAAAAAATGGTAGTGTGTTTGCTTTTTGAATTTGAATTAGTGCTGTCAAATAATTAATCGAGATTAATCGCATTCAAAATAAAAGTTTTTGTTTACATAATATATGTGTGTGTACTGTGTATATTTATAGTGTATATATAAATACAAGCAATTATGCGATTAATCGTTTAACAGCACTAATTTGAATACAAAGTTCTTTGTTTTAACTTTTGTAGCTATTTTGCTAGTCAGCTCCCAACACGATGTCATTTTTGCACAAATTCAAAGCTTTGTGTTTGGTAGCATCAGTGCAGCGGCGCTCACGCTCTTTTAAACTCGAAATAAATTGGTGAATGATCGGTCCAGAAAGACTGAGGCCCTAGGCTATCGCCTGCTCTGCCTATAGCTAGCACCGGCCCTGACTACCTGTGATTTTCTAATGATATTGAAGACTCTGATTCGCATGCTCAGGTGTGTTTGATAAGGGTTAGAGCTAAACTCTGCAGGAATGGTACAGATTTGAGGATCCCTGATTTAGACAGTCAGTGTTGACCATTTCTACTCGATTTGGTTAGCCTAACAAAAAAAAAAAAAATAGTTCCAAACAAAGATCACAGCAGAACAGTCGCGCATCTCAGAGCAACACACTTTACTGAATTAATCATTTGAGTCATTGATTCAATAAACCATTCATAGAGGCGCTTGCTTCATTCTTGAATTAATTAGTCATCTGATCAAATCATTTGAATAAATAACTCAATGGCTCACTTGCTGCCACCTACTGGCGGTTTACTTTCATATTTAAAAGTAGCTTACTGTATTTTCCCCAACATATTTGTATATATAAAAAAAAAAATGTAAAACACATAGCATTATTTATGCAGTTGTAATTTTGGAAAAAGCATTCATGTTACATTTGCAAATCAATGCTATTGACTTCTGCTTCTTCCATTTTATTCATGTCGTATTATATTAACTGGATTTGTTTATGAAACAAAAGGTTGATGACACATTTAATAAGGTTAAGAAAAAAAAAAAAACTGCCCTTTATATAAAACCTTTATATATGTTGCTGATGTTTTTTTGGCTAGTAGAAGTTGTTAATGGCCGGTAATTTAAAAATGTATTTGCAAAATTGTATGGTGAGTGAAAAAGTTAATTTCAAATCCTGTTGCAGACCCCTGGTATAGTAGCATGTACAGGCAAGTCAAGGCAACAGGTTTAGTTGGCGTTTCCTTGGGGGATGGGAGAGTATACCCACTTCTTCAGGCACCACTACACTACTGGATCCAAGTACAAAAGGTGTAAATATCAGTCAACAATTTTGATCAAATTGATCAGTCAAATCTGTTTGTCTTTCTGTCTGTCAAAGTTGTTTCAGATTCAGGATCGTCTTCAGTTGCTGTTGCTGTTGCTGTTGCTGTTGTTGTTGTTCTTCTGTTCGTTGCTGCTGCTGTTTTCTATAAGCGCAACGCAATTATTGAATGTGAGTATTATATACAGCTGATTTAACAAGATGGAAATATGAGAATTGTTGTAGGATTTTTTTTTTTTTTCATTAAGCAAAGTCAGCAGTATTTAACCAAGTTTATTATTGTTCAAACAGGCATCAGGAGGCAGCTCAGGGATCAGGTAAGATAATGTTTAAACTGTACATTTATTATGTTCTGATGCTTCTGGTTTTAATCACTTTCAGTTTATTAGTTGGACAAAACAGATCCTTATATTGCTTGATATTGCAGACTTATTTTAATTTACTGTCATTATGATAAACACACTTGTTCTTTTAGTTATTTATGGAAACTAATGAATAAGAAATCTTGCAGATTCACAGTAAATAGTCTCTTAAAAAACACAATAAAAAAAATCACCAATGAACTAAATACCACAACATCAAAACAAAAATAGCAACTTTATATCTAGTTTGTAGTATTGTGTGTTTGTGTAATTCAAACATCAATCCTGTTCATTTCTTTTTCCTTCTGTGAATCTGTGTTTCTTACAGATGAATGGTGAGGAAGACCCACCCCCTGAACAGGCTGATTCTCTAATGCAGATGGCTACTATTGAGACATCCCATACTGAGACTGCCACTGAGACACAACTGTAACATTATTTATTTTATTGAAAGGGAAAATTAAGAGAAGATGGGAAATTAGAGAAGATCATTAGCAGAAATTCTCATTTCTCTCAGAAATACCAAGGTCACAATACCAAGGTTTCAGTGGTAGTATCATGGTGATTTAACCTTGACATCTTGATGACACTATTTACACTCTACTTAAACAACACTACAACATTACTTAAAACTGATGTTAACTGCGGGGATTCTTGAGAAATTAAGCATTTCACTGAAACTTTGGGTTTTTGTGATTATGGCTAGCGTTAAAGAACAGCAGAAGGTTCAAATTCTGCAAGGGTTGATCCATGAAATCAGACAATTTTGTCTATGATCAAGACTCTGAAACTCAGGAACTGAAACATTAACCCTGTAAAGCCTGCCATGTGAAATAAGTCAAACTTTTTCTTTTTGATAGAACAGTTTATTGAACCTTCAGACAAAATATTGTTAAAAAATTTTGCATATTTTGTTGAGTATCATATTTGATACATCAGGCATTTATGGCTCATTTAGTATGATATAGTAAAAATACAGAGCTTATTAAAAAAACACCTGAGTTTTATTCAGAGACCCAAACTGAGACTAATTTCGTGCAGATACTGATATTTATATGACCAAAAAGAAACAATTCTTATTGCTTGTAATGTAAATGCATGACACCTTTAAAATACTAACCAGATACTTATGTAAAATGAAACTATCAGTTTTCACTCTATATCTCCCAAGAATGTCTCCGTAAGATGATGTTTAAATGCTCAGTTCTCTGTAGTTTCAAAACAGAGATGAATGATGAACAAATAAATGTTCCTCAAAAGCCTGATGATCATATTTGATACATTTAAACAATTTCTATAAAAAAAATATCTGGATAATTAAGTGAACATAAGTTGATTTAAGTGTTTATCAACATATTACTAACAATATAAAATATGTTTAGTCGATAAAAATCAGTAACGGTTTAATAGCAAAAAGACACATCCAGCACAGCCTTTCACATTTATACTAAAGATTTAAAGTGTAAACTCTCAATCATGTTTTGGTCATGTTGATAATCTAGATCCCTTAGAAATATATGCATCAAACATGATACAGGCTTTATAGGGTTAATAACTCTCTGGAGATACAAGCAGCATTTTTATGTTTTGTTTCAAAACTGTTACTGACTGCTGAATAAGCTTTTTACAAAAAATTAAGCATCCAGTACATTTCACAAATGTGTTTACTGATAAAACAATATTTGTTATATCAAGTCACCTTTATATATATATATATATATACAGTGGGTACGGAAAGTATTCAGACCCCCTTAAATTTTTCACTCTGTTATATTGCAGCCATTTGCTAAAATCATTTAACCCTCTGGTTGTGTTCGGACTCCGGTCACGCCTTTTGTGTTACCGGTCAAAAATGACCGGACTCCAAACAACTGCTTATAAATCTGTCATTATGCTATATTATCACCAAATATTGGATTCAATCTTTTTGTCAACTTGTTTTCTTTCATTTAGGACTGGTTTTGTGTTTCTATTTGCTTCTGTTTAATCGTAGGCCTCATTTATCCGAGAGTAGGTACCTCATTTTTTGAGTGAAAAAAGCATTTTTTATGAATAATTTTCACAATATTAAACAAAAAATTATAAAATTTTGCACTGTTTCTCACACTAGTGTACTTTAATGTTTAATCAGGAAGTTTGCTTTTAAATGCTTTTATTTTGTACAAAATTGCAAGAAGTCACACTCGTGGTGTTCCCGGTCAAAAATGACCGGACTCCAAACAACTGCTTATAAATCTGTCAATATACTATATTATCACCAAATATTGGATTCAATCTTTTTGTCAACTTGTTTTCTTTCATTTAGGACTGGTTTTGTGTTTCTATTTGCATCCGATTAATCGTAGGCCTCATTTATCTGAAAGTAGGTACCTCATTTTTTGAGTGAAAAAATAATTTTTTATGAATAATTTTCACAATATGAGAGAAAAAATTATGAAAATTTGCACTGTTTCTCACACTAGTGTGCTTTATTGTTTAATCAGGAAGTTTGCTTTTAAATGCTTTTATTTTGTACAAAATTGCAAAAAGTCACACTCGTGGTGTTCCCGGTCAAAAATGACCGGACTCCAAACAACTGCTTATAAATCTGTCATTATGCTATATTATCACAAAATATTGGATTCAATCTTTTTGTCAACTTGTTTTCTTTCATTTAGGACTGGTTTTGTGTTTCTATTTGCATCCGATTAATCGTAGGCCTCATTTATCTGAAAGTAGGTACCTCATTTTTTGAGTGAAAAAATTATTTTTTATGAATAATTTTCACAATATGAGAGAAAAAATTATGAAAATTTGCACTGTTTCTCACACTAGTGTGCTTTAATGTTTAATCAGGAAGTTTGCTTTTAAATGCTTTTATTTTGTACAAAATTGCACAAAGTAACACTTGTCAAAAATGGCCGGCCATTGAAAGTGAATGGGGAAGAATGAAAGAAACAACTAGTGTTCAGGAGCATGTTGTGCTTGCAAACATAAATGCCTTGGACCAGTGCGTGCTTGTATACTCACGCTATCACACACACACACACACACACACACATCTATGCATACAAACTATTGTATTACACCTATTTCATCCTACCCTGAACTGTATGCAATATGCTTTTATGAATCTCATATTATAACTCTCTCTCTCTCACACACACACACACACACAATGCACACAAATGCTCAAACTGCCTTGTCTTTGGCCTGCATTGACTTTTTTTCCATCCCTCGACCAGAACGTTACATCAACTTCAGCTGGGTCCTCAAAATCAGAAGATTGCTTCTTTTCAGTTGTTGCAAGGTTTTCAGCTTGTCCAGTGATATTTTTATCTTCCAATATATCTTGCAATGCATCGTCACTGTAAAATTCTTCTTCAGTTGTCTCTTCCTCGTGTAAATGACAAGCAAGGCACTGTGAGGCATTTGTATGCTCTAGCATTTAATTGTAAACTTTTGTTTACTCTGAGAGAACACGAAAGCCTCTAAACATATTGTCATAATGTTTTGTCTAGTACGGAGCCGCTTAGAGCTCATGGTGGTGGAAAGATTTCGGGGTGGGTGAAAAAAAATCGGGGTGGGAGGAAAAAATATTTTTCAAATCTTTTGCGTTCCCTCGCAAAACTTTGCATTCTCTCGCAAAGATGTTTGCGTTCCCTCGCAAAACTTTGCGTACATATTTGCAAGAGAACGCAAAGTTTTGCGAGAGAAAGCAAACATCTTTGCGAGAGAACGCAAACATCTTTGCGAGAGAACGCAAAGTTTTGCGAGAGAAAGCAAACATCTTTGCGAGAGAACGCAAACATCTTTGCGAGAGAACGCAAACATCTTTGCGAGAGAACGCAAATATTTTTGCGAGAGAACGCAAACATCTTTGCGAGAGAACACAAAGTTTTGCGAGAGAACGCAAACATCTTTGCGAGAGAACGCAAACATCTTTGCGAGAGAACGCAAGCATCTTTGCGAGAGAACGCAAACATTTTTGCGAGAGAACGCAAACATCTTTGCGAGAGAACACAAAGTTTTGCGAGAGAACGCAAACATCTTTGCGAGAGAACGCAAACATTTTTGCGAGAGAACGCAAACATCTTTGCGAGAGAACACAAAGTTTTGCGAGAGAACGCAAACATCTTTGCGAGAGAACACAAAGTTTTGCGAGAGAACGCAAACATCTTTGCGAGAGAACACAAAGTTTTGCGAGAGAACGCAAAGTTTTGCGAGAGAACGCAAACATCTTTGCGAGAGAAAGCAAACATCTTTGCGAGAGAACGCAAAGTTTTGCGAGAGAAAGCAAACATCTTTGCGAGAGAACGCAAACATCTTTGCGAGAGAACGCAAACATCTTTGCGAGAGAACGCAAACATTTTTGCGAGAGAACGCAAACATCTTTGCGAGAGAACGCAAACATCTTTGCGAGAGAACGCAAACATTTTTGCGAGAGAACGCAAACATCTTTGCGAGAGAACACAAAGTTTTGCGAGAGAACGCAA